>NW_008236696.1:6344227-6352903 GCF_000691975.1 Corvus brachyrhynchos | reverse complement strand
CAGGGGTGTGGGCAAGGTCCTTTTACTGTAAGTCACTGGGGTAAGTGGCTCAGACTCAGTGTTCTCTGCCTGTTTCTCCAGTCTGCAGTGATGAGCTGACCCACAACTTCAAGGGTTTCACGGTAATGAATGAAAACGAGCGCTATGATGCTGTGCAGCACTGTCGCTATGTGGACGAGGTGGTGAGAAATGCGCCCTGGACCCTCACGCCTGAGTTCCTGGCAGAGCACAGGGTAATTCGTGACACCTGATCTGTTTGGAATTTCGATCAGCCTCTCGGTTTACAGCAAGAATTCATCCTTGGGGGTGACCTCTGCCTGAGCAAACTGTTTCTGTTGAAGCTCCTTATATATAGAATGAACTGGGTTATGGGAATTGAGTTGGTTTCTTGGGAGTGTAGAAGCATTTGCTGAGCTGGCAGGTACTATTAAAATAAGGTAGAGGTTGTGACATAGTGAAAAAGCCTGAGAGGGTTCTCGCTGTTTCAGAAGTTGATGCTGGTTATAGATAGGTGTGAAATGCAGTACAGAGAGGATTACATAGGTTGGAAGCGATTTCTGGGGGCTGTCTGGTCCAACTCCCTGCTTACAGCAGGAGCAGCCTAGATATACATCAGCTTCCCTGCCACAGGAGACCAGACAAGCTGTCTTGAAAGCCTTTTATCAGTTGGTGAGATAAAGTGAAAGGAATCTCTAACATCTGTTGAACAGCTTTGGGAGGTGAAGGAGTCTCCAGAGGAGCTTGCTTAGTTTACCCTTGTTGCCACTAACAAGCCATTTCCCTGTGGAGCTTAAAGCAGCTGTGTCCTTATTCCCAGCCTTTTCTTCCCTCTCTGTCATGTGTTTACAATTCACAGGCAATTGCCACTAAAAACTTGGGACTGCTCTGTATTGTATTGTAACAGAGGGAAGTGTCTTGCTATTCTCTCTCACACCCCTGAGTGGAGGTGTTGAGCCAAAAGTTACCATCTTCCGACAGCAGCAGGAGATCTGCACATTCCCAATAAAATGTTGACTTGCTTTTTTAATTTTCAGATCGACTTTGTTGCACATGATGACATCCCCTACTCTTCTGCTGGCAGTGATGATGTCTATAAGCATATAAAAGAAGCAGGTGGGTCCCCTTCAAATTTTCTAGGGCTTCCTGACAAAGATCTGTAGTTTCTCCTGTACCTCTGTAATGCAAGATTATGCCCCTCTGGGAACAAGGTCTGCCCAGGAGGCTCTGGGGGCAGGAAGAAGCAGCTCTGGGCCTTGCTTCATAGTACTAGGACTGTTCCATGTCCCAGCCCAAGCATGGCCCAGCATTAATTCCTAATTTCAATCTAGTTATTTTGATTGAATTAACAGCAACCTCTTGAAAACATACTACGGTTTGGCTTAGGGATTCCCACAAATGAGGAGTCTCATGGACTTGGCAGAGGGGCATCTCTAGCTGTTTGCTGTAAAATTCACTGGTGGTGCAGCTTTTTTATATCTGTCCAAACTCAGCCATCAGAGTGCTATATTTCCATCCGTTAAATTGTAGGACCCCTTGTCCTGTCCTTGTCCCCACACTACTCTGTATGCAGTGGATTATAGTCAATATTTAAACCAGCTAAAGTGAAGAGCTTTTCATTGGAATACCTGATATTTTGACAGGGTTTTGGCATGTTTTGGTTTTACTTAGGTGTCCCAGAAAGGATGACTCTGGTATTGTACTTTTAAGGACAAAGTTGTGAGAATAGTTAGGAAGTGAGCTCTTGATGGGAGAGATTATTTCCTAATAGAGGTGGCAGTAGCTTTTTGCCATGTGTCTTGCTCGAGCTGCCCTGGGTCCTGTTCCCCAACTTTAGGCATGTTTGCACCGACCCAGAGGACTGAGGGGATCTCCACGTCCGACATCATCACGCGCATCGTGCGGGACTACGACGTCTATGCCAGACGGAACCTGCAGCGGGGCTACACGGCCAAGGAGCTCAATGTCAGCTTCATAAATGTGAGTTGAAGTGGGTCTCACCACACCTGCGGGAGCCAGAGTCTTGCAAAGTGTGAAGAGATCTAGTTTAGTGATAGCACAGTCCTGCCATGTGCCAGTGAAAGGCCTGTCTGCAGAGCTGCACCAAACCAGTGTCCTTGGAGTAGAAATTAGACTTCTTCCACCCCTGAAATTGCCTCAGGGACACACTCCCTGGAGGAACTGGGGGTTTGCTAATACTGCTCTCTTGTCAGAAATGTCTTGGTGATGTCTGACCTATTGAAAGATCTGGAGAGAGAGTGTGTGGCAAAATGTGTGTTACCTTGAATGAAGAGTGAGTTGTTCTTGACAGCAGCTACTGTCTCATCTCTCTCCTCTTCCCCCAGCCACCTCCTTGGGGTAGAGTCATTTTTTAGGATAAAATCTGATGCTGTTTCCACTGTACTGTTCCCTTCCTGGAGCTGCAGGAGCAGCAGTGCTTGGGTAGGACAGAAGAACATGCCCTTATCCTGTGCTGAGCAGCTCTAGTCCTCAGGAAGAATACATGGCAGAAGATATTTTTGATGTTGGAAGTAAAGTCATAAACATTTTTTTTATCACTCAGATACTGTGCCTTTGAACAACAATGAATGAAATAGGAGAGGTAACGGCTGCTTGACCTCTCTTTGGCACATAACTCTGCCGCTGTTTAAAAACACCCAGCAGAAAGACTGGTGCCATTGTGATATGCAGAGAGACCTACAGCAAGTCACTTGAATCTAATCTGTGTGCTGTATAAATATTTCCCTCTCCCATGCACTCCTATTAGATAGTGCTTATCTCTGGCTTTAGTCTTGCTTTGTGTACTGTGCCAGTGCCTGCCACAGAGCGTGTCACAGCCCTGCTGTGTCTGCCATGCAGTCTAGGGAAGAAGTGTCATGGAAGTGAAGGAGAAGTGTCACCAGACTAATGGAGATGCTGAGTCTCAAGCAGCAGTTGAGTGTGGTAACACAGAGCAGAGTTGGTTGCCACTCAAATCTGGTGAGCTGTTTTCTGATCCACCACTCTCTGTGCAGGAGAAAAAATACCACCTCCAGGAACGCGTGGATAAGGTGAAAAAGAGGGTGAAGGATGTAGAGGAGAAGTCAAAGGAATTTGTCCAGAAAGTGGAAGAGAAGAGTATTGATCTCATTCAGAAGTGGGAAGAGAAGTCCCGGGAGTTCATTGGCAATTTCCTGGAGATGTTTGGCCCTGAAGGTGCATTGGTAAGGAGTTGCTCTGGGAAAAGGGGAAAGGGAATTTTGGAGACATCAACAGACATTGTAGAGCTTCTACAGAGTCTGCAGAGCAAAGGTTTGGCATTTGTGCTCAGTGTGCTGCCAGTCTCCAGACAAGTTGTCCCAGGCTTGGGCAGCCTGTTTTCAGGGAGTACTCACCATTGCCAACAAGATAATGCCAGTTACATTGTAGAGTGAAAAGCTCCTCTGTCTCACAAGCTGGCCTCTAAACTCCACCTTGTGCCCTGCTGACCACTGAGTTGCCAAGAGGATGGTGGTCACCTTGTCATGGGCCTGAGATGAGTCTGAAGCTACTTGTTTATGCCAGGCTTTCCTGCACTGCTGGATGAATATTTCAGGCATTTTATGTTAGAAGTGCTTGAAAATGGGTGGTGATTACACTGTGCAGTTCCCAAAGCCCAGAGTGATGCTGGGGCTTTTTCTGCTCTTAGATTGCACAAAGTACTGTAGGGACACAACTCAAAATGTGCTCAAAAGGACAGGCTGTAAGTAGTCTCCAAGTCCATGACTGTAAACCATGCTAACTGTCCTCCTGCTTCCATCACCAGAAACACATGCTGAAGGAGGGCAAGGGCCGGATGCTGCAGGCCATCAGCCCAAAGCAGAGTCCCAGCAGCAGCCCCACGCACGACCGCTCCCCATCTCCCTCCTTCCGCTGGCCCTTTTCCACCAAGACTCCTCCTTCCTCACCTGCCAACCGCTCCAGGAACGAGTCTGCAGTCACCTATGACATCAGTGAGGATGAAGAGGATTAACCTACCTGCCAGGATTTGCTGCGGACCGCTAATTGCTGAATCCTAAGTCCAGACCCACTGGGGAACTCTAAATGAGCAAGAGAGCCATAGGAACAGGGCTGATGGTGAGCACAGGGCCTTGGAGGCACCTGTTGCTATTAGCAAGGGCTGCTGCCTGGAAGCACATTCAAACCTCCTCTCCCTTCTTCTCCCCAAATCCCCTTTTTATTGTTTACGTTCTAGCGGTTTCCAGGGTGAAGATGGTTTTTATATTTTAAGGAAATATTTGTTAAAAGTGCAAAGAATAGCACTCAAGCGTGGCTTTTCTTTTGGTTTCTTTTCCCATGTTAAACCTCCAGGCAAGAGGGAGAGTGGGAAGACCCATCTGTCTCTTCTTTCCTTCGGCTCCTCTTGTCTTATCCCCACACCCCCAGGCAGCATCTGTGCCGCTGCCAAACAAAAGACCCCTCAGTTCCTCAACCAGCATGACCTCAAGAGCACGCACGAAGCAGTGGTGTAATGAGGCTTCTAGGAAATAGAGACATCCCTGCTGGGCTGGAGCCGATAGGAATCTATCCAGCAGCCCCTGTAGTGCTCACATGCCTCTTAACTGAGCTTCCCAGCGTGTCGCAGTGAGGACGTGCTGGGCAGGGGGTACCAGCTTGGCACGCAGGAGTTACACCCGGGAAGGACTTGCAGCACTGTAGAGTGGCACACCCCGTCAAGTGCACAGCATGCACAGCTCCGTATAGAGGGGCTGCAGGGGAAAGGCTTTTCCAGCTAATCTTAACAAGACTGCTAAATCCTGAGCTAAAATTGAGCCCTCAGTTGCTGTTGGAGAGAAGAGGATGAATCTTTGCTTCAGGGCACTTACTGTCGTGCATTTCCTTGGGTGTGTCAGAGCCCAGGTAGGAAATGAATGTGTGTACTGTTTTGAGAAGTTCCTTGTCCCAGTCTGTGGTGTGTTACACGTTTTAGTGTGTGTCCAAACGGCCCCTCAGCACTGTGCTCTGTGTGTGTTGGTCTGTTTCAGTTGCTGTGCTCTAGGGGCTGGAGGAGTCCTTTACACTGGTGCCATGAAGTCGCTGCTCTAGGGGCAAACAGCCAGTTTGCTGCCCATGTCAGTGTGTGCAGCTGGACGGATGAAGGGCACGTTCTACCCCAGTGAAGGGCCCCAGCCCTGTGTGACAGTTAGCTGGCTTGTGCAGTACATGCACAAATCCATGCCTGCTCACTCTGCTCCGTGGGGCAGGATGGAAGGAGCATCAGAGAGTGCTGCAGCTTTTTAAGGTTATTTAAACACATAATGCTCATTTGAGTCCATGCCCGAAGTTGTGCCTGTTGTCATGTCTGTGATACACACTGAGCTTTGTGGCCTGTGGCTCCCCAAGGAGACTTGCACTCCCCCTGGCTGAGCAGAGCAGGATGATGCACCCTGTCCTGCAGCCAGTGCTGGAAGGACTGGCCTTGCTGTTGTGTACCTGTGGAGCTTTTCTGTCAGGGCTTGCCTCTGATACCTACTGTCTCTGGGTGGAGCTGCTGGGCCAAGTTGCCTGTGTCCTGCAGTGCTGGGAACAGAGGACAGCTCAGAGCCCAGTCAGCAATGCCGCAGGGAGGTCTCCAGAGTAGGATGTGAGGCTTGGGGAGCAGCACATGCAAGGAGGAAACTCATGAAGTGCTGCCACAAGCTCTGCACACTGTGGTGCTTCCAGGACACATGATGGCCTGTGGTAGGAACAGGCTGCAGCTTCCTTCCAGCTTTTATCTTGATGGTCCTTTGTCACACTGCCCGAAGGGCTTGACAGAGGTTCTGCGCTTCTGTTGAGGCCAGAACCAGTATGGGAAAGGGTATTTTGGGGATCACTAATCTGCCACTTGGACCTCTTTCAGCAGGGATGTGCACAGCTGTAGGAGCATGGCTGGCTGCTGTGGATTTTAAGCTGTTAAGGAGCAAATAACAGTCACTTGGTAGAAGCCAGTTGTTAATCCCCTGGTTTATGGGTGGTAGAGCACTTCCTTTGTATCACCCACATTGTCTCTTCCCTCCTCTTCCCCACCTTCCCTTCCTCACCCTTCCCTCAGTGTGGATGTTGCGTTGCTTCCCTGAGCTGGATCACAAAGGCCAAGCTGCTTTAGAGCCTTACTTCTGTTTTAAACACAAGTTATGCAACAGTGTTCTGTAAGTTTGGGTAACAGTGGTGTTTTGGATGGTGGCTTGTTCTGCAGAGACCTTAATGTACTTGGTCTCTCTGCAAAATCTGGGGTGGTTGATAAGAAGCCAGCCATGGTTTTACGTGTAGCTTGGAATAACAGAGCTGTTTCTTGTAACCAATAATTCCTGCTTCCTCCTTGCACTGAAATTAAATTGGACACTGAAATCCCAGTCTAGTCTTTTCTTTTCCTTTGTTTTGTTTTCTTCTGGATTGCTGGACCAGTCTTCTCCAGCACTGTCATGTTTTATCAGGAATAGGATCTTTCAGCAAAACACGAGCCAAGTTCCTCAGGATCATCTTGTTACCCACAGATTCACCCAGTGCTGCTGCTCCAGGGCTGTCCTGCACAACTCTAACCCATCCCTCACTCTTCAAAAGAAGCATTCAAAAGAGACATGCTTGAACTAAGCATGGAGTAAAATGTGCAGTGAAAAAACAAAACTTTACTAGCACACAATGAAGAACGCTGTGGAGTTTGACACTGCTAAATCCAGAGGCATCTACGCATGTGAGACAGCCCTGTCTCACTTCCTCTGTAGATCTGGGGTTGTGTGCTCCTGGGAGAGGATTTTCTGATGGTAGAGAACAGCAGCAACAGGACAGAGCTGAGAGGTGCCAGGGATGGTGGTAGAAGCAAGAGCATTGGAAAGTGCTGCAACTTTTTAACCTGTGATCTGCTCATTTGAAACCATGGTTTGAGTAATGAACACTTGGGGTCAAAAGATTACCCAGTGGTTTCTCCAAGTTGTCATTGTTCCTGAGCACTCCCCCTGGCTGAGCAGAGCAGGATGATGCACCCTGTCCTGCAGCCAGTGCTGGAAGGACTGGCCTTGCTGTTGTGTACCTGTGGAGCTTTTCTGTCAGGGCTTGCCTCTGATACCTACTGTCTCTGGGTGGAGCTGCTGGGCCAAGTTGCCTGTGTCCTGCAGTGCTGGGAACAGAGGACAGCTCAGAGCCCAGTCAGCAATGCCGCAGGGAGGTCTCCAGAGTAGGATGTGAGGCTTGGGGAGCAGCACATGCAAGGAGGAAACTCATGAAGTGCTGCCACAAGCTCTGCACACTGTGGTGCTTCCAGGACACATGATGGCCTGTGGTAGGAACAGGCTGCAGCTTCCTTCCAGCTTTTATCTTGATGGTCCTTTGTCACACTGCCCGAAGGGCTTGACAGAGGTTCTGCGCTTCTGTTGAGGCCAGAACCAGTATGGGAAAGGGTATTTTGGGGATCACTAATCTGCCACTTGGACCTCTTTCAGCAGGGATGTGCACAGCTGTAGGAGCATGGCTGGCTGCTGTGGATTTTAAGCTGTTAAGGAGCAAATAACAGTCACTTGGTAGAAGCCAGTTGTTAATCCCCTGGTTTATGGGTGGTAGAGCACTTCCTTTGTATCATCCACATTGTCTCTTCCCTCCTCTTCCCCACCTTCCCTTCCTCACCCTTCCCTCAGTGTGGATGTTGCGTTGCTTCCCTGAGCTGGATCACAAAGGCCAAGCTGCTTTAGAGCCTTACTACTGTTTTAAACACAAGTTATGCAACAGTGTTCTGTAAGTTTGGGTAACAGTGGTGTTTTGGATGGTGGCTTGTTCTGCAGAGACCTTAATGTACTTGGTCTCTCTGCAAAATCTGGGGTGGTTGATAAGAAGCCAGCCATGGTTTTACGTGTAGCTTGGAATAACAGAGCTGTTTCTTGTAACCAATAATTCCTGCTTCCTCCTTGCACTGAAATTAAATTGGACACTGAAATCCCAGTCTAGTCTTTTCTTTTCCTTTGTTTTGTTTTCTTCTGGATTGCTGGACCAGTCTTCTCCAGCACTGTCATGTTTTATCAGGAATAGGATCTTTCAGCAAAACACGAGCCAAGTTCCTCAGGATCATCTTGTTACCCACAGATACACCCAGTGCTGCTGCTCCAGGGCTGTCCTGCACAACTCTAACCCATCCCTCACTCTTCAAAAGAAGCATTCAAAAGAGACATGCTTGAACTAAGCATGGAGTAAAATGTGCAGTGAAAAAACAAAACTTTACTAGCACACAATGAAGAACGCTGTGGAGTTTGACACTGCTAAATCCAGAGGCATCTACGCATGTGAGACAGCCCTGTCTCACTTCCTCTGTAGATCTGGGGTTGTGTGCTCCTGGGAGAGGATTTTCTGATGGTAGAGAACAGCAGCAACAGGACAGAGCTGAGAGGTGCCAGGGATGGTGGTAGAAGCAAGAGCATTGGAAAGTGCTGCAACTTTTTAACCTGTGATCTGCTCATTTGAAACCATGGTTTGAGTTGTGCCTCTGTCAGTAATGAACACTTGGGGTCAAAAGATTACCCAGTGGTTTCTCCAAGTTGTCATTGTTCCTGATGTCTATCTCCACTTCTACAGCAGATACTGGTACTGGACCAAGGCTGGTCAAGGCAGCATTAACTAATTGCCAATGTTACGAAGGTGTTTCAAGGCTCCTTCCTTTGCCTGGCCCCTGACTGGCAGATGTGGATGCTCCCTCTG
>NW_008236696.1:6340534-6344201 GCF_000691975.1 Corvus brachyrhynchos | reverse complement strand
CCAGCCAGTGCCATGGAGAACGTGCCCAGGGGACAGGCCAGACCCATCCCAATGCCTTGGAGAAATCACCATTGCCGTGGGCTTGCCTTGGCTGTGGGACCCCAGCCAGCAGCACCCAGAGCTCAGTGTCACAGCTGGGTGTTGGTCATCCCATGACAGTCCCATGCCATGGCTGTGTTGGTCTGGGCTCCATCCTCCTACCCCTGTGTGGAGTCATCTGCCTCCCAGCCTAGGCAGAGGTAATATGAACCCAGTCACCAATGCAAGACTCAAGTAAAAATTTATCTTTACTCAGTGCTAGACAACAGCCTCAGGGCTGGAGGCAGCTCCATGGACCCCCTTGGTTTATGGCTTTTAGGTTTCAGACTGTTTCATTCTGTCCCAAGATGCCCTTTCCCCTTCTGCCTCTTCTGCTGCCAGCAGCTGCCCAGGGCCACGGGAGTAGGAGAAGGTTATGCAGGGTAGACCAGCCCCTCACCTCACTCTGCCCCTTGACACCCCAGTTTCTCCCTCCTGCTCACGCCTTGACGTCGGCGCCTGCGGGTGCGAAGCTGACAGGCTGTTAGCCTGGCTTGTCGTCCTGCTTGCGGTAGTACATCCGCGTCAGCACCGCCAGGATGAAGGTCTGCGGGATCAGCAGCTGTACGTTCATCTCTGGAAGAGCAGAAGGGTCATTTGAAGCTGCCTTCATCCACCATGCCCACCCCTCATTCCCTGCTATGTGATGGAGGGGCTCAGCCAGGAGCACTGAGCTGTCCCCCATCTCCTGACTTACGCTGTGACCTGGCCTTGGAGGAGAAGGGTGGCGAGCAGGCGATGCTGCCGTTGTTGGCCAGGATGCTGAAGATGGCAGGCTGGAGCGCCGTCAGGAGGAGCAGGATCTGCGACCACCAGCACCCCAGTGGTGAGGGCTGTGCTGCTGCCCAGCTCCCACCCCTCACCTTCCCCACTGTCCCGCAGCTGGCCGGGCTCTCGCCCAACAGTGGCTCCTGCCCCAGCATCTTCCCTCATGCCGCCTCATCCCATCTGTGCTGCAGGAGCCCCTCACCTAGGAGGGAGCTGGGCAGGACGGGGGCTCACCTGGAAGCAGGTGAACTTGGCCTGCATGTTCTGCTCAGCCAGGTGCAGCCGGGCCTGCCGGAAGAGGATGCCGAGGGCCCACAGCCCAAAGAGGGTGGAGACGCCAACCAAGGTGTTGATCCAGAGGGCCACGCTCTCCTCTGAAATCTGAGGGGGACGCACAGAAAACATTACTGGGCTGACAAAGCTCAGGTGGAGGCTTCCTGTCTGGGTCATCAACCTGCCCATCCCTGTGCTCTGGCACTCACGTCAGCAGGGTTGTAATTCCCATCGGCAGCCAGGATCAGCCCCAGGAAGACAGCGACTGCCCTGAAGAAGGCATACTGGAAAGTCCCCAGCATCATCCATTTAAGCTTTTTCCTGGCATGGCAAGAGAGACCAATAGCACTCTGAGGTCCCCAAGTCCCTTGCCCAGGGACTTCTCTTCCAGCCCAACAGAAACAGGGAGTGAAAGCCCTCCAGGAGCAGAGGTTTATCCCAGCTCTCCCTCACCTGTTCATGGTGATTCGGGGCAGGCAGGGGCAGCAGCAGCAGCAGGGCCCAGTGCTGATCACCATGGGCACGTCCTTCAGAGTGCTGAGCAGCGCTTCCTTCCCGCCAAATCCCTCCACCATGACCAGCATCAGCAGGTAGAAGCAGACAGCGAAGTACCTGGGGAGGAGGAGGAAGGCAGGTCAAGCCCTGTGGGCTCTGTGGTGCCCCTGTCCCAGGGTGGGTGATACTCACGCCGTGGTAGCCATCTCCACCACCATCATGGAGCGTGGGAACCACAGGCCGAAGCAGCTGACCACCGACACAACCTGGGGAACACACGAGCTTGGCACACTGACACTCCCCACTCGTGTGGGCTGGCATCCCTTGGGTGGCCCTGGCCCCCCAGGGTGATGCCCCCCAGCACCCCCACAGCCCAGCTCACCGTGGGGGCTGAGCTGCTCCAGCAGAGGGTCTTCATCTTGATGGGGCAGCGGATCTTGCGGGTGAGGTACAAAACCTCTTCCACATAGATCACAACCGACAGCAGTGTCATAATGGTGCAGAGGCCCAGGATGATGAGTTGGGCCATGTCCAGCTCTGCCAGGGAAGGTTGAGAAGCTGTCTTCATCCTGTCCTGTCCCCCCTGGGGCCACTACTGCAGGGAGCTGCCCCACGACCCACCACTCCACAGGTTTAGGGAGCTCTGTGCCACGCCCTGGACATGTCTATGCCAGAGCTGGGGCTTCTGCCCCGCTGCTCCCTGTCCCATGTCACCTCCCCCGGTGCTGGCCTTCCCTGGGCTGTCCCCGTTCCTGCAGGTAGGACTATGGGATGGGAGGCCAAGACCCTGGCAGCGGCCCCACTTCTGACTTCTGGGGCTGCTCCCTGCCTGCACTTGACACAGCCCCCCTACCACCTTCATCCCTGTCCTGCTCCCGCCAGCGACAACAGGAGGGTCCCCCCCACCGCGTCCCCCCACCTACGGTGCAGCAGCTGCCGGGAGGTGGGCGGCAGGGAGAAGCAGGCTGCCGGCACGCTGAAGTTCCTGATCAGCATCTCCACCAAAGGGCGGGAGAACCTGGGGAGCAGAACGGGAGTGCTGCACGGGGCCGCAGGGACACGGGGACACCGAGCCCCGCAGGGTCCGAGCAGTCCCCTGGCTGGCTTGCCTCACCACCGTACGTCTCCTTTCCTTTACAGAGGGAATGCATAATCCAAAATTCTGCTCCAAAAATTTGGATTTGCCTGGCTGCAAAACGGCACGGGGGTCTCCAGGACTCACCTAGGGTCATCTGCCAGCTCCAAAGTGGGATCCATGCTGTTCAGCTCCTTGCTAGCTCCGTGGCTGTGGGGCTGCTCGTCCCCGCCTGCCTCAGCTCCCCTCGCCGGCCCACGGGGTCAGAGTCCCCAGGGCAGGGACCGCGGGACGATGCCGCGCCTCGTTCCAGTTTAACCAGAGCCTCCAGAACTTCCCTCCCTCTCCCGCCGCTGCGGGCACCCATTGGAGTGGCCCCACGCCATCCCGGCCCACCGAGGGCCTTGGCCACCCGGTTATCGACCCGGGGTGCCGGGAAGGCAATTGTCACCCGTGCCGGCACGCCTGCGTGTCCCAGGGCTAGGGGCGCAGGGCACCGGTGCTGGGGTGACAGTGCTGCACCCTCGGGCAGCCTGGACGTGGGCTGGTGATGCCATGGAGGGTCTGGGACATGTCCTCATGTCTCCTCAGCAGCAGTGCCGGGGTGGGAGGTGGTGCCGCGGGCCGGGGGGAAGCCTGTCAGCCCCTGCTCCGCTCTGCGGGCCCTGGGAGGACTTCGGGTGGCTCAGCTCCAGGGAGCCCGGGGCTGAGCCCTGCAGGGAGCACCTCCCACGGCACTAGAGGGCAGGGCTGGCCCAGCGCTCAGAGCCCTGGCCTCGGGACAGCAGCAGCATCTTGGCCTGGGGAGGGGACCAGAGGGTTGGAGGGAACAGTCTGAGTGGGGAGTTGAGGCCTTAGGCATGAGGAACAGCGTATCTTTGTCTTAGATGGATCCCAGAATCCACATGGGTCCCAGGAGTGTCCACGGCTCCAGGTGTTCTCCCAACCCGTCAAGGAAAATGAGTGCTGGTTTGTACT
>NW_008236696.1:6337888-6340520 GCF_000691975.1 Corvus brachyrhynchos | reverse complement strand
TCTTTGCCCCCTTGGCAGGGGGCTCCGGCTGAAGCCAGAGTGGCACCAAGACCCCAGATGGGTGCTCTGCACCTTGCTGTAGGAGCAGGATGCTGCTGTCATCATGGGAATGGGATGGTGGGGAGGGGCCAGGGAAAGGGAATGGGTGTGGATGCTTCAGTGGCCATGGGAATGGGATGGGGGAAGAGGGAATCCTATGAGGACTCAGTGCATTTCCAAGGTGCTGTGCACACCTGGCACTCCCCTCCCCTCAGCCCCATTAACCAAGCCCTGTATCTCTGTCCCTACACACTGTACATACCCTTTCCTGCCCTATATGCTGTAACCTAACCTGGCACACTGCATGCTGCACACCCAGCCCTCTGCACTCACACTCACACACACTCACCCACACGTTACACAAGCAGGGCCCTCACCATGGCTGCTCTTGGCCCCATGGAGTGCACGGGACCAATGGGGGCCCCCCACCCAGCACCCCTGTGCCACACCAGTATCACCAGTATTGCATACGGCTGAAGAAACACGTCAGCTCCTGTCACATCTGCTGTGCTGGCCTTTATGTGACAGTCACTGCAGGCTATGTCATGGCAGTCCTGCTGTCCTGTTCATCCACCTGGTGCTCATCCCTCTGTGGTCCATCAGCACAGGGACAATCTGCACGTATCCCTGGCCCCGGGGAAGCCGAGCCCAGCCCCAGCATGCAGCCACATGTGCTGCACTGCCCAGACACGTGCAGGAGTCTCTTCCCCTGCCTGGCGTGGCCCCAGGGCCAGCACCACCCATGGGTGCCCGCTGCACGGGGGCACGAACTGGTCCCCTTGCCCACCACACCTGTGTCAGTTTGTCCCTCACTCACTGCTGCAGCATCATGATGATCCTTCTCACCACTCAGGTAGTGCCTGAGCCTGATTGAGCCCTGGTCCCCTGCGTTCCCCAAGCACAGCACACCCCCAGGTGCAAGGTACAGCATGGAGCATCCTGCCAGCCCATGAGGGGGATGCAGGATATGAGTGGACCCCAAGCCCAGAGCAAGGGGGCAGCCTCAGACATTGATGCTCTGCATGAGTTCGTCCCACCACACATGCACACGTGTGCAAGGAGGGCTCCACCGCTGCACGCACTCCCCTCTCCATCCCCACTGGGGCTGGATGCACCAGTGACACCCACAGCACTGACCTACCTGCACTGAGCCCCCAGCCCCACCACCGTGCCCAAGACCACCCCATCCCACCCCGCATGGGGCCAGGACACACCCACACACTGTTCTGCTGTGGACAGTGTATTGCGGGTCTGGACCACCCCAGAGCTGTCCCCTGGGGACATGGAGGGCTCTCACCCCTGCAGCCCATGCTGCTGAGCCCTCCCTGCAACAGCAGGACAGGACGTGCCTGTGACTTGCTTGCTTCAACCTGCCCCAGGAGCTGGTGGAAATGGGTGTGGAGAGGGGGAATGCAGTGGGATGTGATAGCCCAGAGTCCCTCCAACTTCTCCTTTATTCCAGCCCCTGTCTATGCCTGGGATGTATGATCCTGAAGCCATCAGGGTCCACAGGCACCTTTGTCCCCCAGTCAGCCTTCTCACAGGCTTCTACCACAGCCAAAAGCTGCCAGGGGAGCATTCCCCCAGCATGGGCATGGGGGCCAACAGATGGGTCAAGCTCTTACCACTTTGACCTCAGCCCCAGACCTTCAGGATACTCCAGGGTAGAGCAGCCCCAGGCACAGAGACTCCCTTTCCTGCCAAAAACCCCTTCAGCAGAGAAGGAAAAAGGAGCACGGAGATGGGAGCCATACACCCACTTGCCCAGGGCAGGGGTGGCTTGAAGGCTCATGGCCCACTCAGCATCAGGGTGGCTGTTTTGCCCCAAGGAGCTGGCAGAGAAACCAGCAGCAGTGGTGGAAATTCTCCCCATTTGCTCATTTAGCTTTTTTTTATTTTAAACAAAACTCTTTGACCATGGAAATCCTGCCCCCCCAAAAAAGCCAAGCAGACCCTCTCAGCATGCCAGCATCGCCCACACTGCTGCAATGTCAGCGTTCCCCAATACTTGGAAAAGCCCTTAAAATGCAAATATTTGCATGGGTTTTAGACAGTTTTCCACCCGTCTCTAATTCCCTGTGGTTATGGCTAGAGGGGCTGACCTCAGTGGGCACAGCAAGCTCCCAGCTGACCATCACCAGCTTCCCCATGGCCAGGACACGGCAGGGAAGAAAACTCCTCATTTAAATCCTTGGTAGGAGCTGGTAGGAGACCAAAACACATTCCTTCTCATACTCTCCTCTCCCACCCAGAGCCTGGGGCCACAGTGGATGATTGGGATGCTGGGGAGTGAGAATCCCACGCCCAGCTCAGGCTGTGATCTAGCCAGACAAGTGGACAACAAAGATCTGCACCCTGAGCTTTTGGTGATCCATGGTCACTGCTGTCGCAGGACACAGAGGGACAGGCCCTGCTGCCACTATCTGCCTTCAGTGTCCCACAGTCCATAACTGCCCAGCTCGGTGGCCTTGGCTGTACCCCTGTAAATCTGTCACTGTCACAGCAACACTGGCCACCAGGCTGGGGAGGGGTCCCAGACCTCTGAGCATCCCCCTGCAATGGTCAGCGTGGGGCAGTGACAATGCCCCCAGCC
>NW_008236696.1:6332007-6337869 GCF_000691975.1 Corvus brachyrhynchos | reverse complement strand
CCCCTCAGCCCCAGGTCTGGAGCCACCCCACTGATAGGGATGGCAGGGAGCCCTGCCCAGGTCTGGCCCATGGATAAGACCCATGTGTTCCCCACTGATTGCCCCGGGAGGCAGCTAGAGGGGTGGGAGCCACCGTTCTGGAGATATGGCCAGGAGGGAGCAGTGAGTGATGAGGGCAGGGGTGTGAGACACTGGGCCCCTCTGGGTCCCTTCTCTGGGCAGGTGAAGGTGTCCTGGCTGCCCTGACAGCACAGCTGGCATGGGAGAAAGTGTGGACCCCCTGGCAGAGCAACAACCCTCCACAAATTTTCCCCTTTCCAGTAGGGACCGGTCCTCTGCCACTGGAAAACACTTCCCAGTGCCCTGCAAACCTACAAGGCTGCATCACGAGCTTGCTGCAAGGCAGAATCAAGGACCCCAGCACACTTCAGTTTCCCCAGCTGTAAAATGGGGCATGAGTCCTGCAGCATAAGGGCATAGAGGGCTCAGTCTCTCATTGCTCTGGTGCCTGGGGAGAGATCCATGCCAGGTGTTATTTATAGACCAAGCTGGCATTTCAGAAGAGGGGGGACACTGCCCTGGGAGCCAGCTGGCTGCCTCCAGTTTCTACCTCAAGGTCACCAGGAAAAATGCTGGCCCTGGAGGGGTTTGGAGTTGGAGTCCTTCTGGCCTCAGCTTCCCCTTCTGGGTGGGGAAAATTGCCTTTTCCCAGCATGAGGGGATAAGGATCATTCCCATAAGAGACCCCAGCCCCCGAGCCTCCTGCCCAGCCATGGGTGATGGGACACCCACCCGGGAGGTGGCCGTGGGGCAGTGATGGTGGGATGAGAGCAGCGGCACACGGGGGAGCACAGGGCAGAGCTGGGGATTTCTGCTAACCAGAACAGCTCACTGTTTCACCGAAAAGCCAGCCCCGGATGTCTAACCTTCTCGGGAAGCAGAAGTGCTGCAGAGGATGTGTGGGCCGTGCTCTGGCTCTCAGAAACACTGCTCAGCCACAGCTGTGGGACCAGCTCCTGTGCACAGCCCTGGCAACACCCTCAGGGACACTCCTGTCCCTTCCCCATACACATCTGGGTGCACCATAGAGGCTGCCACTGACCAGGCTCCCCTGCTGCCAGGCTGCGAAGAGAAGTGAGACACTGGCACAACCTGGATGTCACTGTGTCTGTCCCAGAGCACCTGAAGGGGTCACCCCACAAGGAACTGGCTTGTGAGCCCTCAGCAGCCCAACTCTGCAGTTCAGGTCAGCAAGACGCCTCTTGCCAAAACTGCTGAGATCATTTGACCATGTGCATATATTCATAGAAAAGCCACACATAACATATACCTACACATCTATAAATATGTGTGTGACTTTCTACACTATCTAGAATCTTGTACAGTGGATATAAACTGTGATGAGCTGGAATGGGTGTGCCCTCAGACTGGAACAGCTCTTCCCCACAGGCTGGCTTATCGCCCATGCCGTAGCCTCAATCACGCTTCCAAACCACTGCTCCTGGTGTACTGGCCCACCCAAGGGGCCCCTGGCCCCACAGGTGACCAAAGGGGCTCCCCAGGGCAGGGGGCTGCCCTTTGCAATGCCCAGCATTCTGTAGGTCCTCCCCCAGACAGAGAAGAGGAGGAGGATGGTGGAGCCTGTCCCTGGTCTGGGAGGAAGGGGAGCCCACCATGAGCAGAAAGAAGCCCAACAGAAGCTGGATTAAACCTTTCTATGATCTGGATCGAGGCCATCAGAGCAGCTTTGATGGCCCCTGCCTTCTCCTCCCGTTTGAACAGAGCCTCACAGATGGGGTACCTGATAACACCCCCATCTTCTGTCCAACTCTTCTGGCCCCCTTTCTGTTTGCTTTTCCTCCCAGCAGCTCCATGTCCGATGGCCAGAAGGGAAGTGACCAAGCTGTGGGGCTCAGCATGGTGAGGGCTTTGTGTCCTTCAAAGGGGACGAACAAACGGCTGGCGGTCCCAACCCGACTGGGGGGATCCTGCGGAAATACCACAGTCAAAACTCTTGGGAGCCGCTTCCTGCCTGCTCCAAGGCTTTGGATGCAAAGAAGTATTTTCCTGCCATTAAGGTAACATCTGCATTTCCAGTGGGTGTCTCGGTGACATGCCACTGGTTTCTTAGAGCCGCCCCCAACTTCTGACTGAAAAGGCACCTTGTTTGAAAAACAGAGGGGCCTTTTTCTGCCACAGCTACCTAAAATAGTCACGTCACTGCTGATGTTTGCTTTTGGTAAATGACGAGGTTAACACACCCTCTGAGTGGGCTGTGAGCGTTTGCTTTGGTCAGGAGCTTTATTTTCATACTCGTCTGTCTTGCAAGAAGCTCGCAGGTGAAAATGCTGAGGCTTTAAAAAGTCATGCCTCAGATGGACAAATATTTTCCCAGAGAGCCAGTAGAGACACAGTGTGTTTGTGGAAGGGAGGTGCTGCTCCCCTGATGGCCCTGAGCCTTCCCAGCTCTGTGACACCCACCCAGCAGCCTCGGCCACCCCATGGGGTCACCCACAACCGCTTGGGTCAGTCATAGGGAGCAGTCCCACCTGCTGGGGGAAAGTCTTCAGCCCTCTGTGGGACTTCTTCATCTGTCCCTGAGTGATTCTGCCTCCCATCGCAGATGGGAAAGCATCCCAAGTGCAGCTCAATGGGAACCAAGAAAAATACCTTCCCTTCCTGTCACCTCTACCAGTGCCAGGTCCACACCAGGGTGCTGGGCAAGCACTCCCACATGCTGCCTGCTCCCACCTGCTTTGGCAGGCAAGGAGGCAGAGGGATGGGAGGGGATGAACATGCCTGGAGAGGTGTGGGCACACTCGTGTTGGGTGCATGTGTGGGTAGGGGTGTACACGTGCATGTACACATGTGTGTGCCCAACCTTGTGATGTACAGATGTGGGACATGTGGGTTTGTCCACCTGGCTGGCATTCACACCTGTGAGCACAGCCAGGGAGCCGAGGCAGAGGCTGGGGGGGGCCCAGCATCACCAGATCTTGGTGACAGCCAAACAACACTCAGCCCTGGACAAGCCTCTCTCCCAGATGTCACTTCTTCCCCAAGTCCCTGCTGTGGCATAAAACAAAGGGACAAGGCCTTTCAGCCCCAGTCTCCAATGATGAGGAAGAGAAGAGAGGGCTGGGGCAGCACTAGGAGATGTGCACATCACCCTGGGCCCCTTTGCCCTTTTTGCATCCCCAAGTAATAAATAGAACCTCCAAATTCATATCTGCCATAAAAGCCACGGGGACGTGCACAGGCAAAGAAAGGTGTTTTCTCCAGAGAGGGATAATCACACCAGGCAAACCCCACAATGGCATTGGGCTGAGGAGGGAGCCACAATGGACACCTGCACTGCACAGAGGGCTCAGCAGCCCCCAGGGCAGTTCTCATGGACACACTGAGCCAAGCAGAGCTAAAGGAGAGGCTGGTACTGGAAACAGACCCTGCTGACCATTCCTTTACAGACCACAGATGACTAAAAGTCAGGAGGTAAAACCAAATACAGTCCACTGTTCATTGGAGGAGTGGGGAAGAGAGCGGGGGAAGTTTTTTCCATTGGTTTGACCACAGAGTTTTTCTAGCTGCAGGAAAGACTTTGACTCTCAGGCCACATCAAGACAAAAATAAAAACTCATTTTTTTACCCCTACAGTAAAACTAGCTTTTCCCACCAGGCAAGGGCCCAGCCCTGCCATGTGTGCATCCCAAAGGATGCTTGCTAAGACAGAGGAGGACAGGCAAAGTTTTTCCTCCTCATAGCCCACCATGGACCTTTGCCCTTGAAGAGGACATGGGGGGGACAGTGGCTACCAGGGACAGGAGGCTGTTGCAGGGCAGACCAGCAAGCAGGGGAAGGTCAGCAATTTGGCTGAGGCACGGGCTGCTTATCTCGTTCCAAGAGCTGGGAGAGCCATAGGCCTTCTCCAAGCACACACCTCCCAGGGGATTTGCCTTTGAGGCACTGACCTGCTTATCTCGTTCCAAGAGCTGGGAGAGCCATAGGCCTTCTCCAAGCACACACCTCCCAGGGGATTTGCCTTTGAGGCACTGACCTGCTTCTCCTGTTCTAGGGAAAACAATCCAGACTCACATTTATATCGACCAGGTCTGTTGCCTGCCTGTACCTGGCAGTGGGGACTGGCTGCAAACTGCAGCCCATAGGTTTCAGCTCAGCCCAAGAGAAAGGCATGAGCCCCCCAGAGCCATGTCAAACACCTGAGTGATGAAAGCATCCCATCCCTGGCTGCCAGAGAGGGATTAAGCTCCCCTGATTTGAGCACCACATCTCCCCCTCTGCTCCATAAATAAACCTACAAGGCACATGGCATCCCCTGAGTCCCCATGGCACAACGCTGGCATACAGCAGCCGGGGGCAGGTGTCACAGCTGCCACCAGTGCAGAGAAGAGGCAATTAGCAGGTAGTAAGAAAGCTCCTGCTCTCCCTGTTCAGCCCTGTTGTGCTAATCCCACCCCAATTAAAGCCCCCCTCTTTTCTTTCAGATACTGCTATGAGAGATTAATCCACCCTAGAACAAGGCATTTCCAGCAGACCAAGAAGACAAAGCCAACTCTCAGTTTGCAAAAGGCTCTGGCACCTGCCTGGGAGCATTTAATTACCCTGACAATGGCATCAAGAGAAGGGCCATGAGACCCCTTCAATCACAAATTCACTGAGGAGGCACCGGCTTTGCCTGCTGCTCCCACATGCCTGGGGCCAGCACCTGCAGGCTTCAGCTCTTAGGGACACCTTTTTCCCCCCCTGCAGAGCCTGCAGTGTTGCACAGGGTGCTGGCTTTTTTTATGCTGTGGTTTTCCTTTGCCCTTTGCACTGCTCTTATGCCAATAAATGCACATTGTAAAAAAACAAAGCAGTGGACAGTTCTAATCTCTAAATCAACATATGCCCTTATCACAGAGGGTGGTTCCCACGGAGCAGGCTCAGGCTGTCTTTAATCCATAAGCAGCAGTGTGTGCACACAGTGCAGAGCAAATCAGAGGCAAAACTTTCCCGGGCTTTCCGAGCCCTCTTGGGAGCACAGGACTGAGCAGCCAGGGACACTTGCAGGACCAGATCCTGCTAGAGAGGTACAGCAGGTACTGCAGGACCCTGCTGGGCAGGTACATGTCCAGCATACCAAGCAGATCTCTCCCACCATATCTTCATGTCCTTTCTGGCTCTGTCCAGGCACTGCACGGAGCTGTTTCCAAGGCTGTTAAGTAACAGTAACTTTCCTTCTCAACACATTCACTTCTTGAGAAAAAACACCACAAATTGTGGATGTATGCCTGGCTTTCTAGGATTCAAACCACCAAGTCTGGAGGGAAAAAACCCCAACAGCCCTCAGCTGTGGCAAATGCTGATTCAAGAGAAGTGCTTGTAAAATTGCACACGAAGCACTTTGCAAAAGTGACCTGGAATGCCTGCCTGGAGGTGCACTGAAGAAGGAGAAAGAGAGGCAGTGTACTGCACTCCAGATACAGATCAGGAAGAGCCAGAATAAAGTGGACCAAGGGAATTAATGGGAAGCCCACATTTTCGAGGAAGAGACCCACATGACCGTGTCCCAGCTCCTGTGTTCTCTCCCTGCTGCTCTCTTTTCCCTTTCCACTTTCCCCCACTCAAACCCTTGGCCCGTTGTGCCGGGGCCGGTCCGTGGGTAGCCATCAAACACGGGCTTTTTCGGCAGTGCAGACAGAGACGGGCCTTTGATGTGCCCCAGGGCCACGCTGCGTCCCCCTGCTTTTCAAAGGCCGGTCCTTGGCTATTGTGTTCACATCCTGAGCTTGTTTGTACACTTGCTGGAGGGCCCCAGCCCCGCAGCCCCCCCGCCGTAGCCCCAGCCCCCCTCGCCCCCCAACA
>NW_008236696.1:6327080-6331975 GCF_000691975.1 Corvus brachyrhynchos | reverse complement strand
GCGCAAAACCGCCCCCTTCGGAGGTGCCCCTGCCAAGATAGCGGGAGCTCTGCCGGGCCGACCCCGCAGGGGTGAAGGCTCCAGGTCAACAACAGCCCCACAGATCTGCACCGGCCGCGGGTGCTGCCCCGGGGCTGCCGGGGCACTCGGGCTGTTGGCAGGAGCGGTATCAGTGCCATGCACGCCGAGGAATGTCCTGGTGCTGCTGCTCTGCCCCTCAGCTGCATCTGGGGAGGGCCAGCACCTTGCCAAAAGATGTAACTGCCAGGCGGGAAGCAACACTAAAGTCTTGCTCTTTGATCATCACCTCATCTCTCCGTGCCCTCTGGGCAGGCATAAAGCAGGGTAACAGTCCACCCCCCTCCCTGTAGGTAGGGTAAGGTCATGCAAGTAGCACAGAGGGGTCCCCAGGACTTCAGGGTTAAAATCGCAGTGAAACCCAGTCTTTGCAAGCAAGGAAGCCCCATTAAAACAGCCAGACTGTTTTAGTCCCGCTGGGCAGTGTCCAAGCATGAGCCTCTCTGCTGGGCCTCCATGCCAGCCCCTGGCAAGCAGACCAGCAGTAATGAGCATCACCACATCCGCATCCCTCCTTGGGTGATGGGAGAGATGGGGAGATGAGCCTCCTCATTGCAGGAAGGCAAAAAAAATCCCAGAGGATTTTGAGTGGGGGGCCCATGGGATACCCCAGGTCTGCATCTTTATAGGAACAAGAGCCCACACTGTCCTCAGCCCCATATCTCTCCTCCAGATGCTTGGTACTCTGTCTCCTCTCCAGCTAACTGGTGGGAGCACCAGGCCAGTTGTGGAAAATGTGGAGAGCCAGGCCAGCCCCAGGTGCTTCCCCAGGAAGGATGCAAAGATGGGTGTTATTTTGAAGGGACAACAAAGCTGTGGCCAGGTGCCAGTGTCACCGCTGTATTTCCATTCTCTCAATTGCCTTTTCCCTCACCTCCTCCACAGCCTCTTTGCTACAGGACAAGAGCCAGCAGATCCTCTCCCAGATGCCAGTTCTGGCCACAATCCTTCCTCAGCCTGCATGGCAGCACGTGTCAGGACTGTGGCCAAGGGGCAACTGCTCCCAAGCATGGCTGTGTGTGCCTGGATTGCTGGGAGAGAGCAGGATGGAATGACATCTTCCAAGGCAGCATGATGGCTTTTCCTGAAACGGTCATACCCAACTAGTTCACCCACTTTTTGTCAGGGCAATTAAGAAATGCAACAGCAAAGGCCAAAACACGTGGTCTTCTGGAAGATGGGGGTACTCACGGTGTTGTGAAATTCTTGGCTATTGCACTCTTGGCTTGGTGAGACTGGAGCAGAGAGAGCAGGCTCTCCTGGGAGCCATGCCTGCCAGCCCTAACCTGGAAGGTTAGGGTAGTAGAGGGGTTGCAGCATGATTCTGACACAAAAAAAGCCTAGATTTCACAGCTTCTTGGGACCTGTAATAGCTGACTGCACCCCAGTGCAATCCATGAGTTGATCAGGGCATACAGACAGAGTATCCCTCAAACCTGCTCCCAGGAAGGCAGGAGCTAGCACTGCCACTCCTCTGAGTGGCTGGGATCCAGAGGAAGCAGTTGCCATTCAGGGCAGAAGATCAAAGTCTCTTTTTTGTCCCCAGATATCTGTTGCCTCTCTGCCTCTACACCCCGGGGTGCCTGGAATGCCCCACAGCCCCTGTCCCATGGAGTGCACAGCCAATGGGAGCCCTATAACTACCTCCCACCCCACAGGCCACTGCATGTCCCACAACCTTTGGCCTCAGCCCAACAGCACATCCAACTTAGCACCACACCGTAGCATTTAGTTCTTGGCTTTCCCATCCCTTCCAGACTGAAGAGCCATGTTAGTTGCAGTATTTCTTCCCATAGAAGTGTTCAAGTCACCTCACAACATCATTCGTGATAAGATGCTGGCAAAGCAGATTTTCACAGAATAATCTGAGTTGGAAGGGACCAAAAATAACCAGCAAATCCAACCCTTAAGTGAATGGCCTATGCAGGGATCAAACCCACAACCTTGGCCTTACTAGCACCATGCTCTAACCAGCTAACCTCAGAGCTGCATGTGTTTTGGCTGCTTTTAAATTGCCTTATCATGGGTCACACAACTGGTCACACGAGGGTCAGCTATGCTGCAAAACTGAAGTGAAACCATATTTTCCTTCCCACATTTTGATCTCATGTTCTCAGCATGAATCCCAGAGGAAGAACGCTGTCACATCATGAGATATGGTACAAAAGAATGCAGAGTCATTTGAGTCAAGTCAGAGGACTCACAAGCCCCCCAGGAGTTCAGAGGACACGAGGACATCTCCTAAAATAACCAAGCCAGGCCACAATGAGAAGGAACACCCTGAAGCTGGGAAGACAGATCAGAAGTCAGCAGTTACCAATCCTACATGCTCTTTCCTCTTCATCTATTTCCCAGCTTTTACTTTCTGCTCCTTGTGAAGATTTTTGGCTGGACTGGGCAGCCTGAGCACCTGGGCTCAGCATCGCCAGCAGTACAGGCACCGCTGTGTGAACAACAGGTGTCCCTGAGAGAGGTGGCACCAGCCACCAAGCACCGATAGCCAGCCAACTCCCAACCACCTGTAAGGTGAAGGGTGCTCCACTGCTCAGGGGTACACAGCACTGCCTTTGAAGAACTCTCATTTTAAGGTATTTCACTGCCAACACCAGCTGAGGTGCAAAAATATCTGAGTTTCTAGAATGTCAGCTTTCTTCTCTTTTTCTCGGCACGTGTAGAAATGGGGAACTGACTGCTCAGCGCACGCACGTTGTGAGAGGGAACGGAAAACACCTGCAGCGAGTCTCTGCCAGGGCAGGTCGGGGCTGGCGCGGCGGAGCCCCTCCCCTCCTGTAGCCGGAAGGGGGGCACCCAGAACGGTGGCCAGGGGGAGGAATAAATCCGACTGCCGCCTTCCTTGCCTGCGTTGCGGCATTGCTCCAGGGAACGTCCCGAGTCTGAGCTCTCCTGCAGGTGTCCCTCCTTCGGCGGGACCTCGGTGTGGAATCGCTGCCCTGCGCCTGGCACGGTGTGCACAGGTAAAGGCGCTGCTGGAAGGTGAGGGCTTGGCGGGGGGAGCTCAGGAGGAGCATAAAAAACAGGGCGGAGCTGGGACTGCTTTCCCCGGGTTACACTTTCCTGAGCTGCAGGCTGTATCCAGACTGTTGCGGTGAGAAATGATCAGAGGATCCAGCTTGCAGGACTGATCTAAACTCTTTCTGAACCCTCTTACACCTTGGGCTTCCACCAAGGCACCCACCAGCACCATGTCCCATGGTTCAGTCACACGCCAAGTGACAATAGTTTTCCCTCCTGTGACTGGCATCACCACAGCTGGGGAGGGATGAACCTGGAGAAGAGAAAGCCTGGGCACTGGAGCCTGGCTCAGACCTCCTCTGCTAAACAGAACTGGCAGGTCCACCAGCACGTCTTGCCTGAGAGACGCTTTACAGACTTGTCTCCAGACTGCCACGCTGAATTTCAGGTCTAGTTAATCCCCTCTATCAGATTTTTTGCTTTACACCAAACATAATCCTCTTTGCAATCATGTGTTCTGCCAAACTACAAACTTTCTGCTCCTATCCTTCTTTCCTGGGAGAGGATTTGAGGCAATAATCCGGGCCTACTGATTTATTTTTCTAATGAGCAAGGGACAAACGAGCACAGTACTGCAGAACATGCGCACACACGAACCTTGAAGCGTTCCCTAGTTGTGACATGCTTTTGAGGGATGCCCTGAGCTGAAGGACTGAGGCTGGAAGTAGTTACCTGCTCTCACAGTGGGCCACAGGCAGCCTGTGTCCTGATGTGGGCTGTCCATACTTCTTGTGTTTAGGGGCTGGAAGTCATAATACCTACCATGCTTCCCATCGTACAAATAAAATAGCAATCTGTGCAGCTCAACACAAAAGAAAGGCACCCCGGGCATCTCTGCCCATTCAGATCTAAAAAGGCAGCCCTGAGCATGTGTGACTTGCTGGGACCTGAGGATGCTGAGAGCTTCCCAAACCAGAGCAAGTCCTGTGTCTGGTTTGCACCACCCAGGGAGGAAAATATTTTTCCTGCCCTCATCCCTCAAAATGCTGAGAGAGTGGGAATGCTGAATCTGTGACCTGCTCCTTCTTCTACTGCGGTACGAGCATGAGGTGTTAACCTCATCTCCCTGCCTCACTTTCAGCCCTTCCTGAGGGGAAGCTGAGACTTGGTGTGCACCCAGTGAAACACTTGCCACTTGGCAAGTGGCTCGTACCAAGGGCACCTAAAGGCAATTTATAAAGAATGCAGTTTCATTCTTTATAAAGGAATGAGGTCATCGTGAGGAGGGAACCACTCTCTTCTACCATGCCTACAGAGAGAGTACTAGAGGAAATGGCCTTTAGCTGAGATGGGAGATTCAGACTAGGTATTAGAAATTTTTTTTTCCCTGTTGGGGTGGTCAGGCACTGGAATAGGTTTCCTAGAGAGGTGATGGGGTCACCGTGCAAGCGTTTACGAGGTGCCTGGATCTGGTGCTGGATCACACGGTTTAATGGTTTAGGGGTTATGGGGATGGTGCTGGGTTGATGGCTGGACTGGATGACCTTGGAGGTGTCTTCTATGATTCTGCGCTTCCTTACGCTCGCAGGGCCAGGCAGGGCACGCAGGAGCCACACGCCCGAGCCCGTGGGGGAGCTGTGCGGGCAGCGGGCCGCAGACCCACATCAGCAGCAAAGGCGCAGCAGGGACGTGCCCGCGGCTCCGTGCTGGGTGGAGGGGAGCGGGGAGGCGGGGCCAGTGTGGCGAAATATGATCGCGCTCGGCGATTGGCCGGGCCTGCGCCGGGCTGCAAAGGGCGCACACGGCACGGCCGCTCAGTTGAGCCGGCGCGGGGGGGGGGCGGG
>NW_008236696.1:6309804-6326619 GCF_000691975.1 Corvus brachyrhynchos | reverse complement strand
GCCTTATTTCTGAACGATTGGGGCCTGGCCGCAGGGGCTCGGGGAGACATCGCGCACCCGGCCAGCATCCCTACCAGGTGCGCTGGCCGCAGGCCCTTTGTGCTTCCCTGCGTCTTCCCGGGTTTGCTTCTAGCGACCTTTCCATCTGCTCAGTCCACTCGTGCCCTGGTGGGAGCCTGCGGCCTCAGGTTGTCACTTGGGAAAGGCTTCTCAAATCTGTCGGTGTTTCACTGCCATGTGTTCTTCCCCTAAATAAAAGGTGAAATAAGCAATGGCCACTATTAACCTTTGCTGTCCAAATAAAACCTTGCAGAGCTCCCAGGTGTAGAGCTAATCCACGTGTACCTGAAGAGCAGAGCCATTTCTTAGCAGCACTGCTTCAGGGCATACTGGGGTTGCTTACTCCCAACCTCAACACCTGTCTAGTCATTCACTAAATTACAAACATTTTTCACGAAGAAATGGAGAAGTAAATAAGTTACAGTTTAGCTTTCAGATATGTTCGCTGTTTACAGAGAAGTTAAGATTTTAACAGTTGCTGAAATGAATTTGGGGAGATGCTCTTAGCAATTTTCAGAGACTTTTCAAAACAGAAATTGCCTTCATAAAGTGGTAGAGAACATAGCCATCTAGGCGGGATGTTCGTATTAGAAGTGTTTTATCAGGGTTGGAGTTTGTGCTGCTTTGCCTTATGGCCTTGTGCCACTTCTCTCTTCCAGCTGGACTCTTCCTGTCATTGAGACAGACCCCAGGAACTTTAGATATCTAGAGGCCATTGTCACAGCTGAGTAAATGCCTCTTGCCAGCACTCCCTGAGTTGAGATGTCCCCACCATTAATAAGACCCTTGGCTGAACTTAGCCACTGGAGACTGTATTCCTCATTTGTACACATGTCACTATGCCCAAAGCTCAAAGAAAGAGTTGATGTGTTCATTGGAGCTTATAATTGCTGTGGGAACTTTTAGGTTGCATTGAAGGTTGATGGAGGTTCACCAACATAGTGACTTAGGTGGAAGTATGCACAGAAAATCCATGGGCAAGCAGTGCACTATTGGCAGTGACTGGCTTCAGGTGTGTAACAGAGGGGCAGGGGAACAGCCTGACCTGACTTGTTATATTCTGAACTTCTAGGGCTTTGGTAAAGTTGGTTTGCATTCATCCAGAAGGCAATGGACCATGCCAGAGCAGCAATCTCTAACTTGGTAAGACGTAGTACCCCAGTGTTGTTTGTCTCTTGGTGCACTGACAATACTGCAGAAGAAAGGTTCAACAACATCCGTGTATGAGATTGTATAATACTATTTTTATACTTTTTCCATGTTGTTTGTTATCTATTTGAACATACACTGGTTGTAGAATTGAATATAGCTATCCTGTGCAACAGGTGGCTGTGTTGATGGAACTGTATGAAAGATATTTGATCAGTAGTGAGCTATATTTATTCAAAAAAATATCACTCCTTATCAGTAGTGGAGAAGATGATGAATCCAAAGCAGCGTTAGATGCTGCTGTGTGGCTGGTGAGCCAAATGTCACTGCAAGTAGCTGGCCATGATAAGGAAGTGGCTTAAGTGGCTCATTGCTGGTGGGGTTATCATTAACTGCTATCATGTCTTGGGTCTCTCAGAAAACTGGTAAGAAAGGGGGGGGGTGGGTCTTGAACAAAGTTGCAGAGGTAAGTGCTGCAGAGGAAGCCATTCAAATGCTACTGGGACAGTCAACATGTGTTCTATTGTTACTTGGGAGGTGGGAATTCAACCTCAAGTCCAGCTTTTGAAAGCAACCTGTGCTTGAAACAAATGTGCAGGAGGAGGGACTTCTGAACTTGTTCAGCCAAGCCTGCCAGTCCTAGAGAGCTTGGATTGTGAAATGACCCGAGGCTAGGACTGTGAGTGTGGTGGTTTGGTCTCTGAACAAGAATGGAGGATATGTGGGGTTGGGGCATGTTCTCTGTGTGAGGACATGCCTCAAGTGTGAGGGAAGCCAAGCTGTGGAGCAGCTGAGCAGGGAGAGTGTTAGGACAGACTGCAATGTTGCCCTTTCCAAAATCTGAGCAGGCAGTCACTTCATTGTGGGCAGCGTGGGCCGGAGTGGAACTGCAGGTCTGAAATGACATTGGTTTCTTTTGCCCAAGCAAGCAGATACCTGGTCTCTTCACTTCCAGCTCTAACATATAGTTTGAGAGTGAGCTGAGAACTGTGGATGAGCCGCTGAGCTTGTAACAGGGCTTGTGTGCTTGTCACCAGCTGCTTCTCCAGTACAGAGGAGAGGGCTGCAGGAGTGCTGCTCCCAAAGCTACTCCTTTGGCCTTTTACCAGTCTCACTCCACTCTCCAGCACAACCAGGCAATTTCAGCGTCTCTAATGGAAGCTGAGTGGTTCAGCCAGTGCCTGGCTATGCCTGGAATTGAGTTAATCTGAGCAGCTGCCTTGTCCACGGGCTGCTGTTCTGTGGGAGGCTGTGCCTTGCACCTGTTTAGAAAAGTGGGCTCCAGACTGGAAGCTCTGCTGGGGCAGTGGTAAAAACCTGTCAAACAGTGCTAGTCGTTGGCGGGTGCAAGAGGCGTAGCCTCAGCTTTCACGTTAGCTGAGGTAGCACGGTGCCCATGGGTCATCTCTCTTCAGCCCAGCTGCTTTGTAACACTACCAGTAGTGTAATTTAAGGGTAGCCTTAGGCAGTTTAATACAAAATTATCTGGGTGCTGCATGAGAGTATTTACATCAAAGTGGATGTGGCTCAAAGGCACAGCCATGGACGGTTGCCTTCCCTTTCCCCTGTCTTCATCAAAGTGCAAGTTGTACTCATTGAAGTCAGATCTGTGTTCTGCTGATTAAGACCAGGAGTTTCTGTTTGACTCGACCTCAGCCATGGGGTCACGTGGGAAATGCCGATGCCATTGGCTGCTTCATATCTGTAACAGACTCCAGGCTAAACTCCGATCAGTGTGGCTCCAAACTTGTGCAGGGTAAATGGAATCTAAATAGACTCTGGAGACCCTGACTGGGTCAGAGTCTTAACTGTGTTTAAAGCATCCAGCTTGACTTACTGACAGACCAAACACTCCCTGCACTAGAGCAGCTATAGATGGACAAGCAGTGTTTGGGCTGGAGCACAGGTGCAGCTGGCTGCAAGGACTGTAGGCTGGTGGAGCCAACTCTTCCATCACATCTTTCCACACAGTTTGGTGGCGAGCCAACGTCATACACACGCTTCAGCATTGCCCGGCAAATGGATGGAGACAACAGCCACGTGGAGATGAAGCTGGCTGCTGATGATGAGGAAGGAGGGGAAATTGGGAGACCAGAGCACCTGCATGCCAGCATGTCTCCTCCACGGAGGAATGGCAAGAACCTCTGCTTCATAGTCATGGCAGCTGTCCTCCTCCTTTTGATTGGTAAGGAAGGGTGGGAGGCAGCTGCATGAAGTGGACTCTGGTATTGTATGTAATCCAAGGCTGTTAAATTTGAATCTGTATTGTTTTGGGTGATAATTCAACAACTGGGATCCAGGCTGGAGCCTCTTGTCACTAAATATGTCTAGCTGAGACTTAAGGTACAGCACTGGCACAAAGAATTGTGGCGTTTGACAGTGGAACTGTGACTTAGCTAAAGGGAAAACTGGTCCATGTGGAAGTTTTGGTTTTCCCTCCATTAACGCCTAACACTTCTGTAGAGATGTGGCTCAACAGATGAGTAAAGCCTTTGTCTCTTAAGGATTTTAACACTGCCATTGGCCTAAAGTGAGCATTCTCCTTCCCAAGTGGTGCTGGAGGGACTCTGCCAAGTGCAAGATCAGATTTACAGTGCCCCTTAAAACATGCCAGCTCAGGCAAAATGTCAGGCTGCATAATTCTGTCTGTCCTTGGGTAAGCCAGCTTGTCAAAAATGGTGTGAGAGCAGATGCATCTTAACCGTGGAGCTGTGTGGTGGGGGGCTGGTTCAGTCATCTTTCTGCAGCACAAAGAAATACCTGTTCTGTCCACAGGGTTTCTCATCGGCTACTTGAGTTACCGTGGACGAATGCAGAGGGTTAACAGGTGTCTGGATGGAAGTGGCAACTGCGAGATGACTCCTACTGCATCTTACTTCTCAGATGATGGAACAGAGGAGGAAGAGGTTCCTGTACCACGTATCTTATACTGGCCTGAACTCAGAAACATGTTGTCAGCTAAACTGTCAGCTGCACATCTTGAGGCCAACCTGAGGTAACAGTTCCAGAAAGCTTAGCTAGAGCTTTGAGAGAGGTATGGCCTGTGAGCAGAACTCGAGCTCATTTGCAGAACAAGGGCCTTACAGGTGATGTAGGGTGGGGTGTGTTAAACACAGGCTTAAATGGCTTTGCAGGCTGCAGTGCAACCTGGTGCTGTAGCCTAAGCTGCATGTATATCTGTTACCTACAGGCAAAGAGAAGGTAAGAATTCTTTTGAAGCTGGCAAGTTTGAAGACGAGACCACTGCCAGCTACATTCATGACCAGTTCACCAGCTTCCGCTTGGATGATGTGTGGAATGATGAGCACTACATCAGGCTGCAGGATAAAGGCAGGTACGTTAATGAAGAGATGCACATCTCTTCCATATAGCATGGATACCCGCAGTCTTGAGCAAACATGTGATTTCTGCTTAAAATGATGTGAAAATTGTGAGCTAGTTATCACTCTCCAAAGATGACCTCAATCCAGCCAAGCAATAACTGCTCCTGCCTCTTCTCAGGCTTTCTAAATCCAGAGGGTCTAGTAGCAGCACTCTGGATGTTTCCTGGGGCAGCTGTTTCCTCCAAGTATGCTTAGGAATTGGAGAGAAAACAAACTTGAGTAAAAACTCAGCTGAAAGGCAGATTCCCTGTGTCTAAAACTGCTAGCACAGGCCACTCTGTCTTGTCACCCAGACAGGGCTGCACACCTGGTAGTGGGTCCTCCAGTAGCTCAGGAGGGTGTCAGCAGTCACTGTGTTGTCTGACAGCTCACACCCTCATGTCTTACTTGGCCTTTTTGTCAGGGGAAATGAGTTTGCATAGCTTCTCTTAGGAGGTGACCGAGAGACTTGGAAGCAGAGATTCTTTCTACTACTTGTCTTAGAAATCAGCCTTTGTTAATGTCTCTGACCAACTCCAGAGATTCTTGCATGGAAGTATTGGGATGAGTCTGCCTGTTTCAGGCTCTGTTGACTTGATCAGAATTGTTAGAGCACAAACTGAATACAGTCAGTTTAATGCTGTCTCTTTACATTTAACAGTAGCAACAACCAAGTGTTCATTATAGAAGATGGTGGTCCAGAAGAGTTACTGGAGAGTCCTGATGCATATGTGGCATACAGCAAGAGCGACACAGTTACTGTAAGTGACTCCAGGAGGATCCTGGAAATGTGTCTGCATGCATAGAAAAATGTGTCCAAAATAAGTCCCTTTAAGATACGGAGTGTATAAAGCCCTCCCCAGTTAAGAGAGCTGGGGTGGGTGGTCAGAGTGGGGAGAGGAGTGGGCCCATGTATTCTTACTGCAGCAAGATGCAGGAGTAACTTTAAACTTCCCTGCTGGGATCCAGACAGAACCTTGGCAGAAGTGCTGCTCCAACAGGCATGTTGGACAGGATCAGTTTACATTGCTGAGCTTCAGCTCCCTACTGTTAACAGTAGGCTGTTTCAGGTGTCTTACTGACCTAGGACTGCTGCATTCATAACCAGTGTTTGTATTCCAGGGCAAACCCATCTATGTGAACTATGGACGGAAAGAGGACTTTCAGCAGATACAAAATATGGGTGTTCCAATGAATGGGACTATAATCATCTTCAGAGCTGGAAAAATAACCCTTGCTGAGAAGGTAAGCAGTGGCTGCCCCACAGGCTGGCCGTACTTGGCAACAGGAAGCTATGCTTCCTAGTCTTTGAGGCACAGAGGTATGTCTTTCTTCAGGTGTGTAGAACTCATGTATGTAGGATTGTTCTGCAGGCCTGGTCTTGCTTGTTTGCACTAAGGCTCCACGTGCAGGTCTGGACACTGAGGCTGAGCAGAGCTTGTTACTGTTCATGGTGCCATTCTTCTTGGCCTCTGGCAATTTGCTGGAACAACCAGGACTCTGGAGTGGTGGGGCTGGGAGGCAGAGGGAGGCAGCCTGGGAGCACCAGGATGCAGAGCTGGCTAATATCACTAGATACAGCCATAAGGCTGCAAGAAGCAAGACAGCCTTGCCTCCAGGGCACCTCTTGCTGCTGTAGCCAGATACTTTCAAAGCTTGGCTGCAGTGTCTCACTTGGGCCCTTGCTGACTGTTCCCTTGGACCAAGTGGCAGTGCTGGCACTGTGTGTCCAGCTGGTGGCCTTGCATGCTGCTGTAGCGTTCCCTCTGTAAAGAATAGAACCAAATAGCCAAGCAGCCTAAAGGATCCAAGTGCTTCTGTATGCAAGCCTGTTCCATATCTGACCAGAGCTGTCCCTCAGATGGGTGCTCCTGGCGGGGCTGGGGCACAGGACCCTTTGCAGTTGGACTCAGCCTGTCTGCAGGCATCTGACACAGGCAGTGTTGGAAAGTGCTTCCGAGAAGTGTGGTCACTGATTCTCCAATCCCATTCCCACTTTTCAAACTGGTGTCTAGCCTTGCAAGAGTGTTTGTACCAGTGGCGTACCAGAGCTGGGTTGTTGGTGTATTAAACAGGGACCTGGCTGGTCCACTCTTCCTCCATTTTCCATGTGAAGATGAGTCTCCAGTGGCTGCTTGTCTTGAAACTAACCTCATTTTGGGAAAACAGAGGGAGGATAATCAAAATCAAATAATATTAAATTTTAAGGTGCTCCAAGGAGCAAGTATAAGCTGAAGGAATCATAGACTGAGACACTGCACTGTGTGCTAACTGTTCAAAAGGATGTTAGACACAGTTTGTCTGGAGCAGGGCTGAGCTGCTAGGATTTAGCTGCCTTATGTATCTGTCAGGTAGCTGTTAAAATCTGTTGTGGAGTTGGGCACTGCGGAGCACAACCCTTCACACCATTACTCCATGTTCTTGCCTGGACTCCCCTTGCTTGCAGTACAGATGTGCAGTTAATGTTTCTCTTTGCTGCAGGCTGCAAATGCCAGAGAGGAAGGAGCAGTTGGTGCCCTGATGTACCTGGATCCCTCAGATTACAAGAAAACAGATTTGCTTGTCCCCTTTGGACATGTGAGTATGCAACTGGCTCCCCTGTTGCCAAGAACCTCTCTGGCTGTGGGCTGCAGGCTGGGGCAGTCCTGCAGGCCTCTGGCTCAGCAGTGCCCTTGTGTAGGTGAAAACTGTTGGACTCTGGTGAGACTTGAGGACTCCTCTTGCTTTTCACAGGCCCACCTTGGAACTGGAGACCCTTACACCCCAGGCTTCCCTTCTTTCAATCACACACAGTTCCCACCAGTGGAATCTTCTGGACTACCTCGCATTCCTGTTCAGACTATCTCTAGCCAAGCAGCAGCCGCACTGTTCAGGTAACTGTTTCTCCTGTCTGCAGGCTAAGGTGCTGTGGCCTCTTGCAGGAGTGAGGATGGTGTTGAGGTGCTGTGAGACAGAGCTCTCTGCTGCTCTCTGCTGTGTATGGCAGGGAGCGTGTTCTGGAACTAGCTGGAGAAGTGTCACTTGTGTCGGTGTCTCATGTCTTAAAGACTGAACTTAATCTAGATTTGGATTCCTCTCGGCCTCTGCATTCTACCCCTCCCCGCATAATTAGTGCAAGCTCTCTCCTAGGCAGGCCCTGAACAAGGTTGCACCTGCAGTTGCAGGTGTGCATTTTTCACATGATAGCTAAATGAGGTCAGAGCTGGATAATGAGTTTAAAGGGTCTTCTTTTTTCTCTCAGAAAAATGGATGGAGAAAAATGCCTTGAGGAGTGGACATCTGGTATCATGGGATGTAAGGTGACAGTGAGCAGCAACAGCAAGATGACAGTGAAACTGGCCGTGAACAACGTTGTGGTGGACAGGAAGATTCTGAACATCTTTGGTGTTATCAAGGGATTTGAAGAACCAGGTAACAGCAGCTGCATTGTGGCTCAATCTTGAGAGGAACCCTTCCTCTTCTGTGGTCATTGGAATGTGACAGCTGCTCCCAGACAGACAACAGTTCTTTCTCGGCAGAACCAAGGCCTTCCCCTGAGGATCAAAGAGAAACCTGAACTGTGCTGCCAGGGAAAGGCTAAATGAAAGGACTCAGTGTGCCAGATTCAGGGATCAGACTGCAGAGACTCTCTTCCTAGTACAGAAGCTGAAAGCTGCTCTTCTCATAAGTGGCTTTTGCAATCTGAAGCTTGCAGCTCAGGTCTTGATTTTGTCTCCTTTACAGATCGGTACGTTGTGCTCGGAGCCCAGAGAGACTCCTGGGGGCCAGGAGCGGCCAAGGCTGGCGTTGGCACTGCCATCTTGTTGGAACTTGCACGTGTGATCTCGGACATGGTGAAAAATGGTAAATATTTGTGAACAAAAGCATGACGGTGGGAGGTGATGCAGGTCTAGCTCTGTGTGTGTTAACACTGGAAAGCCTAGTTGCAAAGCAGTCCTTTAGAAGGTGTCGGGAATCTGAAAAAGCTTCCTGAGAAGCTGTTACTTGTCTAATACATCTTGTCTGCAGTGAGCACTCACTTCCAAGGGACTGCCTGCCTGTATCTGGTATGGCTCAAATACAAGAGTGTCCTTGGATAACACATGACGCAAACCTTAAACTTGAGCTGTCTGTTGGACAGCCAGGCCTGAAGTGGGAAAACTCTGAAGTATCTGACCAGCTGGAGCAGTGGGGACTGCATGGTGGCACTTAGTATGAGCACACTTGTCTCCAGGGTTAATTTTGGGCTCAGGCAGCTAAACAAAACAGGGTGGAAATGCAGACAGCATTGTTCTCCTGCGCAGTTCTGCAGCATGTGGGGGCAGGGTACAGTGTCCATGCAGTGTGCACATTTCTCTGCAGCAGCGCTGTCTCAGGAGCGGGCAATTCATCATCCCAGGCCCGCAGTGCTAATCTGCATCTCCATGGGGGAAGGGCAGACATCTCAGTCTCTCTCTCTTTACAGATGACTACAAACCACGGCGCAGCATTATCTTTGCTAGCTGGAGTGCGGGAGAGTATGGAGCTGTGGGTGCTACCGAGTGGCTGGAGGTATTGTCTGTTTAATAGAATTCTGCAGGATGGCTGTGCAGTTATTCCTGTGCATTAAACATCTCAGTGTTGACTTGCTGCTGCTCATCTTATTAAAATGCTCGTTTTGTTCTAGGGGTACGCCACCACGCTGCATGCCAAAGCCTTCACTTACATCAACTTGGATACTGCAGTCCTGGGTAACCTGCTACTCTTTTGAGTTTCTCGAAATTGGGTGGGATTAGAATAGCTTGAACAGACATCCCTCTAGGAATGGGGGCTGTGCCAGAGGTGGCTGGTGGGTGTTTGGCTGAAGAATGGTGTGAGTCCATTTATTCTCCAGCTGTCATTGAAGCTGGAAGGCTGATACAGCCTAAGCCATGAGGAGTCAGCTCTGCTAAATTGCAGTAGACTGTCCTGTGCCTTTTGACGATCCTTTGGCAACTGTAGCTGTAGATCAGGGCTGGGCAGCTCTAGCAGTAGTGGTTGATTGTGCCACCATGTCAAATACCCTTTCATTTTTTGCAGGCTCCAAACATATAAAGATTTCTGCTAGCCCATTGCTCTACTCATTGCTGGAGACAACTATGAAGAGGGTGAGTTGAAGGGCCTTGGTCTGATCAAGGTGACTGTGGTTTTAGGAGGAACTGAAAGCAGACAGAGCTGTGCTGGGTCCCTTTCCCCACTGGATACCTTCTGAGGAGAAAGACCCATTTAGGAGAAAAACTTGGGATATTCTGAAGGGCCCTCTCTGAAATGAGCTGGGCTCTGGGAATTGCAGTTCACACATGAAGAATCTAAAATCAGCAAATGCCACAGTTCAGTGGCAGATGTGCCTGTGTGGAGAAAGGTCAGGGGAGCACACCTGCTTCTGGCATCTGCACAGCAGCATAAGCTCCAGGATGGACCTGGAAGCCCAAGCAGAGGTCGGAACAAGTGCACTGACTGTCATCTCTGTGCAGGTAAAGGACCCCACAATGGATTCGAGATACCTGTATAGCAGAGTTGGCTCTGACTGGGTAAAGAGCGTGTAAGTATTGTCATCCATCCCTTTGGGAAAGCAGATCTCCATAAAGGAGCAAACCTTATGGATTCTGTTTGAGTGTCATACTGCTGTCTGGGGTGGGCTCTACCTTCTGATGTGGGGTCAGGCAAGCATGAACAGTACAGCACTAACTGCTGCCCCAAGCTGGCTGAGGCAGCCCAGACACCTCCTTGTGGAACAAGAAGAGCCTTGTGCCAAGTCCAATGGAATGGACAAGTAGGTCCAGAGATTTGGTTGGGACTCTTTCAGTCTTGTCTAGACAGAGTAGTCCAGTTGGCTCAGAGCTTCAGTTGTAGAGCTTGTAGCTTTTCTCCTGGGCTACCCAAACCAGTTGGTAACTACTCAGTGCTTATCTTCTGCAGGGTTCCCCTTGATCTGGATAATGCAGCATTCCCTTTTCTGGCCTACTCAGGAATCCCAGTGGTTTCCTTTGGTTTCTACGATGTAAGTAACGTGTGCTTGCCTGGTGTGCCCATTTCACGCAGAGTGCTGTAAGGACATCTGCTCTCCAGGATGGCAGAGCACAAGGTGCTGTCCCAAGCTCACTCCCTCTGCGAGAGCCTCTCAGAGGGAGGAGGTGCAGACTCTGAACCTGGTGGCTGTGGCAGGACTTGCTGTCACAGCTGCTCCTGGGACAAGGCTGGCCTACAGTCTCTGTTGCAAAGTACTGAATACTTGCAGGTTTTTGGGGAGAGGGGTCACTTGCTTTTCTGGAGGCTCAGAATCCGGAGCTAAAAGCAGTAGGAAGATGTCAAGCTGTTGCTGCATCCATTGAAAGACTGTTCTACAGCCTACTGGTCACCAAGCAGAGGGCATTGTGGAAGCAATATCATTGCCCAGAGCAAGTACTACCTCAGGCTGTTCAGGTCTCCTGCTGCAGCAGCTTGGGGGTGACATCAGCCCAGCAGCCTGCAGGTGTGCAGCTGGGCGCCTTAGTGATAGCAGCTCCCTCTCTTAGGAATGCTTGGGGTTTGTTAGTGTCAGACTTGTTTCACAAAAATATTTGAGTTACCCTGACAGGAAGGGTTGGAGGCTGCTGCAAACACCAGACTGGGTGGTGAGATTTTCCCACCTACACTTCCGCAGTGAGCTCTGAGGGGGTAAATGTCTTTGGGTCTAAATAACAAGCAGAACATCTTGCTGGTTGCTGGAAGCTGTGAGGGATGAGAGGCAGGAGCTCCATTCCCTTCCCTGTGCTTTGGAGTTTTGCCACTTGAGTCTTTGCTCCTTAACAGCACAGGGAGATGGGATGTGGTAGAAGTAACAAGTAACCTGTGGCGGGGGATGAAAAAAGTCTTAACTGGAAAAGCATTCTTGGCTAACTGCAATACCTCTTTTCTTGTAGGAAGGTGATGAATATTCCTTTTTGGGCACTACTCAGGACACTTTGGCTAACCTGAAAGCGAAGACTGACAAGTTGTATCCTCTCATGCGTACTGCTGCAGAAGTTGCTGGACAAATAGCTCTCAGGCTGACCCATGATCATGAGCTCTTCCTGGACTTCGATAGATACAGTGAAGAATTGCTATCATTCCAGGAAAAGATTTTGCCCTTCGATTCTGAAGTGAAGGTAAGAAGGACTCTGAGTTCACCCTGATGATCATGGGGCCATGTGCTAATAAAGCCCTGTGCCAGTGGATACAGCAGGATGGATATCTTTCCCTTTTAGGCATAAAAGGGTAGTGAAGTGTGATCAGAATTGATGTTCCTTATGGAGCAGTGCAGGCAGAGTAGCTGTGACAGACAGATTTAGCTGATCTGGCTGTTGTGAGCTCTTGAGGAAGTGGATGTGAACAGTTTCTTCTCTGGTTATCATTCACAGCATAGTGCAGCTTTGCATCTCATTTGCACCTCTGCTGAAAGTCTACAAGAAACTGTGGGTAGGGAATGACCTCAGAAGAGCCTGCCAGGAACTTGTTCTGCTACTTGGCTAAACTGGCAAAAAAAAACCCCAAAAAACAACACTTTCTTTTGGTAAGAGAGCAGCAAAAGAAGAAAATCAGGTTTGCTAACAGCTCCTCCCTTGCAGGCACTGGGGCTGACCTTGAAATGGCTGTTTTATGCCCGTGGAGACTTCCAGCGAGCTGCAGATGCACTGAGAAGAGACATCGCAAACAGTGACAGGGAAAACAGGATTGTCCGCAGATCCCTGAATGACAGGATGATGAAGGTGGGTATCTTCAACTGGTTTTTCTTCCTTCACAGAGGAAGAGAGTGCTGGCTGGGATGGGCCTTTCCCTAAGGGGCCATGGGCAGACTGGTGTCTCTTCCACTTGCTTAGTGGGAACGTGACAGTTCTGCACTTGCTCACGAGAGAGGGTCTGGCCCTTGCAGAGCTGCTGTGAGAAAGGGCTGAGTGGGGATCAGAGATCGGCAGCTTGTCTTGGGGCAGATAAGGAAAGAAAAACTTGGGAGGTGAGAGTATAACCCTAAATTTGCACCTCTACTCAGGTGGAATACGACTTCCTCTCCCCATACCTCTCACCAAAAGATGCTCCCTTCCGCCATATCTTCTTTGGCAAAGGCTCCCACACCCTGCAGAGTCTGCTGGAGAACCTGGAGCAGCTGGAAGTCAACAGGGACAGCGTGGATGTGAACAAGCTGAAAGAACAACTGGCCCTGGCGACCTGGACCATTAAAGGGGCTGCCAATGCTTTAGTGGGTGATATCTGGAACACGGACAACGAAATCTAGACACAGCAAACATCTGGATTACCCATCTAAGGTACAGGAGAGCTGTGTGCTCTCACAGGGAGCACAGCTTCCTTCCTGGCCCCAGCCCCAGCAGAGGGCCTTGCTGTGTAGATCTAGTTCCACCTGTAGCAACACACACAAACTCCCTGTACCTCAGATGAGGCATTGGCACAATTTTTAAATGGCAGCTTCCTGCAGACTTCCAGTACCTTATATATTGTGAAACCTAACCAAAATCCCCTGAAACCTAAGTGAAACCCACTCCCTAACATGGCATTACTTTCTTGTAGATATTCTGGCAACAAAATGTTTTTGACCAAAGTTGAGCCTAAAATTTAAATCTCACCTTGACAAATTCACAGGAGGCAGTTTTAAAGCAGTACTAAGATTACCATAAAGTCTCCTCTGACCAGGCTCCCGTCTAACCACAGTCCAAACTGGTCATGTACAGCTGTTTATGGAGTTTCCTGCCTCCAGTGTACTTGAGCACTAAGAGCTCAGGTGTTTCCTGAACTGGTACCTTGAGTGGGGAGGACTCTCATCTATTCAGACTTTCAATTGTTGGCCACCTAAACCTAGTGACAAAACAGGGAATGAATTCCTCTGAACACTTGTAATGAGGATCCCTTCTCTTGACAGGAAGCTGCAGAGAGCTGCAGTTCAAAAATTAAACAATGTATTAATAGCCCGCATGTGCTGGATTACCAGCAAGCTCTGAAGTGCCCAGCCTGCCTTTACTCAACAGCAGGGTCCCAGTGACGTCTTGCAGGCTTGCTTCTGCCAAGGCAGATATCAATACCCAGGGAAAATGACCCAAAGATTATCCAATGTCCCCTTTATATCCTCGGCTGGCACCTCAGTGAGTCCTGCAGCACTGAGAAATGGCTTTAGACTGGCACTTCAGACCTTGCTGCTCAGGGGCCTTGTGTGAAATCAAGTCTCTTGTTGGCCAAACCCTGTTTGACTGATGTCATTTTGCAGGTTGGCTCTTGTTTGGCACTGAGATATTTATTTCTTTATTTATTTATCAGTGACAGTGTTCACTATAAATGGTGTGTTTTTTTATAGAAGATAATTATCGGAAGCAGTGCCTTCCATAATTATGACAGTTATACTGTCGTTTTTGAATAAAGCAGCATCTGCTATTACAATCAAACATGATACTGGAACTTTGCATTTAAAATAATCAAAACAAGCCCCTCAAAAAGTTTGGAAAACTAGCAGTTAAGCTTTCTGTGGCAAAAACACCCCTCTGGAAGAAAACGAAGGTGCAAACCTGGTAGTGAGTCTCCAGGTTGCGCTCCAAAGTAATCCTTGAAATGCTGAAAACCTGGGTGGAAATTCCAATACTAGAAATTTGGCTTCCTTGCAGGGTCTGTGCCCCTCTGTGGGCTTCAGACTTCTTTCTGCTCCCCTTTCTGGATGCTGTGTTGCTCTCACAGGGAGCGCAGCTTCCTTCCTGGCCCCAGCCCCAGCAGAGGGCCTTGCTGTGTAGCCCTAATTCCACCTGTGGCAACACACACAAACTCCCTGTACCTCAGATTAGGCATTGGCACGATTTTTAAGTGGCAGCTTCCTGCAAACTTCCAGTACCTTATGTATCATGAAACCTAACTGACATTATCGGGGGCAGTGTCTCCCATAATGTGTAAAGAACAAGGTAGTTTTTGCCTACCACAGTGTTATATCGGAGGCAGTGACCTCCATATGTTGCACTATGGGTGTACGTAATTATCGGGGACAGTGTTTCCCATAATTGTTCTATGCTTATCACGCAATGTCATCTGCGAAGCTTGATGGTTAGTATCTAACATGGATTAATTTCCTGCAGTCCTATTTTTTCACTCTCCTGTGGTGATGCAGATACAAATTTCAGTCTGTTATGTACATCCTTAGACTCTTCCTTCTCCATAGGCTGAACTGTTTCAAATAGCTGTGCTGTGGTGAATTGGCTTCCTGCCTCCAGTCACGGGAGTGGTGCTTGAGTGTTTAGTGGAAACTAGGCTAGTTAGACTGTGTGCTCTGTGGTGTAGTAAGCTTCCTTCAAATCAGTTACAAAGACCTGAGGAATTAAAGGTGAATGTAGGGCTTGGGGCTGACAGCTGTCTGGAGGGCTTTGGTCACTGCTCTGGATTGGGTGCATGTAACACTTTGAGAGGCTGGCCTACTGTGGCACTGGGAGGGTGCTGGTGTGTGTGCACGGGCTGCTCACTCTCCAGTTCTGCCTGGAAATTCCAGTCTTGCCCCCTTGGGTATTGCATGGAGGGAGGAAAATCAGTGGCAGCTTTCTAATGGTGCCGCTCTGCTGTGTGACCCGAAACTGAGCACTGCTGATGTGTGACACCTGCTAAACTGTGCTGCCTGTTCCCAGTGGCTGTTGCTAGCCCTGTACTCTGCAGTTTGATCTGGCATTTAAACCTAACCTGCGGCTTAATTTTAACCTAAACTCTGCAGTTTGATCTGGCATTTAAACCTAACCTGAGCGAGTGGCCTCAGCCCCAGCAGTAGTCCTTGAGGGAAAGAACATTGTTCAGCTGGAGCTCCACAAGAAGTGGGCAGGGACCAGCCCCCAGCCTAGTTACTGAGCTCAGTGCTCACCAGCTTGGAGGGCTGGATTTTCATCCGTCTCTAGAAACCTGATGCCCAGGCTTGTGCAACTTGTTGCTCTTCCTTAACTTCTCTTAACTCTCTAACTTCTACAGCCCTGTCTGTGTTAGTGTTTCCTAGTGACATTTCTCTGGATGGCATCTAAGAGCTGCTGTCTGGGAGTCCTCACTGTGGTGTTTGCATGCATCTTGGTATCAGACTTAATCTTGTGCATTATAGCCAGCAGAGAGAGACAGAAGACAAAGCTTGTCTCCTGGCTAGGCAGCACAGCCGTGACTACTGCAATGTTGGGATGCCTTGCTCAGTGCTGGCATCTGACTTCTGTGGGGTGCTAAACTGTTTCTGGATTACCTGCTGTTTGCTTGAATAAAGTATTTTTGAAGCTTCAACACTCAGCTTCTCTTGTGGGGTTCTGGATTACCTGCTGTCTGCTTTAATAAAGATTTTGAAGCTTGAACATTCACCTTCTCTTGTGACTTCCTGCAGAGCCATGATGCTGTTGGGGCAGTGTGGCCATGGGCAGCTGGAGAAGGGGGGCTGTTATCCTGCTCCATCAGGGCTGGTACGTGGCAGCTCCACTACCACCTTGTTGATGTGCAGTAGCAAATCTGAACTTCACAGTGCTGCTCAGCTGAGTCCTGCCTCCTCACAGACAACTGGAATGAGGACTCTGGTAATGAGGTAGAGGAGCACAACTCTATGCAAGCCCCCAGCCCTCCCCCTCCTTTCATGGCCGTGTCCCACCTCCTGCCTTTCCGTCACAGTGTTGACTCTGAAAAGCCTGCGGTGTACAGGTGAAGGATGGGAGAAGGAGGAAATGTCAGGTTTCCCCCTGGCTGTGGCCTTGCAGGTCTCTGCTGTTGAGAAGGTGGCTGGCTAGGCCTGTGGCTGGTTGTGTCCCAGGAAGCCAGCACTTTCTCCTGCATTGTCCACGCTCTCTGTCATCCTGGAGGTCCCATGGGCCAAGGTACAAATGCACAGGTGGAGACTGCTTAGAGCTCTGGGAGGGCAGGAGGTGCCTCCTCAGCCCCAGAGGCCTGCTCAGGTGCGACCCCAGGGGTTTGGGGGTCTGCATTTAAATATGGTCAGTTTCTCTCTGCTGTCCTCCCCCCTCCCTCATACTGCTCTCACCTTTCACCACATCCTGAGAAGTCACACTATTTGGGTGAGTGGCAGCTTCTCCAGGAGCCCAGCTCGAGCTTTATGGGCTGTCCCGGCATAGCTCTGGTCCCTCCTCTTCCCCCGGGGATGATTTACTTGTTGGAAGCACGTCGTTTCCCGCAGCTCCTGCCCGCGCCTGGCAGGGCTCTCTCCCTGCGGTAACTGAGCAAAGCGTCCCGAGAGGCCGGGCCGGGGCTGCGGGGGACCTTCTGCGGGCGGGGAGCGGCA
>NW_008236696.1:6304440-6308521 GCF_000691975.1 Corvus brachyrhynchos | reverse complement strand
AGAGGTAAGGAACGAGGCGCGACCCCATGTTTGGGGGTCCTGCGAGGGGCAGGGGGGTTCAGGGCTTGGCACTGTGGTGCTGCCCGGTTGACGTCTGAGTGTGCCGGTGTGTTGGCACCGTGCCCCGCAGTACTGCGAGCTGCGGTGCTGCGCTCGTGCCCAGGCACTGCGGGACTGCTCAGTCCCGGCCGGCAGCATGCCCGACGTCCTGCTCCAGCTGCCAGGCCAAAGCAGGCAGCAGGGTTTGGTGTGAGTGGGTGCCTGGTGCCCTTGAACTCTCCTAAACCACAGCGGAAGCTGGGGGAAGTTTTTTTTTTTCCTGGAGAAAAGGCAGCTTTGCTCTTCCTCTTCCCTGGGCTCGTGGGAGCTGTGGCACTGAACAGAGGATCCTTGTCCTCCGGGGCCAGCCCAGCGCCTCGGGGTGTTGTGTTCGGCCAAAACCCCGAGCCAACAGTGAGATGCGGGGAGCCTCTGACCACCGGCCCAGCAGGCAGCACCGTGGCTGTATCCAGCCGTGTTGTGGCAGGTTTTTCTCCTAACAGTCCAGGACCGTTGGGTACGTTTGCTCTTTGTTGCTTTTGCTTTTTTTAATAAAAGTTTTAAGTTAAACCTGGTAAGATGGTGCTGACAGTCCAGACAAGGATCCCACCTTGCCAGGCGAATCCTGCTCAGCTTCCCCCAGCATGATCTGACCCCTTGCCCACTCTGAAGCAGCAGCTGGAGAGGGCGTTTGGAGGTGGCCAGAGGAACCCAGGCAGGGACAGTGTCTCTGGCGGCAATGCTGGGGCTGGGCTGTCTGGGCAGGACAGGCTGGGGCAGAGCCTGGCGCTGGCACTTCCCCACACCCTCACCTCCCTGGGGCCACTTGGTGCAGCGGGCACACCGGGGTGCAAAGGGTGTCCTTCTTGCCAGGTGCTGTGGGCTCTGGAGGTTGTGCATTCCCCTTTCAGCTGTTCATTGAGCTAGCTCAGGGCAAAGCTTTGAACAAAGTTTTTGGATACTGGGCTTTGCAAAAGTCTCCTAAAAACAGGACCTGCCTCGTGGGGTGTCTTTGAGCAGGTCTGCGTTACCAGGCACCTCTTTAGGGAGAGGGTACAGGATGGACCCCGGCTGCTGCACACCCATCCTTGGCTGCAGCCCTGCTCCTGCTGCCAGCCCCGAGCCCACTGCTCCCCGCAGGGAGTGGGGGGGTAGAAGCAGCTTCCGCATCCCCCCGTCGGGCCGCGCCGAGGCCTGGGGGTGCAGGGTGGGGGCTGTGCAGGCTGTGCAACCTGTTACCAACCCCTGGAGCTACCAGAGCCTCGTTAGCCAGGTATTTGTTAGTGCAGGGTGGGGTGTAGTGGGTATGGCTGGGGGGGCTGGCGATGCCTGCTTCTTCCTCAGGCCGATGCCAGCCTGCTGTCCCACTGCTGTGACTCAGCCTCCCCGGGGCAAGGGGGGCCCGCATGGGCAGAGGAGCAGCCCACACAGGACCATGAACTACTGTGAGCTTGTAGCCGAGGCCTGTCCCAGCCAACTGCACGCCAGACTTCACAGCATACCTCAGTTTCCTCCTGAGATGTCCCATCCTGCCCCTGGAGCCACCTGAGTTTTGACTTCAGTTGTGTCCATGAGGGATGGCAGCTGTCAGGGGCAAAGCATCCCGGGGGGGTATTACCCACTTGTATGGGTTTTGGGGGACAGGAGGAGGCTCTGCTTCATGCACAGCCCCTGCCAGGACAGGAGGACTTAGGAGAAAATCTTGTTCATCCCTTTGCTGAGCAGCCCTGGGGGAGGGCCACTGCTCGTGCTGCAGCCTGGCTAATTCGGGTGCTGTCAGTTAGTGCTAATGACCGGCAAATACTGGATGGTCTGGCCAGGATGCTGCACTGCTGTGGTGCTGGGGAACTGCGGGGATTGAGCCCTCATCCTCCCTTCCAGCTCCAGGGAGGCTGGAAAGGAGGATGAGGGCTCAATCTTGCCTGCTCCCTGCCCAAAGGGGAGATGCTGCTGTGTGGATGTGGCTTTGTGCCAGGCTGGCCTGAGACCTGACAAACTTGTTTCGTGCCAGCTGCAGCCCGGCCCAAGGACACCTCCTGTACTGGGGTGGAGATGGGGATACTGCTCGCAGCACCCCCGCGGTGGAGGGGCTGGTTGGACCCAGGGCTGAGGGTGCATCCTGGTGCCCCCCTTCCATGGCAGGACTGGGGGCAAAGCTCACTTGGGGAGCAGGTTCACAAAGGCTCTTCCAAGTGCCTGGGCAGAGCAGGTCATGACCCTGGATGCAGGGAGACTTCCCGTACCTTAACCATCAGGAAGTCTGGAGCATCTGGGGTGGACAGATAGGGGTGCCAGGCAGGGAGACCCATTCTGACCTCTCCCACTTCATCCCAGGGGGACCCTGTGACCAGTGTCACGTGAGCCCTGACATTTTGCCCCCTTGCACACTGCCCAGTTCGCTGTGACTCTGGGGCTGGCACTGCTAGGGGACCCCCACAGTGCTGTCCCTGTGGCCCAGGTCAGATCAGTGTGGGGGGCTGGCAGGCACAAACCAGCCTTGCATCAGGGCAGGGTGGCAGAGTCCCTACTGTGGCGGTGACACCAGGGCTCAGTGATGCCAAGCCAGCTGCCCTCTCCACCTCCCCAGCAATGAGGGTGCCAGGGACAGTTGCTTTGCATGCTTGTCCCCCAAAACACTGCACTGTGACCCTGCCTTGGTGGGAGAGCTTGGGGCTGAGGTGAGGATCAGCTATAGGGTCAGCAATTGCTGCCCATGCCAGTGAGCTGGGAGGTGAAAGACAAGCTAAGCCCGCCCCAGCTCGACCTGCGGAGCGGATTTAGCAGAGGAAAGAGGCTTAGGGAGGGGATTGGGGTTGTGCCGGGATGCCCCCCCCCGCCCCACATGCCTATGTCTTTCCTTTTCAAACAGCCATTGCTGCAGACAGAGGCTCAGAGCAGGGGATGCCCTGTGCTGGGGGGCAGGATCAGACCATGGGGCCAGGCTCTGGGAGCCCAGAGGTGGCAGTGAGGAGGAACCTGGCACCTCGGCCTCCCCGGCCACCCCTGCCACAGGGGTCCCCAGTCCTTCGTGCTGGCCCCCCGAGACCTCCTGCTTGCTCCATCCGGCCAACCAAGCAGCATCAGGTGCCAGCACCAAGGGAGGTAAACTGGTATGGGGGTACGTGGGGTGGCACAGGCCAGTGAGGGGCTGGGGACAGTCCCCGGGGAGGTGGGTGGCAGCAGCATCCCACAGGTGGGCAGGATGCAGGCGGCAGCCCTGCCTCTGGTGGGAGCAGGATGTGTTTGTACGCGTGGATGTGTGCGTGTCTGCACACCTGCGCCGTGGTAGCCGGGCTGGGGAGTATGTCACCACAATTTGGGGCCGCCCTCGGGGCCCTGCAAGGGCTGAATGAGCCAGCCCGGGGTGACGGTGTGGCTGCCCTGCTGCAGCCACAGTCAATGAGATCACTTCCAGGCGACACAGCTGCCAGGAAGGTGGCAGGAAGGTGGCAGGCGGGCTGTGACAGTGAGCAGGGTGACGTGATGGAGGTGAGTGGGGGACCCGGTCCCGCTCTGGGAGCTTGTTTGGGGGACCTGTCACTTCCTGGGGTCCTCTGTGCGGGGTGGTGGGCGTGGGGGATGCTGTGGCACTGGTCGCAGGGATGTGGGGCCAAGTGTGGTGTCCCAGAGGGCTGGGGAGCTCCGTTGTCCCCGCAGAGGGGCGGGACACTGTTCAGTGTGGGTGTCACACCCTGGAGGGTAGAAGACAGTGCACCCCATCCAGTGGTTGTCATTGTGGGGGGGCCCCCCCTCAGGGTGGGAATTGCAGGCAACTGAGTCAAGGCTGGCAGGGCACGATGCCATTTGTCTCCTTGGAGGGTACCTAATCATTCTGGTGTCAGTTAAGCCTGGTCAGGCCTGGAGGACCTGACGTGTGGGAGTGTGACCCAAATCCATGCCCAGGGCTGTGGGGACAGGGGCCGTCCCTACTCATCCCCACAGCATCGCCTTCACGGGGCAGGCTGGCGAGGGTTTTGGGGTGGCGCAGGGCGGCTGGGTCCGGAGGGAAGGTGGCATAGCACGTGCATCAGTCACCGTCCTG
>NW_008236696.1:6303502-6304379 GCF_000691975.1 Corvus brachyrhynchos | reverse complement strand
CACATGGGCTGGGGGTGTTTGTTTCTCTGGGGGAGGGAGAGGGGAGGGGGGCTAGGACAGACTCTTGCGTCCTGCCTTGGCACGTTGACAGCCTGGTGCCACTCCTTTGGCTACACCAGAGTCTCAGGGCTCTGTGGGGGGAGCAATGAGGGGTCATGGGGGTTCTTCTGGGGGTCAGAATCATGCCCCGTGGCGTTGGCATGAGGAGCAAATTGGTCCCTGGGGACTCTGCTGTGCCCCAAAGGACAGGCAGGTCACAGGTCTTTGAGGGGGCTGCAGGCCCCCCCCCCCGCTCTGATTTCAACCAGTTGCAGCTCTGGCCCAGGGGGCTGGGAGAGGGACTGTGGCTGGGCAGCGTTGGGGTACAGGCCAGTCCCTATGTGCAGGTGTGGGGGTTCCCCATCCGGGGGGGTGGCTTCTTGCTCGGGGTCGTGCCAGGTGCAGCAGCGCCTGGCAGAGGTCTAGGAGACCCCCAGGCCCCTGCAACGGGGTGGGGGGAGAGGATTGATCCTGGCGTGCCCTTCGGACCCCCATTCCAGCCGCACCCCCCGGGGCCTGGCTGCTGTCCCAGCCGTGCCGTGCTTGCGCCAGCGCTGCCGGTCGCTGCGGAGCAGCCATCTTCCCTGTGCATCCCATCCCCCTCTGCCTGCGCAGGGAAGCGGGAGGGATGCTGGGGATACTGCCAGCGCCAGAGCCCCCCCATCCCTCTGCAGGTGCCTCCCTACCCATCCTGCCTGCCATAGAGCCCCGGCTGCTTGACGATGGTCCCCCCTCATCCTCCTCCTCCGTCTGGCTGCCTGGTACACCGTGCCGGGGTGCGGGGAGAAGGGGGCTGCTGGCGCGGCGCTGGTGCTGGCGGCGATGCCACCACCTCTCC
>NW_008236696.1:6302517-6302798 GCF_000691975.1 Corvus brachyrhynchos | reverse complement strand
TGAGCTTGATGGTCCCAGGATGGGCATGGGTTGGAAGCTGACATGGAGCACAGGGGGTCCCTGCATGGCATCTCCCCTCTGGAATGTGCAGTACCCCACAGCATCCGGGGCAGCATGACACCCCCCCTTGCTCGGCTGTGCTCCCATCCTGACCCACGGGAGGGGGGATGCCTACTGCTTCTTGTTGGGGAAACTGAGGCATGGGGGAATGGTGTGCGGCAGCGAGGATCAGCCAAGCCTGGCACAGCTCGTGAAGGGGGGGGCACGGTGCCCAGCACAGG
>NW_008236696.1:6295343-6302176 GCF_000691975.1 Corvus brachyrhynchos | reverse complement strand
ACACGGAGGGTGCAGCCCTGGCGCTGCAGGGAGGGGTGTGCATGGCAGGGGCGGGCAGGGCACCGAGGGCCGAGCAGCACCTGTGCCGGGGGTCTAGGGGATTTGTGACTTCCCCACCACAGGATGGGAGTTTGCTGGCAGGACTCCTTGCCCAACTCGGAGTCGAGGTCGCAGGATCACTCCCTGTGCCTGTGGGTCTATCACAGAGAGGGAAACTGAGGCACGGAACCTCCCCTGGCATGGTAGGCAAAGCTGGGTTCCCCGTTCCCTTTTGGAAATCTGTACTCCCGGTGTGAGCACTGAACTGGGCAGCCTCACCTGGGACTTGGGGGTGCAGGAGGCAGTGCACTCGGTGCCAGTCCCAGTGGGTGCCATTTCTGCTTGATGAGGGTGATGCTCTGTGCAGGCAGGGCACCCCCCCACCCCCGGTGTCCCCTGAGCTGGGAAGGGGGAAGCTGGCGCGTGGCAGAGGTTGGTGCCGAGGGCACTGTGCCCAGTTGTCCCCAGTCAATGGGCTTCTTGTGCCCGGCGCTTGTGCTGCCGGGTGCCAGCTGGGATCCCAGTGGCAGTGGAAGCCCCAGTGGAGACTCCTCCTGGGGATGCACTTAACTCCCTCTTACCTGCCCCCCCTGGCACAGCAATGGCCACGCTTTGGAGGGGCCAGGCGGGGGGGCTGTGACAAGAGAGGTTGCTGTGGGTCTTTCCTCTCTCACGCTGTGGCTGCCGGCGTGGCCAGCTGTTCTCCCTGGGGAGCCCGCGGGCGGACAGCACTGCTGGGGTTGGGTGCCAGCCCCGCCAGGGAAGGGGAGCGAGCGCCGGGGTGCTGGTGGCACCCCACGGCAGAGCCCCGTGGGGGCTGGCAGCTGGGCAGCGGATATGTTTGCCGAGCCAGAAACTCCCCCCCGCAGTGCCCATCGCCCTGGCATCATGCCTGTGGCCTGGGTTGGGGAGCAGAGAGCCGGATGTCTCTTCTGCCTCCCTCCCTCCCTGCTTCCTGGGGGGGAAACTGAGGCCTGGGAGCGATTCCCAAGGCCGGGGCGAGTTTCCATGGAAATGAGAGCGGGGGTCCGGGCTCCCAGCTGCGAGCGACCGCCGAACAAGGGAGAAAGCGGGACATTGATGGGAGCCCGGCCCCTTGGGCGCGCGTCCCAGCCCGGCTGAAAATAACCCTCCTGGGCAGCGCTGCGGGCAGGCGACCGGGACCGAGCCCCGCTGCCAGCGGGGGGTCCCCAGGAAGCGGCTCCAGCCAGGGGAGTGACCCCCAGCTCTGCCTGCCGCCACCCCCCACCCCGGCCCCGTTGCGTTGGGGAAGGGGAGGGCCGGCCGGCCAGAGGATCGAAAGCCGGATGGAAGGAGGGGCAGAGCCACAACCCGCGTCCGGCCGACGGACAGCCCGAACCCCCTGCCCCCTCCAGTGGGGTCTGTGGGGCGGCCGAGCCCAGGGGACATCTCTGTAGCGCAAATGAAGGGGCTGCGGGTGCCCCGGCTGCGGTGAGCGGGCGGCGCCGTGGGACGCCGGCAGCGGGGAAGGGACATCAGCAGGGCCAGGGGCTGGCGGCGGGCAGCCAGGCAGGATGCGACGCTTCCAGGCTTTGCCCCGATCCTTCCCCTTCTTCACCCGCTTCCGCCTCTACCGAGTAAGTGCCGACCCCTGCCCCGTGCAGACCCTGCGCTGGCCATCACCCGGCCCTGTCCCCGTCGCCTGCGGGCGGGGGAGCCGCAGCTCCCTTCGCCCCGCGTGGCCCTGCGTGCCCCCATGCGCCCCCGTGCCCAGCTGCTCGCCGCGCCCGCCGTATTTTTAGCCCAGTGCCGAGGGTTGGCATTGCGGTGACGCGGCCGAGGGAGCCGAGCACAGCGGGGGAAGACGCCAGGGGCCATGTCGTCTCCCGGGGAAGAAGAGAGGATGGAGAGGGCTACCGCTCTGTGGAGCTGGGGTGGCGGGTCCCAACCTCCCTCCTGCTCTCAGCAGGAGGAGGCAGAGCTATATCCCTTTCCAGAAAGGTGATGGTGAAAGTGGGGGAGAGCCGGGACAGCAGGCAGGGATGGGGAGTGGGGGGGAGCATGGGGCTTCATCTCTCCGTGTTTGTGCTCTGGCATGGCTGGGGGCTGATGCCAGCAGCACTGGGGTGCCCTGCAGCTCAGCACTGGAGCAACAGGACTCTTAGAGACCCACATGTTCACATGTTTCTCTCTGCCCCCTCCCTGTGTCTGGCCAGTGAGGTGCCACCACCTATGGCAGAGGAGACCCCCCGATAGTCTGTACTACAACTCAGCCAAGTGTGCGGGCATGCCAGGGGGCCAAGGTGGCTGTCCCTGCTGGGGACAGCCCCTCCAGCTGAGCAGAGGGAATTGGGCGGGCACATCTATTCTGAGGCTCTGCTTCCCTCCTCTGTCCCTGGCACCCCTGACCAGGGATAGCCTCTGCTGGAACGGAGAGGTGGGCTGGTATTTCTATGGGCAGGACAGGGCAGACTGGGGGGCCCTGCCTATCTCTGGGGGTCCTGATGATAGGGTGCCTCTCCTGGCCTCCCCCAGAGAGCTGGTGACAGGCTCAGGAGATGACTCCACTAGTATCCCTCACAACAGCACCCCAGCCTTGATTTTGAGCCCCTCTGGGTGACTCCCCAGTGGGAATGGGGCAGAGGGGAGCAGAGCAGGGTTGCCCCTAACCCAGTATTGTGTCCCAGCAGAGGCTGAGCTGTAGCATGCAGGCGGAGGAGGGCACGGACTGGCTGCTGGAGCTGCTCACCGAGCTGCAGCTGCAGCAGTACTTCCTGCGCATCCGAGACGAGCTCAATGTCACACGCCTCTCCCACTTCGAGTACGTCAAAAATGAGGATCTGGAGAAGATCGGCATGGGACGCCCCGGTGTGTACATCCCCCCCAAACCTCTCACCAGCTGGATGTGCAGCATCTTTTGGGAAGCCCACAGGAGCACAGGGGGCTGGAGGGGACCCCTATCCCAGACTGGCTTGTGACAGTCACTGTGTCCCTGTGTCCTGCAGGCCAGCGGCGGCTGTGGGAGGCAGTGAAGCGGAGGAAAGCCATGTGCAAGCGGAAATCCTGGATGAGCAAGGTAGGGATGGGAGAGAGAGAGGTGTGGCAGGGAAACAGAGGCAGACAGGAGGAGCTGGACCTCTCCCTGTGCCCTTTCGGGATGCCTGGCTCTCCCACATGCCTGGTCCCTGGAGGCTGACGGGGAAATGGGCAGAAGCCCCAGCTATCCCTGCCCCGCCTGTGGTGTGACCCTACCAGTGTGTGCCCCAGTCCCACTCAGGCTCCTGGGTCAATTCCCAGCAAAGGAGAGCCCTGCTACCCCAGCACTTGGAAAATTCATTCCCCTCATGTTATTTGCTGCTTTGTCAGGAAATTTGTTTGCAGCCGGTGAACCAGAGAGCCTTGCTCCAGACAGCTCTGTGGGCAGCCATGGTGCTCAGGACACTGCCCACCCTGCTGCCTAACAGCAAGGGGGCAAAGCCTTGTACCTGCAGGCTGGGACACACTATGACAGGGGACCTTGGGATGCTTACATATGCCCTGATGCCATCCCATCCAAAGCTGGTGCTGCTGGCACCCTATGGCACCTGGCACCCCAGAAGAGCAGAGTTTGGCAGAGCTGTTTGCCAGCTGGGCACTGGGTCATGGCCTTTCCCCTGCATGACTTGTCTGTGCTGGGACATGGTCAGGATGGGCTTTTAATAGAAGGGTACTTATATTAAAGAATAAATGGCAGAAATGCCACCTCCCACCCCAGACACATGCTGGGCCCAGCTCCCACACACCTTGCATCAAGACTGGGATGGACCCTGCCCCATGGGGCACATCATCCATCCCAGCTGAGGGAAATGGAAGGAGAGCCCATCCCCTCTGAGTGGTGGCAGTGGCAGCCAGCACGCATTGCAAAGCCCATGTCGCTGCAGGGATGTGTCACCACACTCAGCCCAAGCTGGAGGTTTCCCTTGGCTTTGTGCCCAGGCACACTGTGTGGCCTTGGCCTGGCCAAGGAGTGCCCAGGGCCCTCTGGCTACCGGCCTGGTTTGCTGTGGCTGTTGGGGAACTGCTGCAGAGCTGCTGCGGGATGAACAATCCCTTCCCTCCACGGGAATCACAGCTCAGTGTGCTGGCAGGTGGAGGAACAGAGCCTTCTCCCACAACCAGCCTTCTCTGGGTCATCACCCGTTAGGGGTCATCATTAGGTTCCAGCATGTACAGCCCAGGCAAGGGGTTGTGCCAGCACTGCTCACTTACAGACCCGAGGGCTTGGGATGTTCCCATACCCATGTTTCACCTTCCTCCATGTCCCACAGGTGTTCAGTGGGAAGCGCCCGGAGTCGGAGCTGCCGCCCCAGCCCCAGAGTACCTTCCGCAAGCCCCCCACGCCACCACCCCCTGAAGCTGGGGGCCAACACTCCCTCACCTGCCTTGTGCGGGAGCGGGACCTCTCGATCTTTGAGAAGCTGGGTGACGGCTCCTTTGGTGTCGTGCGTCGCGGCGAGTGGTGCACGCCTGCCGGCAAGACGGTGAGAGGCTGCTCTAGGGGGGGGGGGAGCCAGGCAGTGGGACCACCCACAGGGGAAGACACTTTGGAGCTCATCCTTCCTTTGGCCATAGCTGAATGTGGCAGTGAAGTGCCTCAAGACAGATGTGCTGAGCCAGCCAGAGGCACTGGACGACTTCATCCGGGAGGTGAATGCCATGCACTCCCTGGACCACAGGAACCTCATCCGCCTGTATGGTGTGGTGCTCTCCCACCCCATGAAGATGGTGAGTGTGGGGGGATGGGGCTGACCCCAATGACACCCCCATGGCAGGGGTCCCACATGATGGCATGAGCAAAGCTGATCTGGGTCTTTATCCCAAGTCCTCTGCTGGCATCCCCAGTGGGGCATAAGAAGGCTGGAAGCCAGCCAAACCAGGGTGCCCCTGGACTGACCGACTTGCTGTCCACACCCCATGGCCCAGGTGACAGAGCTGGCCCCACTGGGTTCCCTTCTGGACCGCCTGCGGAAGAACCAGGGCCATTTCCTCATCTCCACCCTGTGCCAGTATGCCATCCAGGTGGCCAAGGGCATGGCCTACCTGGAGTCCAAGCGCTTCATCCACCGCGACCTGGCTGCCCGCAACATCCTGCTGGCCTCCAATGAGCTCGTCAAGATTGGGGACTTCGGACTGATGCGGGCCCTGCCCAAAAATGATGATCACTACGTGATGCAGGAGCATCGCAAGGTCCCCTTTGCCTGGTGAGCCTTGGGGAGGGGGAGATCTGGAGGTGCAGCACCCATGGCCTTCTGATGCTCATGTCCTTCCCCCTGCAGGTGTGCTCCTGAGAGCCTGAAGACCCGCACCTTCTCACATGCCAGTGACACCTGGATGTTCGGAGTGACCCTCTGGGAGATGTTCACCTATGGTCAGGAGCCTTGGATCGGCCTCAATGGCAGCCAGGTAGGTGTACAGCAGGGACCTGCCCCCTCACCTCACCCCACTGGTGCTGGGGGGGATACGGGACACCCTGACAGCATGTGCTGTCCCACAGATCCTGCACAAGATAGACAAGGAGGGTGAGCGGCTGCCACGGCCTGAGGACTGTCCCCAGGACATCTACAACGTCATGCTGCAGTGCTGGGCACACAAGCCTGAGGACCGACCCACCTTCGTGGCCTTGCGAGACTTCTTGGTGGAGGTGGGTGAGCAGGGACGGGGACAGGAGCTCCAGCACCCTGTCCTGCCAGCTCTGCTCAAGCATGGATAGAGCTAAGAATATTGCTGAGGTGGGAAGTGACCTGGGCCAAGGTGGGAGCTCAGGCCAGGCAGCCCTGCAGGCTGGGAGGTGGAGGGTGGTGATATGGTTACAGCAGGAAGCATCTGGTTGCTGCAGTGCCATCGTGCACCCCAGGGCTGTGTCAGCTGAGCAGGGGATAGTGGTAATGCTGTCTCTTGTCCATTTTTGGGGCCTCCATGCCCTCCATGGGGCTGGGCCTGCCCTCAAAATAGGGTGGACGGAGGGGCTGTGTCCCCTGTCCTCACCCACCTCTCCCCCAGGCTCAGCCCACCGACATGAGAGCGCTGCAGGACTTTGAGGAGCCAGACAAGCTGCACATCCAGATGAACGACATCATCACGGTCATCGAGGGCAGGTACTGCACGGGAAGGTGGCAGGCATTGTAGAGGGGGAAATGCACTGCCTGCCAGCGTGCATAGGGATAGGGAATGGGGAGACTGGGACAATGTGAGCACTAGCAGAGCTATGGGAAGCAGGGATGGGAAGGGGTGGCTCTGCCCCCAGCATACCCGGCCGTGTACCCTACGGGTGGGCAGAGCTGAGATGTTTGTGGTCCCCCAGGCAGCACAGCATGGTGGGGCCACTCCAGAGTGGGGGGCACAGCCCTGCCCACACTGCCCACAGCCCTGCCCGAACCATCCCTGCTGACTCACCCCACTGTGCCCGTGGGTTTGCCCTGGGAAACCGCACGCCCCAGGGCCGCTCCCTGCTGATAGTGGTGGGGACGTGCCGCCAGCACCCGGAGACGTGCTGCTGTCATCGGGTTGAGAGAGGCACCGTGGGACTTGGTACTGTGTTGGCAGAACCCGCTATGCTGTGGGCTCGTCGGTCCCTGCTGACCACGCCAGGGCACAGCCACCCCCTCTGCCCTCCCGGGGATCTGGGGACTGGAGTAGGGGGCCCTTTTGTCCCTGCATCTCTATCCCAGGATGTGCCTGTCACCTTCCAGCTGGGGGAGACTGGGGACCTCCCAAAGGAGTTCCGTGTCCCCGCGCTAGGGCCGGCCCCCCAATCCCGAGGGGAGGAGGAGGAGGAGGGCTCTGTTCCCGTCTCC
>NW_008236696.1:6286190-6294170 GCF_000691975.1 Corvus brachyrhynchos | reverse complement strand
CCCGCTGCCCACCCTGCCCACGGGGAGGGTAGGGCCCTGACAGGCAGGGGGGTAGCTTAGGGTCAGAGCCCCCCCACCATTTATTTGGCACAGTGCTGGGTGGGGTACACCATTTGGGATGCCTTTCCCTGCCCCATCCCTATTCCCCCCACCAGTCCCTCTGGACTAGATGACCTGCTCATCCACCCCAGAGGTGGCTGTGTCCTGGGCGACTCCTCGGGAACGCACTGGGGACCAGTACCCCAGGGTGGCCTAAGCCCACCACCTGTCTTTCTGCCCAACTCCCCCTGCCTGCACCAGCCTGCACAGGGCTCACTGATAATGTAGGAAGGGAGCGAGGAAGACCCCACAGACCACCGTCCCCCATATGGGCCCCTATCAGATGCCAAGAGTGTCCCCTATGCCTTCCTTAAGTGCATGGGCCACAGAGGGATCGGTAACGAGCAGCTTGGTGCAGGCATCACCCCAAGGCTCCTGCATAGCTTGAGGCAGCAAGGAGGAGGAAGGGGAATATCTTTTGGGACAAAAGCATGTAGCTTTGTTCCCCACCACTTGCATTCCCAGCACCACCAGGTGCAGGGACCATGTGGGGTGGGAGCCAAAGCGTACTGCCGGTGTAGGGTTGGGATCCTGGGCACCCAGGTTCCCTTCCTGGTTGTGTCACCGCACGCCTTCATGGACTTGGACGAGTCACCTTGCCTCCTCCCCATCACTGGGGCAGGCGCGTGTCAACCTCCCATCCCCTCATCAGTAACGAGGTCCTTTTTATTCCTTAGGGCCGAGAATTACTGGTGGCGGGGTCAGAATAAACGGACCCTAAAAGTTGGCCAATTTCCCCGAAACACGGTGACCTCGGTGGCAGGGCTGTCAGCCCACGACATCAGCCAGCCGCTTAAAAACAGCTTCATCCACACAGGCCATGGAGACACCAACCCGCAGCACTGCTGGGGGTTTCCCGATAAAATTGATGAGTAAGAAACTTTTTGTCTTCTCTGCATCCTTTGCCTGCTCCCTCCCTTCCCTGCTGCCCACTGGGCTCGGGAGCAAGACGCGGCTTGGCTATTGCCCCCCTTTCCCCCCATGAAGCATCTCTTTCCGCCCCCGCTGTAATGGGAATGGTGGCTCTGGGTAGGGTTCCTGCAGCTGGACTAACTTCCTTGCCTCTTCCTACTAATGGGGTTAGGGACGTCGGGGGCTGCTGTGCTTGTGGCTGTCCCAGTGGGGAGACCTTTGTGGCTGTCCTGGGACAGGGAGACATCAGTAAGCACCACCCCAGAGGTGGCCACATTACCCCAAAGCACTTTTGGGATGTCCCAGGGTGGCTAAATGTGCGTGGCTTGCAGCCTGTCCCCACGCTTCTAACAGCATGAGTCTTTTTGAAAAGCAAAACATGAAAAAAATCCACCAAAATGATTTTTTTCTCCACCCTGCTCTATCAGAAGATACCTGGCTGGACTGTGACTGGGGGGAGGGGGGCTGGGTGCTTGTGCTCCAGTGTCCCACATACTCCCTGCCAGATGGGACTGGTTGTCTGGCAGTGAGCAGGAGCACCTTGGCAGGGGGCATGTGGGGGTCTCTCCTTGAACTGGGCTGGAGGGATGTGGGAGGTCAGTGCGGTGGGGCACAGGATAGGATTTCAAAACCTGGAAAGCTCCTGGTGGGTAGGGCCAGGTCCTGTGCTAGTCCATCCCCTGGAATCATGATCCCAACTGCTGTTTGTTATCCCAGGCCTGGGACAGCTCTGCTGGTGCCTCAGTCCCAGCCTGACCCCTCCACAGCCCCCTGTGTCGTGGGCTGTGCCGGTGGCCCTCAGAGGGCTGAACGGAGGCGCTGCGCGCACAGAGCTGGCTCGTGCCCCGGCAGGCCTCCCCGCGCCCCGCTGCGTGGGCACGGGCACTGGGTACGTGCTGCCCGGGCTGCCGAGAACGCACCGAGCTCGGCACACGCCCAAGCCCTCGGGCTGCGCCAGCTCCCGCCGGCTCCCTGGCTTGCGACAGCTCGCCCGGGCCTCCCGGCACCCACTGGCACCAGGTACTGGGGCACCCTGCCTTGGGCGCAGCATCGCCCCGGTGCTGGAGGGGCGTCCTGGGCACTGCATCCCGCACAAGTACCCTGGACACGGTGCCCTGCTTGCAGTCCCCTGGGCACAGCACATCATGCACGCGGAGCCGGAGATGGGTGGCATGACATTGGGATGGCACGACATTGGGATGGCACCAGGCTCTGTGCCGTAGCACTGGAGGCCTCTGGGGTGTGTTGCCCCAGCACTCACAGGAATGGTACTCACCAGGCATGGTGTGTGGTGAAGGAGCTGTGGGGTGTCCCAAGGCATGAACCTGGGGAGTGAGGGGTCCCACATGGCCCCTGCTGACTCCCAGGCACTCTCCTCTCTCCCCACAGGCTGTACCTGGGAAATCCCATGGACCCTCCTGACATTTTAGGTGTGGACCCGAGCGCTGCCAGACCTACACAGCTTCCAGGGAGGGCTAAAAGTGAGTGGCTTTTCTCCTTCCTCCTGCCCATCAGCTGCACAAAGCCCCCATCCCTGTATCCTGCTGCCAGGGTGATGGGCTGGACCCTCTCCTTTCTGTCTCTCTGCTGGCACTTGCTTTTTGCAGACCAGGGGTAGCTGGGGTGATGGACCGTGTTGTCACTTGGCTGTACGCCACTGCCAGCAGTGTGGGCGGCTGGTGGCTCTGCCTGGCTGGACTCTGCCCTGCTGCCCTTCATCCGAGTCCCTTGTCCCCTCCCAGCCTCCCACAGCTGGCCTCCTCAGTGCAGGGGATCTCAGCAGAGCTGCTATGGGGAGGGAGCTTGGATGCTGTGCATATGCCACAATCCCCATAAACCTAGAGTTTTTACTTGGAGGGGCTTCCCACCAGCATCCTCTCTGTGTGCCACTGGTGAAGAGGGACACAACAAAGCATGCACCCCGTTAACAAGCACCCTGGCTGCCGCTTGCATGTTCACCCTATGCTTCCCCTTCTCTTGGGTTCTCTCTTCTGCAGGGCAGCCTCCTCCACGCCCACCTCAGCCTACCGTCCTGCTCACCAGTAAGTTGGGCTTCTTTGGTGCTGCTCTCCCTTCCTCACACCCTCTTTCTTTTCTCTCTTACCTGGGTGGCCTGGGGCAGGTGCCCTGGTGTGCCTTGGGAGCAAAGAGGGCTGAAACTATGGGGTGGTTTGGGGGCTTGCAGATGCAGATGCCCCTTCTTGCACCCTAGAGATGGGTGCTGGGACCCTCACTATCCTTCTCTGTCCCCTTCTAGAGCCTTGCTACGACCCGGTCAGTGAGGAGGAGGAGGGTCTGCCAGGGGGTCTCCGGAAGCTCTGCCTGAAGAAGCCAGGCACAGGGAAGGGTCTGCGACCGGTCAAGCCATCAGCACGAGTACCGGGCACCAAGGTGGGCGAGCGGCAACCCGGACGGCTGGCAAGTGAGGGGCTGGCAAGCAGCGAGGTGACCCTCATTGACTTTGGGGAGGAAGTGCCCCAGGGTAGCCCCTCTCCAGTGGGGGAGCTGACAGCCCCATCGTTAGCCAAGCTGGCCATGGAGGCCTGCTCTTTGCTGGACAAGACCCCACCACAGAGCCCCACGCGGGCTCTTCCTCGGCCTCTCCACCCCACGCCAGTGGTGGACTGGGACGCCCGGCCGTTGCCCCCACCGCCTGCCTATGATGACGTGGCACAGGATGAGGATGATATTGAGGTCTGCTCTATCACTAGCCCTCCAAGCCGGCGGGGCAAGACCAACTATGGCTTTGTGGATGAGAGTGAGCGGGGACCAGCACTGGAGGACAACCTCTTCCTGCCCCCCAAGGAGACCAAACAGCCCAGCATGACGCAGACCACCGAGCTCTTCGAGGAGCTGCAGCAGGAGTGCATGAAGAGGCTCAATGTCCCTCTGGGCCCGGCCGCCCCAGCTGACGACAAGCCCCAAATCCCGCCCCGTGTCCCAATCCCACCCCGGCCCCTTCGCCGCAATGAGCCTGGGCGCTGGTCAGGGGACCTTTCCCCAGCTTCGGGGGGCGAGGAAGACCGGCCGCCCCAGATCCCTCCACGGGACCCACTGTCACAGCCCACTTCCCGGACACCCAGCCCCATGGCTCTGCAGGTGGGCTCTCCCCAGCAACGTGCTGCCCTCTGCTCCTGCCTCTCCACCTCACCAGGGAAGCCCATGCCCACCACACAGAGCTTTGCCCTTGACCCCAAATACGCCACCCCCAAGGTCATCCAGGCACAGGGCAAGGACTGCTCCAAGGGACCCTGCATCCTGCCTATCGTGAAGGATGGGCAGAAGGTCAGCAGCACTCACTACTACCTGCTGCCCGAGCGCCCTGCCTACCTGGACAAGTATGAGAAGTTTTTCAAGGAGGCTAAAAGCCCTGAGGAGGTGCCAGCATCCCGCCAGGTCACCACAGCCACTGTCCGTCCCATGGTGCAGCAGCCACTGCCAGACTGCAAGGCCAACTTTTCCTCCAACAACAGCAACCCTGGGCCCAAGTGCCTGGTGAAAGCCTCCTGCAGCCTCCAGAAGATCGTTTACGACGGGCCAGATGTTTGCCGTCCTGCTGACAAGATCCGGCTGGTAAGTGTCATTCCCAGCATCCATGTGGAGTGGGCTCACCTGGGCAAGAGCTTTCCTCACCCTGTGCCTCAGTTTCTGCAAGTTCAACCCCAGGGGATTGGCAACAAGGAGGCCCCAGATATCCAGGGGACATAAATCTCACTGCAATGCTAAAATGGGAATTGAAGGCCCTGGGGAGGGGGAAGGTGGCTTGTTGCTATCGTCCCCTTGGTCTCTCTAGGCTGGGGATATTGTGGCCCACCCAAGCCCAGGAGAGATTTAAGATCCCAGGGTTAAGAATGATCCCAGCTCCAGGCTGACAGTGCTCCCTGAAGATAGAACCAGGGATGGGGGCAGCCCCGGTGGTCCCCTGCTTCAGTCAGAGGCTTCTCGCTGCCCAGGGGTGGCAGCAGACAGTGACCACAAGCTCCCCCCCAGGTGCAGGAGACGGTGCATGGCGTGACCACCGAGGAGTGTCAGGCAGCCCTGCAGAACCACAACTGGAACATCCAACGGGCCATCCAGTACCTGAAGGTACAGCGCACCCCTGTTCCCTCGTCCCGGCTCCAGCAAGAGTGGTGGCACCCCTGTCACCCCTCTGGCCATGCCCTGTCCCTTTGCAGGTGGAGCAGCTCTTCTGCCTGGGGCTGAAGTCCCGTATGGAGTGCCAGCGGGTGCTGGAGATGTTCGACTGGAACCTGGCACAGGCTAGCTCCCACCTCCTCGATCCCTACAGCACCACCCGCCAGAAGTAGGGACATCGATGTTTTTGGGGGGGGAGCAGTTCTCTGTGCCACACTGCTCTGGGCAGACTGGCACTATCACCCCTCCTGAGCTCATGTCCTGTCCTCTCCTTACAGGTGGTGACAGCGGGGACAGGGCAAGCTGTGTCGAATCCAGAGCAGGCATCTCACCACGGGGCCAATCCCCCCACCTCCACCCACGCAACCTGCTGCAGGACTCTGGACTGAGCCCCCACTTGGAGGGTGGAGACATCCCAAAAGGGACCCTGCCCAGCACCACAGACTTTCCAGGGTGCTTGTGCCCTGGCCTTGGCAATGGGCTCCGTCCCCTGGCCCCTTGTTGAATTGTTTTTGTAAAGAGAAATGTAATTTTAATATATATATTATGTGTATATATAAAAATATTCTATGGAGAGGAGGGTGCCTGTGGCCGTCTCCCAGGTCTATCCCTGCCAACACACAGGGACAGGCCACATCTCCATGGGTGCTGGTTCCTCCCTGCAGGCAGCTGGGACTGTAACCCTTGGGATCCCCCATGGGATGAAGCTCAGGAGGGGATGCATGGACTGTGGGGATCCCCAGGAAGCTGTGTGACATGTGCACCTGTAAAACCTTCTGCTGAGTCCTCCCAGGCCTTTTTAGGGTGCAAAGTTCTCCCCATCCAGGGCTGCTGGAGTTAGTCACGGTATATCCCACCCCCAGGCCCAAGGCTGAGCACGGTTTTGCCTGCTCTGAGTGGGCAGTGCTTGCCTGCAGGGGAGCCCCCCGCAGCCGGGCCCCCCTTGCCCGGTGCCCCGCGGCTCCCGGCTGCCGCCTGACTCATGCCCGGGCAGGGAGTGGCGGCACCGGCATCGCCCCCACCCACGCGAGCACTGTTGTGCAACCGGGTGCCTCCTGGAGCTGGGAGCAGGTGCAGGAGTGGAGGGGTGGCTCCTGTGGGGTCCCAGAGACAGTGTCCGTGCTCACTCCCCCCTCCAAGTGGGTATCGAAGCCCCTTAGCTGGGTTTCCTGCAGCAGCAGGAAGGGATCTTGGGATCAGGTAGAGGAGGATCTTGGTGCCCAAACCCACCAGGTACTGCTCTCTAGGATACTCGACTCCAGAGCTGGTAGCTTCAGAGGAGAGACCCCGCCATACACAGTGAGGAAGGGCTACCTCGGCATGACCGTGGATCCCTCCCTGTGGTAGATGGTACCTGGCCACAGCCTGTGTACCCAGAGCTCCCTCAGCTCTGGTCCTCTGGCCGCCCTGACCATGGACGGGGAACTGGTGCTGCTGTGAGCACGGTCACGCATCGCTGCTTGGGACTCTGTGCTTCTGTGTTCCCATGTGAGGTGCAGCCACCATGGCAGGGCTGTCAGTGAAGTGAGGAAGGCACAACACCATCACTGACTTACTTCCCCCTCCTTAAGTGGTCCTGGAGCTGGGTGAGACCCTGTGAAGAAGCAAACTCATTTTCTGCAGTGACTTCCCTGGGTCCGTTCATGCAGCTGGGTCCATCCAGCCTCTGTCCCTGGTGGAAGGTGACCTGCAACCCAGGGCAATGCCTGGCACCATCGCCCGTGTGGGAACAACCCCCCCACTCCATCCGGGTTTGTGTGGGCGTTTGCCGCGATGGGCAGATAACGCCTGGGACCGGCAGTGCCGAAGGGGGGGACAGGGCAGGGCCAGTACGTGGGACCCCAAGGCATCAGTGGTAGCCTGCTCCTTCCTTCTTCCTCCTTGGTGACGGGCCAACCCCTGCCAGGGGTTATCGGCCGTGCAGCCGAGTGTGGAGGAACCTGACAGCAAACAGGAGGGTGCATGGGGGTGCAGAGCCCAGCACTGACCCACCCCTCCCAGAGATATTTGGGACCCCTGTCCCCACCTGTCATCCCAGTGCCTTTAGGCCAAGTAACTTTGAAAGCCCCCGGGTGCTCCCCAGGAGCTGGGGACCACAGCCTTGGGCGGTCAGCAACGGGGTCAGCCCGGGAAGGACCCTAAAGCTTCCCATGGCAAAATGGGTGTGTCCCCCAGCAACAGTGGGTCCCCTGAACTGGGACGCTGCCACCTCAGCGCAGGCTGCGAGGACAGAGACGTCAGTGCCCCAGGCAGGGCACGTGGTGTCCCCACCCCCCCCACCTGGGGGAGTGCTCACCGCCGGAGCCACCCGTTGCGCGCTCCCCTGAGGCAGTGAGAGCTGCAGCCCTGTCGCCTTCCTCCCTGACGCCCAAGAAGCACTATGGGGTGCCGGGGTCCGTGGCCGCTTTGGAGCTGGGTGCTGTGGGGGTTCTGGGTGCTGCCAGGTAAGTGCCAGGGTCCCTCGCACTGCTCCGGGCTGACCAGGTGGCTGATACCATGTGGGTGACGGGCTTTAAACAACCCTCCGGCTGCTACAACGCTGCAAGGTCGAGCCCGAGGGCCCGGCCGGGGTTTGGCCCGTCTCTGTCCGCGGGTGCCAAAACTTTGTCGCGGTCCCCAGTTGCAGCAGGGGAAGGTGGCAGGAATTGTGGATCAAATAGGGAGACTCACCCTGGGAGAAGGTGCCTGTCTTGTTCTTGGTCCTGCGGCAGAACGGAGGAGGGACAGGGGTGATGGGGACTCCGGGCTGTTCTTTTCCTCATCCTGCCCTCACCCACCTTCTGCACAAGCCGGGAAGATGAAGGGGCAGCCCCTTGTCCCCCCGCTGGACCCATC
>NW_008236696.1:6283356-6286062 GCF_000691975.1 Corvus brachyrhynchos | reverse complement strand
GTTTGATCCAGCTGGAGCTGCCTTGTCTCGCTCCACAGGCATCCTGGTGCCACAGGCAACAGCGAGAGGGCTGCTCCCAGCTGAAAGCCGTGGTGAGCAGGAGGGGCCACCCAGTCCGGCAGCTCTCCCTGGGGGTCCAGCTATGCAAGGCAGCCCCCAGGCAGGGTCAGGGGCTGGGGTCTCCCCTCCAGATGCTGCCGGCCACCCAACCAGCGTCCCTCCAGCTCCCACCACCGCTTGGCACGTGCAGCTTCTGTCCTCCAAGCCAACGGGGTATGCGGTGAGTCTTGCCATGGGTGCTGTCACTGCAGAGGAGATGCCAGTGACAGCATGGACCACAGAGCCACTGCTCCCCCAGGATGAGCACAGCGCAGGGTCGTCACCCCCCAGGACAAGCAGGAGCTCTGCTGGGCCACGAGCCACTGCCATGCTCCTGTCCCAGCAGGTCGTACTGGGGCTGAGTGAGGCCACCTCACCTTTGGCCACAGCTGCCAGCATCTCTCAGGACAGGGGCAACCCCATGAACATGGCAGCCGCCCCCACCCACCCCCTTTTTCCACGGAGCAAGCCAGCCTGGCAGCCCCACCATCTGCAGACCTCCCGAGTGCATCCTTGGCAAAGGTCACATTTTCTTCTGCCACCATTGGCACCGGCAAGGCTACAGAACCAGGGACGCGAACCTTATCCAACACTGACCACAGTGCCTCACAGGACCCTCCTGGGCCTCCCACTCAGCTGCCTCCAGCCCTTTTGCCCCAGCCTCCTGCTGATGCTGCACTGGGCACAGGGGAGACACCTCCCCCCAGCCACAGCGCAGCCCCCACCACTGCTGGACATGGGCTGCCTGGAGCCAATGCTGTCACCCAACCCCAGGCAACAACAGGAGCTCCGGGCACACTGGCTACAGTGATGGATGTCGTGGCTGGAGACCATATCCCACCTCTGGGAAGCACCAGTGCTGAGCTGGTGTCCATCAGGAATGAGGCCAAAACCAAAGCCACAGCAGGCACTGCCATCTCGGAGACCAAGGACGTGCCAGGGGGGCTCAGCATGAGTCTGTCCCCACATGCAGCTCTCAATGATCCTGAGGGTTCCTCTTCAAGGCCCTTTCTGCGCTCCATGGGCTCTCTGCTCCCTCAGTCCCTCTCAACAGGCCTTGGGACCACCACAGCAGAGGCAGCTGCAGGCAGATCTCCTCCAGCCACTCGCAGCATGGCCATGCCCTTGTCCCTCATGGGCACCAGTGGAACAAAGCCAGACAGGGCCCCTCGAGCTGCTGCTGCTGCACCATCACCTTCCATTGCTGCATATGGCATTGGGACTGTGACAACTACCCATCCATCCTCCTTTGTTAGCAACACTCCAATTACTGAAGCAGGGATGGGATCAGCATCACTGGCCAGTGGCAGTGCCACTGCAGAGCCAGGGGACACTGAAGCCCCCCTGCCTGTACCTGATACACACCCCAGCCACAGCCAGCCAGGTCCCACAGCAGGCTCAACAACCCCAGGAAATGGTGTCACACCCAGATCTGCACAAACCCCAGTGCTCTGGGCTGGGCTCCAAATTGTGAAAGCTGCAGGGACAGAGATGCTGTCACCCAATGCTGCACCAGGCACTGGCACAGCTGTATCAGATACCCCTGGGGGGCCCAGAGCAGTCACTGTCCCCATGGCACCACAAGCAGACATGCCCCCTCTCCTGGAAGGCAGAGCCAGTGTAGGGATGGCTCTAGAGGTGTCCCCATCCAGCATACCCCAAGAGATGGCAGCAATCACGTCCCCGCTGTCCCCAGCTGCCCCCCTGCAAGCAATGGGGGCTTCAGGTGACCTCCAGCCTGATGGCAGCACCACAGGGCGAGAGATGGGGATGGGGTTCCTGGAAGTGAGCACAGAGGAGAACCCAGGTGCCAGTGCAGCGGGGCCAGCTCCCAGCCACGTGATTGTCACTGCACGACCATCATCAGAGCCACCTGCCACTGAGGACAAGCCCACAGCTAGGATCACCTCGCCAGCTGTTGGCCACACAAATGCATGGGAGACTACAGCTTCATCCTGGCCAGGTGCCGCAGGTACCACTGCCCATGTGGACAGCACCCGCTCTGAGAGCGGCACCAAGGGTGCAGCACCCTCAGCCAGCACCAGCAGCACCCGTGTCCCTGACTCCAATGCCACTGGCACAAGCCTGGCCACCATGCTGGCCACCACACCATCCACCACCACATTCCTCAGCACTCCCCTGCCAATCACCTCAACAGGTGGGGAGACCTTTGTGACCAGGGTCACCACAGCCACCCCCTCTGCCACAGCACAGGCCACCAGCACCAGCAGTGCCCTATCCCTTGCTGTAACACACAGTGAGACAAATGGAGGTGGGCAGCCTGTCCCATCCCCAGCAGCACGTAACCCCTTGGTGGAGACAACTCTTGGATCCTGGGACATCCTTGGTTCCAGCACTGCTGTTGCAATGTCCAACTCTCTCCTCCCCAGCCTGCACAGCCCAACAGAGGAGGCAACAACAGCCCCCTTATCCCTGCTTGGTGTTGGTGCAACTGGGGTGGCAGCAGCTGGACAGACTCCCACCGAGTCAGCAAAAGGCACCACTTCTCCTACACCCATCAGCTACCACGACATGGGATTAGCAGCAAGCACGTCACCTCCTGCCTTGCAGACATCTCCAGGGGCACCTGCTTGGGGGGAGAAAACA
>NW_008236696.1:6263445-6282417 GCF_000691975.1 Corvus brachyrhynchos | reverse complement strand
CCGCTGCAGGAAACACCACAGCCACCACTGCAGGAAACACCACGGCCACCGCTGCAGGGAACGCCACAGCCACCGCTGCAGGCAGCACCACAGCCACCGCTGCAGGGAACGCCACAGCCACCGCTGCAGGCAGCACCACAGCCATCACTGCAGGGAACACCACAGCTATTGCATCTACAGCCCCAGTGAGCCCAGCCAAGGAGGTGGGAAGTCTCCCAGCCCCAGGAACCACGGCACCAGTGAGACAAACAGCCACCACCAGCCCTGCCACCACCCTGGCTCATCCCTTTGGGACACAGAGAGGACCATCCACAGCACCAAGCACATCTGCCCGCACCACCACTGGGCACAGAAATCCTGCCCCTGAGCCCCAACCCCCCCATGAGCTTATCAGTAAGTAGATTTTCTTTTTCCCAAAGCCAAGAGTAGGAAAGGGGTTTTCAGCCAGTCAAGCCCTGGGATGGATGAGGCCTGGTCCAGGGTATCTCATATGCGTAGCACATTGGGCTGCCAGATTCATGGGAAAAGGCAAAATTGGACATTTGAGAGCATCCCAAAAGTGGGTTAAAAATTGGGTTACAATCCATCAGAGCACAGGCACAGCATCCTGGCAGCAAGCAGGTAGGTTTGTCCTGACTGCAGGATGGATAAAAAGACATTAATGATTTTACACCTTTTCCGTTGATCTCCTGCCCATGCCAGAGCCAGCGGCCTCACTCTACCCCTTTGGCATGGAAGGAGGGGACCAAGAGTATGTCTGGAGGATGGTGGACTTCAACTCACCCCTGTTCAAGCCAGAGATTGGATTTCCCTTTGGGAAGTCGCTGCGAGATACTCTCTACGTGAGTGCCCCCCTTGGTGAGCACATAATGGATGTGCCACCTTTTTGGTAAAAAAACCCCCAATGAAATGGAGCAGAAACCAAATTTCATCTGAATATCTTTTTTTTTACATTCAAAATGGTTGGTTTCTGCTCACCCATGGAGGCTAAAACATATCCCAGTCAGCAAATAACAAGTTCTTTTGCTTAGTTTACAGATAACGGACAGATCATTTTTCCACCCACGGACAACTACGTCCCATCCAACCCCAACCCCCCTCCCCGGGGCTTCACTGGCCAGGAAAGCTTGCCAATGGTGGCTGTCTTTTGGGATGATGCAGACTTTTCCAAGGGTGTTGGCACCACCTGGTACCAGGTGAGGGCCACCAGAGGTGTTCTGGGAGAATCCAGTTCCTGGCTCACTCATTTAACTCTCTCTCTTGCCATCTGGCAGGAGTACTCTACACTCAGCTCTACACAAGACCCCGTTGTGCAGGATGTGGAAGCAAAGATTGAGAAATACCTGAAAATCTCCTATGTAGCAAAATGGACCTTGAAGGTGACGTGGGAAAAGGCTCCAGCATACCCATCCCGGAGGGATGACACTCAGGTGAGCAGCGGGGGACCCAGGTGACAGAGAGGACTGTTGGTGGCTGTTTCAAGTCTCACCGCCTCATTCTGGGCTGCAGGGAGAGCAGGGGAGGTTTTGGGGGTGCTAAGGGGGTGCCTTGGGTTTCTCCAGACGAGCACCTACCAGGCAGTTCTCACCACCGACGGGAACCGCTCCTTCGCCCTGCTGCTCTACCAGGATGGTGGGATGCGCTGGGACTACACCAAGCTGGCTGCAGCCAATGTGCTGATCGGCTTCTCCAGGTGCTGCACACGTGTCACTGGGTTTTGGGACAGCAGGGATTTGTTCCAGCACTGTGTTGGGACTGTCCGAGGCATTACCCCCAGGAGAGCCCAGCTGCCACTCACAGAGCAGCCCCACCCCATTTAAACACTTTCTCTTGCAAACTGCAGCAGTTCCCACCCCAGCTGCTCTATGGGGAGAGGAGGAGGGCTGTGTTGGAAGGATGACCCCAAACCTCATCTCTCCACACAGCGGCAATGGCTATGCCCAAAACAATGAGCTGACCCGGAAGCCACCAGCTGCCAAGTACCGACCAGACCAGCACAGCAGCACCGACTCCGGTACGGCACTGGGGGGTCCTCGGGCGGGTGGGGAAGCGGGAGCTGTGTGCTCTGTGCTGGGAGCGTGACCCCAGCACCCATCCCTGGGAGGTGACGGGCCAGCAAAGCCACTGGACAAGAGCTGGCCACCAAGAGCAGGCTGGGGGTGTCCCCTGTCCTGCTGTGGCTTGCCACAGCCCCGCTGGCTCTAGAGGGAGCCTGGAGACCTCGTGTGAGGTCAGTGGCCAGGGACAGCTGTCCCACGGGATCCCTCAGCACAAGGTGAGACCCCAGCTGAGCGGTGCCGATCTCTGGTTGCTGCCCCAGATGTGCGCGGGCTGTGGATTTACAGACTGGACAGTCGCTCCCGGGTGAATTACAGGCTGCAGTGCCTGGCGTGGCTGGACACAGAGCCAGCGCCGGCCACCTGGAACAGACAGCTGCCACCCTGCCCCTGCTCCCGGCCCCAGGCAGAGCTGGATCCCCGCTACCACTGGAGCAGAGGTACCAAGGACAGCCCCCCAGGACCAGCTGCAGAGTGGGAGGATGGTCCCTTCCTGCTCTGAGGACAGCTGTGATGCCCCCCACTATTTCAGGCCCAGCAGACACCTCCGTGAGGATGCTGCGCACTGCATCCCCCAGCCCAGCTGGAGCTGGGGTGCGATGTCTGTACCAAGGTGGGAGCTTGCTTGAAGGCTGGCAGGAGAGATCATGGAGCCTTCCCTTCCACACTGCCACTGGTAAGTGGGAGCTGGCATTCCCTCACCCTGAAATATCCCAAGCATCAAGTACAGGCAGAGCAAGGGCTCTGACACACCCCAGCACCTTCCTCCACAGACAAGGAGCTGGAAGCATTTGACTGGTGCTGCCGGCGTGTGGGGAAGCCCCTGTTCTGTGCCAGGTTTGCTGAGAAGAGACCGAGGGTTGGCTGTGAGGGATACGTGCCACCCACACCCGGTGAGTCCCCAGGCTCTGCCTCTGCTGTGCCAGGGCACTGAGCTGTGCATGGACCCCATGCATTACTCACACTTTGCAGTATGCCAGTGCGGGCTGCTGAGCCACCACAGCTCTGGGGCTGCTCTTCTCCCTGAAATGACACCAACATTTGCTCTTCTTCCTCCCCCCAAAACGGCTCCATCCCCTTTGGACCTCAGCTGGTGCCTTCGGGGACCCTCACATCACCACCCTGGATGGACTCACCTACACCTTCAATGGGCTCGGGGACTTTGTCCTGCTACTGGCCAGTGATGCCCAGACCAGCTTCATTTTGCAAGGGCGCACAGCACAGACTGGCATGGCCCAGGCCACCAACTTTGTGGCCTTTGCTGCCCAGTACATCTCCAACACCACCACAACAGTGAGTAGGAGTGCCCTGGGTATGAGTCTGAGCCTCTAATGGGAGGTACCCCTCTGGCAAGCTGGGCATCACCTCTGCATCACCTACAAGTGGGTGGGACCTGAGGGGCATGCCCTCTCCTTTTCCTGCCACCTCCCGCTACTCCAACAAAGTACTAATAGTGGTTGGATGGACTAATATTCACCAGGCACAGGTCTAACAACTCCTTCTAATGGGCCAGCAAGGGCTGGAGACTCTGAACGAACATGGTCTGCTTCACCTTGTTCATTGCACACTCTTTGTCCTGACACTTTAGTACAAGCGACTGCTCTTCCTGACTTTGCAGAATTGCTCCCCACACCCGTTTAGTTTCATTAAGCAGAATGTCCTGGTGTCACCAGGAACAGCCATTGAATAGCATGAGGAGGGGGCTCAGAGCTGGCAGCCCACCAGCACAGCTCTCCATGCTGTCGAGGTCAGCTGAGCAGTGGTGGTGGCGTGGGTGTGCCCCTTGCCAGTGGTGATGGGCACCTGGCTGTCCTCTTCTGTGCAAACATCAAAGCTGCTGTGTCGTGTGTCTGCTGGGGTGAAGAACACACCAACGCAGGCCCCAGGGCTGAGCCTCTCTTCATGGGCTGGAGGAGGATGGGATTTAATTGTTCCCAGCATGGGGGGACAGCAGGAAGGGAAAGCAGAGGGCCTGACTGGGACATCCACCATGATTTTCAGGTTGAGTGGACCTTGGGGAGCCAGGATGACATCCAAGTCCTCCTGAACAACGAAACTGTCCAGTTTTCCTATTCCCAAGGTGAGCAAGATCTGCTGTTAAATGCTAAATGTATGTGGGGAGGACCAGAGATGTCCCCATCCCCTGGGACCAGCCCTGCCCCGTGCGAGGGCAGCCATCCTGAGATCCATCAAACGTCTCTCACCTGCACCTGTCCCTGATTTGCGTGGGGTGGATGGGGAGCACTTCCCTCCATGAATCCATGGTCATCGTTTCAGATCCCAGCCTTGTCTGGACTCTCCCTCTGTGCTCTCCTTCTCTTGCAGACCTGGGTGATGAGGTCTACTACAGCCCTGGTGTCCTGCTAATCAACGCCTCCTCTGTCACGGCTGTCTTCAATGGGGCCATCTCTGTCTCCATCTCGGCTGCCTCTGGGATCCTCAGCGTGGTCTGCAGCCTGCCCGACTGGTACCGAAACAGCACCAGGGGCCTCCTGGGTGAGGGCTTCTGGCACCGCCGCAGAGCCGGGGTGTAAATTCTCTTCCCACTCTAAAGTAGGCTAGAAAACTGGGGAATTGTGCTTGTGAGGGCAGGGACACCTGGGTGTAAACTAAACACTGGCCAGCACCAGAGAGGAGGTCAACCCTGGCAGGGGGGATTCCAGTCCTCTGGTGCTGCTCCACCAGGTGTGTGGGACCATGACCCCACAGATGACTTCCAGATGCCAAATGGTACCAGCATCCCAGTGAACAGCAGTGAGGAGAAGATCTACAGCTATGGGATGACCTGTAAGTCCGGGCTTAGGATCTCCCTTGATGATCCCCTCCTTCTTGCACCTTCTGGCCATGCTTTGGCTTGAGATACCTAAACACTTGCCTGAGCAAACGCAGTGCCAAGGGAAGGTGTTTGGTGTCCCCACTGCTCTGTGAAAAGGAACCCTAAAATACAACAAACCTTAAAATGGCCTGTATACATGGTGTGCTCTCTTGCAGGGGCTGTTGGGGAGCACAGCCTGTTCGCTCAGCCTCTGGACTCAGCAGCACTGAACTTCACACCCTTCTTCTTGTCTCGGCTGCGGCAGGAGAATGAAAGCCAGTACCAGCTGGCAGCCTCGCAGTGTCACGGCAGCAAGGAGTGCATCTACGATTCGCTGAGCACAGGGAACTTGACCCTGGGCCTGGCCACCCAGAGCCTTGCAGCCGACTTCCAGCAGAGGAAGACAGCACTCAGTAAGTGGAACACATCCTCACCTCCGAGAGGGCATGGCTTGGATGTAACTGGGCAGTGCCCTGCTCCTTTCCTGGGCTCTCTTGCTTCATATGAGACAGGAGAGAAGTCACCAAGATCTTGGATTTGCACTGCCCAGCTGGCTTGTCTCCGGTCCTGGGAAATGCTACCAGGAGGACAGTTGCCACCAAGATTTTGGAACTGCATTTCCTGGAACTGCATTTCTGGCTTGTCTCCAAACCTGGGAGATGCCACCATGCTGTGCAACATAAGGGCCTTGTTGGTGGGAAGCCATGACAAGTTCTGCCTGGGGTCCCGTCCTCACTGGGGGGGACTCAGAGCCAAGGGGTGATACGGCCACTTGTGTGCTGGGCTGCTCTTTCCTCAGATGCCTTCCCTCCCGTCATCACCGGTGACCCATCAATCACAGCCTTCAGGACAGAGAGGGTCAGAAGGCAGTACCAGGCCTTGGGGGCAGGTGCACGCTTCATTCCCCATCTCTCACCAGAGCTCAACATATCGGGTAAGGAAGGAGAGATGGAGCAGCTGGGATGGGAAGGAATGGGAAGGAATTCTTCTGCCACCTCTAACTGGCATCTCTCCTCCTGGCAGAGAATGGCACCCTGATATGGGAACCCCACGGGATAGCCCCATTCACCATCAACCTGGAGGCTGTTGGGTCCAACAACATCTCTGCACTCCTCCAGCTCCGCTTCACCCTTTGCAGATGCAGCAGGAGCCAGGAGTGTGACTACAGCAACACTGTCACTGTCAGGGAGTCTTCCCTGCAGGTAGTGTGCCTGTCCCCACGCCAGCTGTGCTGGCTGTCTTCTCTGTCCACTCACCCTCCTCACATTCCCTAAGCCAGTGTCACCATCCCCTTCCCAGCTGGCAGCCTGCAGATGTGAGAGTGGCTACTCGGGTCCCTCCTGCCAGGACCCTCCAGACCCCTGCGCCCAGGGATGCTTCCCCGGTGTGGGATGTGACCCTTTCAGTGGCTGTGGCCCCTGCCCAGCTGGCCTGACAGGGGATGGACAGCACTGCTCAGGTGACAAGGGCTCACACCACAGCCACTGGGACCCCAGCCGAGGCGTTTGTCCCGGTGCCATAGTGCATTGCCTCGGCAGATATCGATGAGTGTGCGCAGGGGACGGAGTGCCCAGGGAACAGCACCTGCACCAACACCGTGGGCAGCTACATCTGCTCCTGCCTGGCCAGTGAGCAGGGTGAGTATGGGGTCCCTGGCAGGCATGGTCCTTGTCCTCATCACCACCAGGCTCTGTGGAGAGAGTTCCTGACGGACCCAGGCTGGCCAGAGAGGAGAGGGAGAGCTGGCTGAGCTCTGTGCCCAAACCCTTACTGTCATTAACAGAAGGGACCAGAGTCCAGCTACCACTCATGTTCCCAGGCCACAGATCTCACTAATCCACTGGGAAGGGAGATTTTTCCCATGCAATTTTTCTCCTTGAGAAAAATTCTCATCCCAGCAAAGTTCAAATGCACATGCGGAAGTTGGGGGCTAAATCAAGCTCTGTTTTAAGATTGCTGTGGTGGGGTTGGGTTGATGGCTTTTGCTCTTGTTCTAATGCATCAGTCTGGGATTTAAGAAGAGCAAATGGCTCCAGCTGGGAGGAGGGAGAGTGGGGCTTTTCCTTGAATTTGTACTAAAACTCCTAACACAAAGAAAGAAAAACAAAACAAAACTTGGAAAAAAGGCCTTACGGATCAGCTGTGGATGGCTCAGTGAGCTGGGGCTCTGCCCTGCAGCCAGGTTCATACCTTACCATGCTCTCCGTCCCACAGGTGAGAGGCCAGGCTGTGGCTCAGCCTGTGGCTACCACTCCTGCCCTGAGGGCTACTGCAGCAACGGGGGACACTGCCACCTTCACCCCATCACCTGTGCCCCTACCTGCGCCTGCCCTCCGGCTTTCACCGACCAGCGCTGCCTGGTGGCAGGGGGGGATTTTCGGCCACTGCCCAGCTCAGGTGGGTACCTGTGCCCTGCACGGGGTGAAACCCAACCCCACTCACCCTGGTCCTGGGATGCCAGAGCCACCTCTGTGGCTTTCCCCCAGCAGATCTCCCTCGGAGAAGCATCCAGATGAGGATCAAGACGCTGCAAAACACCACTGCTGAGGAAGTCAACAGCACTGTATGTTACTGGAGGGGATGGGCTCAGAGCAGGGGACACACTGGCATACTGGGAAATGTGGCAGCTTGGGGTGCCCATGCCTCTGTATGCCCTCCCACGGGATCTCTGGGCATAAGGGGAGGAAGCACCAAGTGCACGATTATGACTGCAGCTGTGGCCATGTGCCACGTCCCCAGCAAATGAACCAAAGGCCAGAGCAACCCTTGGGGCTTGGCCACCATGCCCACAACACTCATCAACCTTTCCCCATCCTGGTGTCATTCTGCCCTCCCCTAATGCCTTCTTCCTCCCCCCGCTGCAGGTCTCAGCCATCCTGGACTCCCTGGAGGTAAAGGCTTTCCAGAGCAACACCAACATTACCCAGACGTGAGTTAGATGTGAAGCAGCCCGTGACCACTCCAAGGATCTGGTGGAGCAGGGCTGAGCATGGGCCCGGGGAGTTTGGTGCACAAAGGGCATTTTCCCCCAGCTCAGAATCTGTTTTTCCAGCCCTCATGCTAGTAAACCCTTGGAGACACCAGCCAGTTGGCACCTTCCATTCCTGCCTCATCCCTTCTTTACCATCACGCAAATGGGGATACTGAGGCACGGTGAGGCTCAGTCACTCTGTGAGGCAGCAGCAGCTCTGCCAGCAGCCCTCTCTTTTCTCTGCAGGACAGACAGCGATGGCTTCACCTTTGTGGTGGTGGCCGAGTTTGCCTATGACAGCCGCGGCACCGTCATCCGCTTCCTGAACGAGGAGCTGCCCGCGGCCATCACCAGCGCCTTCAACGCGCGGCGGGGGCGACGGGAGGCAGGCACGGGGCTCCTCTTCCAGCGCCTGCACCAGGACAACATCACTGACCTGGTGAAGCGTGAGTTGCTCCTGGCACTGAGCTGGGGAGTGCAAGAGGATTACCCCACTGTCCCCATTGTCCCCATAACCCTGGCGATTGGTTCACACTCATGGGGGAGGCACGTGGGCAGCCCCCCAACCCCAGGCATGGATCCAGCTTGGGGAGACTTGGGGAAGCATCAAGAGGTGTCGCTGCAAGGCTGAACCCATGTGCTTTCCCTCACCAGTGACAGTGGACGAGCTGAGGGACTATTTCCCCTGCTCTCTGTATGGCTACAAAGGCTATCGGCTCCACTACATGGGGACCATCGGCTTTGTCTGCATCTCCCTGTGCAAGATGGGCTATTGCCAGCATGGTGGCCAGTGCCAGCACCTGCCCGAGGGGCCCACGTGCAGGTAGCAGCAGCCCTGGGGGGGACGAGGCCACCCTGCACAGCTGCTTCTCCCCATGGCATCACTGCTCCTCCCTCCCCATCCACAGCTGCCTGCCCTTCTCCATCTACTCCCCGGCTGGCACCCAGTGCGAGTGGCTGGCCATCAGCCTGGCTGCCTTTCTCGGCATCCTGCTGGGAGCCCTGGCTCTGCTCTGCCTCCTGTTTGCCATCGCCTGCCTGGCCCTGCACCTCTGCCGCCAGCACCGCCGCCAGCACCAGGGGTGAGCCGTGGGCTGGACCTGCACAGGGGAGGGTGCTGGGCGTGTGGCAGGTTGGGTGTCAGAGAGAAAAACTGATCGAAAATCCACATTTGAAAGATCCACCACTGGTAGAACTCTGGTTTGGGGAGGGGGGCCCTGCCCTGGGGGAAGGGTTGGGTGACCTTTTAACATCTTACAGCCCCTTTCCCAGGCATCTGCTGCTCGGGGGGGATGGGGGAGGGGGGGTGCGATAGCATCAGTGGGTTGAACATTAGCTCATTAGCTTTCCTTTTTTCCCCCATGTTAGGGAATGTTTGCATTTCTTCCTCATCCCACCCAGTACTCGGTTACAGACTGGCTTTCTATTTAATTTTAATTTGAATGCCACCCAAATTATTTCCACTGCAATTCACATGGGTCTGGAAAGAGCTGGCCTGGAGTGAGGAAGAAGTCGTTTCACGATTGGACCTTGCTCTTCTGCAGAGCAGGGAGTTAGCAGAAGAATGGCAAAGTGCAAGGCTGGGGTGGAAACACCAGCATCTCCTTCCCCGCTCCCCAGCCCTTGGTCCTGCAGTGGCAATCCACACTCAGGGGAAGCTTAGACCCCCAAGCCCATGGCTCTGGTCAGAGCTGTGTCCTGCCCATGCTCCCAGCTCCCTGCCAGCCCTGGAGCCAGGGATCTCCGGGAAGATCCTCTGTTCATTTGCACTTGTGGCAAGGAAAGAAATTGTGTGTGCACAACAACTGGGGCTTTTCCTCCTCTTACAGCCCCATCTTACCCCTGCAGTCAGTCACTGCTCCCCTTTGCCATCTGACTCAGACACCAGGATCAGGCAGGCGTTTTCCCAGCCTCTGCTAACCTGTTGTTCCTTTTCTGTCCCCTCTCTCAGGGCCAAGGAGACCTTGTGGAGGACACGACCCTTTTCCTGTGAGTACATGCCTGTAAAACTCCCCCTACCATGGCTCTGCTTCACCCCAGTCCTCAAGCTCTGCTCATCTTCCCTGCTCCAGCTTTAACGATGGCAGGAGAGCAAGCAGAGCCCACCCTCTCCCACTCCCTGGAACGGCATTGGAAACTGCAGCTCCAGGCCATTGACCCCTCAGTCCAGGTCTGCCCTGGGGTTACTGTCTCCATGGGGTGTTGGGGTGGGGAACTTCGGGCTGGGGATGGAATACTGGCCCTGTGCCTCACAGGTGCTCAGGAGCTGTGCCTCATCCTGAAGCATCACGGATGCTTTGGCCAGCACTGGGATCTGTGCCACTGTCTGAACTCGTCGCTAGGCACAGAGCCAGTGCCACACTGACAGCATGGCCTGTCCCTCCTTTACAGATAAGAATCCAGAGACCCCACGTTATGCCTCCCAGCCAGCCCCCCCAGCAGCCCTAACCTGCCACTGGTCCTGTTCTGGCACCTCCAGGCTCACAGAGAAGCCAGATGCTGCTGCCTGCTCCACTGCTTGCTGTCAAGGTCTGCAGCAGCAGCAACACATGGAAGCAGGGGACAGGCAGCTGCCTTTTGGGCTGTGGGAGGATTCACTCTGGAGGAAGTGCTTTTTTGAATGAAAAATGTGGGTTTATGTGGGGTGACCAAAGCAGAATTTCACTTTCCCCTGACTACCTGCAGAGACAACAGGGACCATCCTTAAATGTTTCTGCACCAGGGTATGCACTAGTGTGATATAACCAGACCCTGCAGAGCCCCTGAGAGCAGGGTCAGGTGGGGCAATGCAGTGATTGTAACCCCTTAGGAACCAAATAGAATAAACCAAAAATGTTGGCTTGCTGTTCAATTATCTGCACCTCATGGGTCCCTGCTCCAACCCTGCTTCACTGTCGTCGAGCCTTCAAGTCCCTGCTTTCTGCTGGTCCCATGCACAGAACCAAAGTGAAAATGGATGTAGATTTTTTGGTTGCTTCATCCCCTCATTTTCGCTACAAAGCTACAAGTCTCTTCACACTGCTTTCATGGATACTGCTTACAGTGGCTCAGATCATGCAGGTCGGGCTCTGGTCTCCACAAACATCCCACAGCCCTTCAACCCTGTGATTAGGAGATGTTGATCCAAGGAGGGTGTATCAGACCCCATCAGACCTCCAACTCCCACCCCATTCACTGCCCTAGACCCTGGCTTATCTGCATCTCCAGCACTAAATCCAAGGACAGAAGTATCCTGTAATCCTGCTGCTCCAAGCCTGCCCCGTCACTGCTTCCCACCCCACTTTGGGAGAGGACATGGCTGCTGAAGGATCAGTGATGCTCAAATGCTTCCAAGGTCTTATTGAACAAACAGGATTTGACAATGATTTTTTTTTTTTAAGAAAGGAAGATGCTTTCTTACACACAAAAAATTATTTTTCTCCCAACATTTCTGATCATGGGGTTGCATTTTGCCCTCACACACCCAGCAGACGTACTGATCTGATTCTGGCTTGATCTGGAGGATTGTCCCTTCTCCTGAGCACAGGGGCTGGGGGAACACTTCAGGGAGGGATGGCTGGGAAACAGAAGTGGGGGACAAGACAGGACAGGCTCACAGGACGAGCCTGGTGCACCCTGGCATTTAAGGGCTTGGCCACAGTCAACCCACACGTGGTGTTTAAACCCTTTCCCTGGGTGCCAGGGGTCCAGCCTCACCCTGCAGCGTGGGAGCACAGTGGGATGTAGGAAGGACAAGGGTGGTGTGTGTAGTGGGGGGTACTTGCCCACCTCCCCAGCAGTTCTGCCCCTCAGCTGCAGCTGGGAAAGGGCGACTAAAGCAACTGAATCCTTGGGACAAGTCTGGGTTAGAAACGTGAACTTGTGCCAGGGCAGGCAACTGCAGGCACTGGCCAAGTGAGCTGCCCTGCGTAGTGGGCAGGGGTGATGGGTTCTGGGTGGGACATGAGAGAAGAGCAGATCAAAGGACTTAGAGGATCAGCCATGGCCCAGAACGTGCTGTGGGTGTGCAACCTCCCAGTTACTTGTCCTCTCCGTCTGCAAAGAAGAAATGAGATTTGCTCAGCCACCTTCTCCCTGTGGGGCAAGCTGGGAGCTCCCAGGGCATTTTCTTGCAGGGGCACATGGACAGAGGGAAAGGAGACCCCACAATCCTGCTCACCTATCTGCTCATCCGAGTCATTCTCTGCCTCCTCCAAGGAATCTGTTGAGGGTTGCAAGAAAGCTCCACATCAGCTTACACCGTAACCACATTTGCTGTGCTCCTCCTCCCCTCCCAGTGCCATCACCTCCAGACTATGCTGGTGGTTATCTGCTGAAGGAGATGCCCCTACAACCCTGCACAGCCCAGGGCATGGCACAACCTGCACATGGGCAACCCAAAACCCTTCCCCCATCTGCCCAGGGCTCTTGCTGCCTTAACCACAGGGAGGCTGGGACATTCCCAGTCCCCTCCCAACCCTGGGCACCAAGACAGCATCACCCCAGTGCACGTGAGCTGCAAACCCACCCATGCTGGGGGACTGGTATCCGTCACAGCCAATCTTCGGCCTCTTCTCACTGTAGTGGGCGCAGAGCTGGGCACTGCCCGCCCGGTTACAGCACCAGTCGTACAGCTTCAGCTCCTGGTCTGGAGGCAAAAAGGAGAGTGAGGGGCTGAAGGGAAGAGGAGGGGGAGATGGGCTGGTTACAGGTGAGGTTTTCCTTGGCTTTTGGCAGCTCCACACGCCCTCCAAGTAAAACAGCATGTCAGGAAACAGGTTGGCATAGAGATTAAAATTATTTACAGGCTACAACAATGCCAGCCTCAGCCAAGAGATGCCAAGGCTGGCTGTGCTTACCACGGTAGGGTGACGCCTGCCTGAAGAACCTCCAGTACCTCTCCTGCCGCCCCTCGATGAGCTGGTTCTGGCTGTCGTACAGGCAGCGGACGCCGGCGCCGTGCTGGTTGGGGGAGGCCGAGTGCAGCATGGAGACACGGGCACCCCACCTGCCTGCAATGGGGCAGCAGTGAGCCTTTGGCTGCTCTGCCTGGCCAGCACACCTGCCTCGGGGCAAGAATCAGGCCAGAGCTGGCTCCTTGTTATCCACCACTCTCACCAAATCACCCACGGTGCTAGAGGGGTTTGGACGATCTGATGGAGACCATCCGAGTGGTCCCCCAGGATGAGACCCTGGTCCCCAGCATCCCTATGCAGGTCAGACCAACTCTGGCCAGTCTAATAAGACAGGAACAGGTCAGCCCTCAATCCTCCTTGCTTTTCCTGTCTCTGAAGGGTAGGCCAGTCCCCCTCTTCTTTTCCTTAGGGTCACCTGCCCACCCTGCCAAGTGGGACCCCAGCACTCTCGCAGGGAAGGTGGGGAGGGACAGCTTGGGGATGAGGAGAGTGAGGAAGCAGCATGTCCACTTGCCTCCACGGCTGCTCTTGAAGCGTGGGTCCTGCTGCCCTTGCTGCAGGGAGCAAGGGCAGGTGGGCAGGCCCTGGCTCCATATCCTGGGCTCCTGCTGCTGCCCCGTCCATGCCAGACACTTCAGCCGGTAGTTGTAGCCCACGCGGCTCTCCAGCTTGTAAATCCACAATCCACGGAGGTCTGAGCAGGGAGAGAAACCATGAGCTGTCATGTCTGACCCAGGGGACCACAGGGGCTGTTTTGTCTCAAGCTGAGAGTCACATGATGCTGATGCTGGAAGCTAAGCCCATGTTGCCTCTTAGTCATGGGACCCCATGCTCAACAGCCACTCAACAGCAGGGAAACGGGGGGAGAGGCTCCTGCCAAAGAAGAAAGCCTTTGGATAGAGCCGTTGGGACAAAAAGTGTCCATGGGCACAGCACGAATGTTTCAGCCTCAGGGCATAGCTGGTATCCAGGGGAAGCAAGTTTTATGTGCTTGGGAGGGAAAGCCTGGCATTGGTGAATTCAGTGAGAGCCTCGCCATAGTGGCAGGCTGGATTTCATTCCCTGGGATTATCCTCCTCCTTGCAAACCCACCCCGGCTCTGTGGCACTACCTGTGTTGTAGCCCCTGAACTGGTCAGGGCGATATTTGGCAGCTGGAGGTCTCTTAGTCAGGTCATCGTTGTGGTAAAAGCCATCCCCACTGAGTGAAGAGGAAAGAGGAAAAATCAGGGGTTGCTCTTCCCAGGTGGGATTATCCCAGCCTCAGTCCCAGCCCCAGCCTGCCCTTCAGCCATCCTGTTCCCGTGCCAGTGGGATTGCAGCACCCACATGGCAGCTCTGGGGACAAGAGGGCAAAGGCATGAGCTGCCCCAGCTGGCTTCCTCCTCTACATAGGGTGCAGTTCTTTTTGGGTGCTGCAAACACTCCTGCTGCATCAGGGGCTGAGCCCACAGACATCTGAAAACCCCCACGAGCTGCTTCCATGGTTTCCAGCATTTTGCTGGGTGATTTGGAGCAGAAACCCATGAGTGGTCATACACACACACACACACACACACACACGCCTGTGCCGCCTGCACTTCCCATCCTGGCCACCTTTTCCTTGCCCAGCTGCAGCAAGCAGCTGATGGGAAAACCCTGGAGACAGCGTGTACAGGGCAAGACATAATGCAAGGAGGCAGGAAGCAACTGCTCCGGCCAAGCACAGAAATCCCTTCCCTCGGCTGGTGCAAAGTTCAACAAACATCCCCTGTTTCCCACTCCTTCCACCCAAACCGCCAGGATGCTGGGGGCCCAGGACTCCAGAGGAATTTGTGGATCTTAAAACAAGCACAGCCCAGCAAGACAGCATGCTGCAGAGTGATCCAGTCCCTAGTAGGGCAAATTTGTTTGTGAGGCCCCTATATGCTAAGGCTGTATGGACATACAGACCCCCTCTGGGCTGTCCTCATCCTTGTAGGGCACTCCTTGGGACATGGGGGAAGGATTCAACCAGCCAGAGCTGTGGGTGGGATGCAACCCAGTGCTCAGAGGAGGCAGGGATGGGGTGCTGAGCTGCTGTACCTGGTGTAGCCGATGAGCACATTGGTGGAAGTGAGCCTGGTGTAATCCCACTGCATGCCTCCGTCCTGGTACAGCATCAGGATGTACGACCTGAAGCCATCGGTGGTCAGGACAGCCTGGTATGTGATTGTCTGGGGAGAAGTGTTGCAGACAGGTAAGAAAGTGAGTGAAGATGTGGGGTTTAAAATTGGAGTGTAGGTCAGTGCTCACTGGGAAACAGCAGAACTGAAGTCTGGAGGGAAACGAGGCAAACACAGCCAAGGCTGGTTCACATTTTGCATGGAAAATGTGATGGTTTTACTTTGAAGCTGTTCCATGAAAAGCTTCAAATTCACCCAATTTTATGCCTCTGAAAAACAGCGTTTCTGGTGTGCAATAAACTCCCACCACATTAAAGAGAAAGGTTTTATGGAATGGGAGAAGTTCTACTAAAGATATCCCTCAAAAAACCTAAAAACCACCAAAACATGGGCACAGCCCAGGTCTTTTTGGCAAAATTCTTCAAGACTGGCCTCTGTCATAAAACTGGTTCTTATTTTCAGGCACAGAGAAGGTCACTGACTGTGGTCTTGGGGATTTCTGACTACTCAACAGCGCCTGTGTTCCACCAGTCCCTTACCTTCCGGGTGTCAGTCCTTGCTGCATAGACAGGTGCCTTCTCCCAGGTGATTTTCAGGGTCCAGACTGCAGAGTAGGAGGACCTCAGGTACCGCCGGACCTTCGCTTCCACGTCACGGACGAACGGAGGCTTGGCCGTGTTGAGGGTGGAGAACTCCTGTGGGTTGGGAACAAACAAGTCTGCTTTAGCTCCCAGTAGTAGGCCTAGACTGGGGTCACACACAGACCCCTGTAACCAAGGTGCTGGACGGGATTTGGATGGCTCAAGAGGTGACACAGCACCAACAGCTCTTAGATTTGGCTCAGAAAAGGGAAAAACTGTTCACGAGCTCCATTAATTAAACATCTCAAGAGGCATCCACAGAATAGGGGATGAGTTTATAATCGAAAGGTGTTTCGTGCAATCATGCACCCACGTGGCTTCACTCACCTGGTAAAACGTGGTGCCAACACCTCTGGAGAAGTCAGCATTGTCCCAAAACACGGCGATCATGGGAACCTCTTCATGGCCATTGAAGCCGCTGGGAGGAGGGTTGGGGTACGTGAGGACGCTGTTGTCCGAGGCTGGGAAAATGATCTGTCCATTGTCTGTAAACTGAGCAGAGGGATCCCTCCGTCAGGTGAGATCAGGACCAGCAGCAGTCCCTGGCATGGGGCTGGCAGCCCTCCCATTTCCAAGTCCATTTTGAGCAACGCCCAAGGAAAGCCACCGCCTGCCACTGCTGAAACGGCCACAAAGTCACCTCCTGCTGCAAATAGACCACAGCGGCATCCCAGTAGCTTCAGCCCTGCAAGAGTCCCATCCCAGGCACCTGGTCCCTGGTGCCTCTCCCAGGTTTTTGGGTGATGGCTGCTTGCCCAATGAGTCAAGCCCAAGTAGACTCACATAGAGAGAGCTGCGCAGGGTCTTCCCAAATGGGAATCCAGTCTCAGGCTTGAAAAGCGGAGAATTAAAATCCACTCTCCTTTCCACGTACTCCTGATCATTTTCCCTTGCCCCATACCCATAGAGGGGCACAGCTGGAACTGGAAAAGAAAACAAAGAAACAAAGAAACAAACAGTAAAACCAAACCACGTTTACAGCAAAGCCTTTGGTCTGTGTCAAAAATTTTAAAGGGCTGAAATTATTTTGCTTCCACTGCGACACAGCCTGGGCAGCAGAAGGATGGGCGACACTGCCAGTAGCCTCCAGGGACACTCTGCATGTCACCTTCCTGCGCGGGAGCTTGTTCCCACCCCTTTCACTGCCTTACTCAAACACAGCTGCCCTAAACCTGCTACGATGGCCTTTGTGGTAAGTGTTCCCTGCTTCAACCAGCCCTGTTGGGACACTGCCATTAGGACGGGAAGAACATCATACAAGGATTGTGCCAGGGGACAGTACAGAATTAAACACCCACAGCTCTTTCTAGAGATTTTACAGCCTCCAGTTCCCTATTTATGTCTGTTAAAAAAAAAACACTTGGAGGGAATGGGTTTTCCAGCTGATGGGACTGTATTGAAGGCAGGCTCACCCTGCCAACAGTGCAAGCTCATGTGCAGGGGCTCCTCATGCTGTGTCTCCCCCAGAGTCCTGTCTTCAAATAGATCCCTTGTTTTCTGGGCACTGAATGTCCCTGAGGATGGTCCGTCAGGAAACTGGATGCGTTAGTCACACCCAGGCTGCTCTGCGAGCATCACATACCTGCGGGACTGGGCAGCAGGGCTGGGACAGCTGCTGGCCCTCCTGGTGGAGCTGGAACCACGGGGGATGATGCGCGGGAGGTGACAGTGGCTGCTCCTGGCCTGGGAAGCACCTCCCTGCCCCTGGGCACGGGGGCTGGTGGGGCTGGGCCGGCGAGGGTCGGGCTGCAGGGTGTGGCAGGGTGTGCAGTGGCTGGGAACCCGCCCTGGGATCCCCCCTGGCCTGGGAAGGCTCCAGAAAGGCTCGACCCAGACGTGGCAGGGGCTCTGTTTGCCAGGCTGGTGGTCAGCTCCCTGCCCAGGAATGGCTGCAGGGCAGCGGGTGATGAGCCACCAGCAGGTCCTGGCCCCAGGGTTTTTGCTCCGGGACTGCCAGCAGTGATGCCAGCGGGAGGAAGGCCAGGGAGCCCTGGACTCCCTCCAGGTGGGGAGTGAGTCTCCATATGTGCCCCGGATCCAGCAGCACTGGGAAGCAGACGGGTTACATCCCCTTGCACTGCCATCATTCCATGGAGCACAGCACTCGCTTCTCCAGGAACAGGGCTGTCAGCATCCCCAGAGGGGGCTCCGGGGCTTCCTGGCTGGGGGGGAGGCAGGACCAAGGCAGGGCCCCCTGGCACAGCAGCCCCCAGCTCTCCCTCTCCACCTGCAGGGGACCCCACTATTGACTCACGTGCCAAAAGCCCAGGGCTGGCAGACACCCCCTCTGCAGAATTTCCTCTCTGTGGGGCAGAAGGCAGCACGGGGGCAGCGTTGGGGGATATGGGAGCATGAGGGGAAGCTTCTCCCAAAGGTGCCGGCATGCCTGAGGCCACCTCATCTTCAAGAGACCACGACTGAGCACCTCCAGCTTCTTCTGACAGCCCACCTGGTGACACTGGCAGCAGGGGCCTGCTCCCACTCTGGGTGCCAGGGGCAGAGTTGGGGTCCCCATTAGGTGCCAGCCCTGAGCTCAGCCCATGTCCAGGGAGAAGCAGAGAAGCAGCCACTGAGGTGGTCATGCCATTGGAAACGCCATTGTTGTCTGGAGCCACTGGGACCAGGCTGGCACCAGGGGAAGGTTCCCCATTCACCAAGGCTCCTCCAGGCACCTCCACCACATCGACTTTGCTCAGTTTTCCATCAGAAAGTTCAGTACTGGCACCACTTTGGGTGCCAGGGGCAGATACAGATGCTTCCTGAGAGCCAGCAGCCTCCAAGCTTGTGTTCAAGTCACCACCAGCTCCAGCAGCTCCAGGAAGGCTTGTTTCACCAGCAGCCTCACCTGTCCTCCCAGGTAATGAAGACTCCTCTGCAGACGAGGAAGAGGATGCAGACTGCAATGCATCTCCTGTTTCTCCATCAAGGGTTTCTGAACCAGCTGGTCCCATTCCGGTAGGAGCTTGGGACTGCCCTGCAGACCCTCCACCACCAACCACTTCACTTGCCCCTTCTTCTGCAGCAGGAAGGACGCCAGTGCCAGCACCCAGGGAGGGCTGAGCACCTTCAGCAACACTGCCTGCTCCTTCGAGTGCACCCAGGCTGGATGGATCGGAAAGAGAGGGTGCTGCAACATCACCACTGGGAGAGGCTGAACCAGATGAGGAACCTGCATCAGGCAGTTGATCCTGCTGAGGGCTGACAGCTGAAGGATTTGTCTCCATATGGGGACTTCCACTCTCTGGGTTTCCTGCCTGTGCCACATCCCCTGCACTCTCAGTCCCCTGCACCAGACCAAGCTCTGGGCGAGTTTCACCATCTGGAGAGGCTGGGAACAGACTGTCAGGACCAGGGGCTGCAGATGAGATGGGTCCTGCCTCATCACCCCTTGACACAGAAGGTGCTGCCACCACATCCCTGGGAGAGGCGATAACGGACGGGGAGCACAAG
>NW_008236696.1:6230050-6262744 GCF_000691975.1 Corvus brachyrhynchos | reverse complement strand
AACGGCGTGCCGGGCCCGGGGCTGCAGAGTGAGAGGGTCCCTGCCTCATCCCCCCTTGACACAGAAGGTGCTGCCACCACATCACTGGGAGAGGCGATACCGGATGGGGAACCAGCGCCAGGCAGTCGATCCACCCCAGCTGCTATTCCATTCCCTGTGGTGGAGCTCAGGGATGGCTCAGACTCAATCCCACTGCCTGCTCCTTCCAGTGCTGGCTCTGCCATGCCAGCTCCTTGCCCTTCTGCTGCTGGCAGCCCCACATCTGTGCCAAGCTGGTCCCCAAGGCCAGGTGACTGGGGTCCTACTGGTCCATGAACTGCTGAGCTGGGGGTATCCCATGCTGAAGTTGAGTCAGTGTCTGGTCCTTTGGCTCCAGGGAGGCCTGCTCCCGGGAGAGCACCAGCTGCCGTCCCCCATGGCTGTGACCCACCAAAGGATGGAGACCCAGGTGCTCCCTGGGCAGCACTGAGGTCAGGGCTCACTGGTGTCTCTGCCTCAGACACGGGGCCAGCCACAGACTCTGGGGGTGGGAAAACAGCCCCAGGAGCACTGGCAGATTCACCAGGCAGGTCCCCTGGTCCTTCAGATCCTGAGAGATCAGGCTCCATTCCAGCACTGCTGGGAGGTGCAGGACCAGTTGAAGACACTTGTCCCAGTGCTGGGACTTCTCCTGCTTCTGTTCCATCCCCAAGTGCTGGTGGAGGGGAAAGTTCAGCATTTGCCAAGTCTTCTGTTCCTCCAGTCAGCAGCTCTCCATTATCAGCAGGAGATGCTGAGGGCTGAAGGGCTGGAGGACTCATGTCACTCTGGGTATCTTCATAGGGACTGGCATCCCCTGGACCTCCTGCCTGTGCCATGTCCCCTATCCCCTCAGCTCCCTGACCCTGGATCCCAGCAGTGGGCCATGCCAGTCCATCAGGTACAAAAGGCACTGGGCTGGGGGCATCTGAATCTGAACTCAAGCCAGTGCCAAGTCCATCGGCTTCCTGGGGAGCTCCAGCTGGCATCCCCGCTGGCTGTGGCTCCCTGAGAGATGGAGACACAGGTGCTTCTGGGCCAGTAGTGAGGTCAGGACTTGCTGGTGTCTCTGCTGCACCATCAGCTTCAGGCAGGGTGATGGCTCCAGCTTCTGGGGCTGGGTAAGCGGCCCCGGGAGCACTGGGGATGTCTGTGGGGGATGTCAGAGCATCGGGAAGCAGCACTGGCTGTTCTCCAGTGGGGGTCTGCCATGGAGCAGGCTGGAGAGATGGACTGGCCAGATCCACAGCTCCCACATCCCCTGCGGGCAGCGCAGTGGCTGAGACTGGGAGATTCGTGTCACTGTGTGCATCACTGGGAAGCTCTGGAGCTGGCAGTAAGGTGGCAGTGTTCTCTGTTCCCTCAGGTGCCACTGGTGCCCTGCTGGCTGCAGGTGACAAGACTGAACCAGAAGCCTCTGATGACGCTCCAGGAACACCCTGCCCATCCCCACCGTTGGATGGTGTCAGTGAAGAGTCTGGACTCAGCACTGCCTGGCCAGGGAGGAGGGAGGAATTCTCAGGGGTTTCCACTGTTCCTGACATCACTAGGCTCTCTGGAGGTAGGTGGGTTGAGCTGGCTGTGCTGAATTCACCATTCACTCCATCTCCTGCATCTCCAGACTCTGAAGCCAAGGGACTTTCCTCACCAGCTGGGGCCATTTCTCCTGCTGGCTCTGGGTTAATGCCCTCAACCCCGCCTACTGCTCCATCCTGCTGAGTTGGAAGCAGCTCCCCAGCGGCATCGGGACTGGGGCCCGAGGAGTTGGCACTGGCTTCACTTTGAATAGCTTCAGGCAGGGTTACACCTTCCTTGACTGCTCCCTTGGCTGTGGTCAGCCCTTGGCTCGGCAGCACAGTGACACCAGCAGTTGGCTGTGGCACCCAGGTGACTGCCAGTGGAGGGGTGGTGTTGCCAGTACTGAGGTCTGTGTCTTCTCTGTTTGCAAGGATGTCCTCCTTCACATCCTCGAGGACAGGAGTGGTCCCCAGAGGGACATCAGGAGGGATGTCTATTTCATCATGCTCTGCTTCTGGGGTGACAGCGGGGTGCTGCGTGGTGATGGCAGCAGCAGCTGTGGCTGTAGTGGGAGCAGCTGAACTTCCCTCAGTACTCTGAGTCGTGTTAGGAGGCTTGGTCACGTTCACCAAAGCTGGCACTGTAGAGCTGTATTCACTCATCACCGTCACTGGGTCTGTCTCAGTCCAGGGAGGGAAGGTCTCAGCATCAGCTGCTGTAATGCTCATCTCTGCAGTGAGTGTGGTATGGGGCCACTCGTCCTCTGCTGTGATGGGGAAAGCTGTCCCCACAGTAAAGGGCCCATCGGTAGTGACAGGGACAGCAGCAACAGCCCCAAGCCCTGCAGAGAAGCACAGAGTGGAGCGTTACAGTGGGAGCTGGAGGTGGCAGCCTACCAGGCTCAGACACGTCTCCATGAGAATCACAAACCTCCCATCACTTCTTAAACCCCTTCTGCCTCATCCCACAGCCTTACAAGGCCCAGATTAAAAGCCAAGGAGTGCAGCCTGGGCTGCCTTAGGCACATCACTGCACAGCACCTCTTGCATCCCCAGCATTAGTAGCCAGGAGCTGAGACAGGACACAACTCATTGCAGGTCAGAGAAAGACACTGGTGCAAGCATGGAGGCAAAAGCAGCTGCTGAAACCCAGTCCAGTCGTGCTGGGGATGGTACTGGGGTGCTCAGCCACCAGGTAGAGCTGGAGCCCAGTAAGTCTGGTTCATAGCCCCGGGGGTGTCTGTGGAGCTGTGCCACCCCAGGACAACCCTCAGCCCACTTTCCATCGCTGCAGGGACAGCTCTGAGCACAGTCGCTTCTGCAGAGCCTGGGGAGGTTCTGTGTTTTTTTACCTTTTGGGTGTCTGAGGGACATTTAAATAACCTTACCCAAAGCCCATTGTCAGGTAGGAAAGCCAAGGCTTAGGGAAGCCTTCCCTGACTGCAGATGCATTCTGATCTGCTGCACTTAAAGCAGGTTCAATAAAACTCTCCTGGGCTGGGCACCTGCCTGCTCCTGCCCCCATCCCTCTTGCCTCCAGCTGAGTGAAGGCACCAGGGGTTCCCCGCCCATGGAGGGAATATATGCAAGCTCCCAGGACCAAGCCCTGCTTACAGCTCTCTCCTCCTGCTGCCAAAATCTTAACCCACATCCAGGAGCTCTGCTGAAAGGAGGAGACACCTGCCCACATCCCAGACGTGTCTCCCAGAACCTACTGGCACCCATGGGTGACGTTTCACGCGGTCTTATTTTTAGGACAGGGACGCAGGCTCTTGGGAGACCAAGCTGCCACCGTTGGCTCCGTGAGGAGCCGGGTGGATCTGCTGACGCTTGGCTTTAGGGAGCTTCAATTAGAGGAGACGAAGGGCACCCCGATGGCAAGATCCAGCAGGGCTTTGCCGCAGCCTGACAGCCCCAGCCTGTTCCCAATCCCGGTGCTCCAGTTCTTCAGGTTCCCCCTGACAGGCAGCCAGATCTCCCTGCAGCAGAGGTGCCTCCAACCTCACCGCCGGCTCAGCTCGTTAGCTTGTAGCTTGTGCAGGGTCATTAATGAATATTAGCTCCTGTGCCAGACCAGTCCTCGAGGGGTCCATCCTCTGCTAGACCCATTTGCCATCAGGCTGCTTCATTGTCATCTTCCCTGGCTGGAATAAGCTCTTTGTACCAGCCCCCTCAGCCAAAGGGGCTCAGCAGCTTCCTTCCCCATCTCAGGGAAAACAAAACACATCAGTCAAGTCGTTCCCATTCAGTCTGGCCCACTCCACTCCAGTAAATCCCTGCTTTATCTTAATTCTTCAATGTGGAGCAGGAAACACCATCTACCCCACATACCCATTCATGAGAAGCTTGTGCAAGAGGGGCCCCAGCATGGAGCACCAGCATTTGCTCTTTCCTGGGATGTGGGAGGGATGGAAGCATCCCTGGGTCCTGCTCTGCCAGCTGGCTTCCCTTGGCTCCTTTGCTGGAGGGGTACACAGCTGCCTGCAGGCTTCCGGACTGGGCTCTCATGTCTCCCACAGCTCCACGCCTGCAACCAGCCCCTCGGGGTGATACTTGCCCTGTAAAACACTTTTCCAGCTCTTTGGCTGCAATGCCTTGCAAGGACTGGTCATAAGAGGAGTTTCCAGTACAGCCAGGAGTGAAAAGCATCTCACAGCATACCTGCTGCACCCCAACAGAGCTCAGGTAGCACATGGGCTAGCAGAAAAATATAGGACATACCGTGCAGAATCCATGCGCAGCATCCCAGGAAGGTGGAGAGCGTCCATTGCCTGGTCCCCATGCCTCAGGCCTCCACACAGGCAGAGCACTCAGAAGCTCAAAGGGAGGAGAGAGCAGCGAGGAGCAGCTCCCTCCGTCCCTCCCTGCCTGCCTCTCCTGCAGAGCTGGAGTCCCACAGGTGCTCCTGCTCCTGCTCCCTCCTATTTATAGGGATGACAGAAGGAGGCAGGTTGCTCTCCCGCCCCCGGTCCCTTCCCTCCAATGTCCCTGTCACCCTTTCCTTCCCTTCCGGTCGAGCCCTCCCCTTCCCAAGGGCTGGATGCCCTGTTCAGGTGGGGCATGGGCTGGGGTGTACTCAAAGCCCACCCTGCAGGGACCCACATCTCCCCAGGGACCTGGCCACAGCCTGGTGCAGCTCCCCGGGCTGCCAGCACCAGAAGGTGAAGCTGAGCCCAGAGCAGTGTGTGGCACTGCCAACAGTGGCATGGCAGTCACCCCACGGACCCCACAGGACTTGTTCCACATGCAGGGTATGGGGCCACAGAGCAGTGTGTGGTGGTGACAAGGCAGTGCCAGCTGGTGTCACCATGCCTGTGAGGACACCACGGGCACTAAAATCACCAGCTGAGCCATGTCTCAGGCCAGAACAAGGCAGAACACAAGTCCCCACTTGGCTCCCCAGGAGCAGATTCAGGTTATATAAAGCAGGGCGAAATATGGCTGGGGTCAGGCCCTGGGGTGTCAGTTGAGCCCCTCAGTGCTCAGCTGCAACTGGAAGCACTTCAGAGCCCCAGCACACCCCAGTGGGGTTTGAAACCTGCACCTCAGTCTGGGCACAGCAGTGCTGGGGTACTGTGAGGGGGTAAATTGTTCAGGGAAGCTTCTTTGCAAGATTGGACCAGCATCCCCAGAGGCTGGAGCAGGAAAAGGCACAAACCTGGACCCCCTTCCCTGCTATGGGGATCCCCTGGGTCACTTCACCCCTATGTCTCGCCCCCCTCCTCCTCCTGGAGCAGCAATTCCTGCACGCCCCCTTGAAAACTGCTGCCAGCTCCCCTGTGAACAGCATTATGCAAACTCCTACCACTACATGGTTTTGTAGTCAATTAAACACTTCTCAACCAGAAATGCCCCCAGGCAACTCCTGCAAAGTGTTATGAGGGGTGTTAGGCAGTACACAGTGTCCTGCTGGAGTCGGGCAAGCAGCACATCAAGTGACACCCCGGCCAAGCACCAGGGCAGTGTGGATGGGGAAATGCCAGGGGAGGCCAGGTCACGGTTGATGGAACCCCGTCCTGTGAAACCCACGCATTACCCCCGGCAGCAGGAACAGCGCACAGGCGATAAACTGGGGGGAGCATCGCTCACCTGGAACTAAACACCTGCCCACCAAAAATGCCAGTGTGGGTGTAAAGCTGGGGGGGACAGTGCATTGGGGGTCTTGCAATCAGCACTGCAGATTATGGGGTGACTGACCCATCAGTGGCCACCTGAGCAGTGACCACACCAGGGCTGATGGAGGATTTGAGAGATGTAAACCTGCCGTGGGAGAGTTGTTCCTGCCCATGCTGACAATGCTGTATCACTTTGGAAAGCAACCCCAACAGGGAATACATGCTGACGCTGGAGAGAGTTGCTCCAGATGGCGTTTGAGGTGCAAAATGTGGTGGGAACCACAGGGATTGTTGCAAACATGCTGCTCAGCATAGAAAAAAACAACTCGACTGAAGTAAGGCACTGGCCCCAGCCTGCCTGCAAGCTCCTGTCCATGCTCCACAGGGGCCAGAACTGTCTGGAGACCCTTGTGTCTGCTGCTCCTGCGCATGCTGTCCCCAGAAATGCCCATCTCCCAGCAGAGTCACAGGGGTGACAAACCAAACATCCCTCTGCTCAGGCATTGGCACATCCTCCCAAGAAAGCCCACAGCCACCAAGGGATGCCTCATCTTGAGGACAGTACCCTGTTACCACGCTGGGAAGGGGCTTTTCACTGATCTTTTTGCTATGCCTGAAACCAAGGTCCTGCCAAAGCACTGGTTCCTGTAAAAGTCATTTAATCCACTGTTACCAAAGACCAAAGCATCAAGTGGGCACTGGAGCCCTTCAGGAGCCTGTATCCAGGGGGCAATTCTGTGAATCCCAGCACCCAGGGGCTCTGCACCGTCCAGCGTGGCAGAGCATGGCCCAGCACAGTGCCTTATCAGCTTTCCTAGAATTAATGGGCTGGTTGTTCCTGTGGAGAACACAGCATCTCCTACTGGCTCCACTCCAGCCTCCTGGCAAGGGCATTTGGAGAGGGCTCAGGGGTGGCAGTGGGGGAAACCAGGTTATCCATCAACCCCAAGGTTCTGGATGACTTGGCATGCTGGGTGTGTTGCAACACCCTCCTGCCATAGTGGGAGCTGGGCTATAGCCATCAGCAGGGGTGAAGGGAACAGGGACACTGGAAGGGACACTGGAGTCACAAGGATCTTGAGATGCACCCCATGATGCTGCCAAGTCCTCTGAAGGTGACATTCATGTTGGGCACAAGATTTGTTCGTTTGGACAATGCTGAGAGATTGGAGTGTATTACAGCAAAGAGGCTGAGAATTGTTTTGTGAACTGAGAAAGCAGCAAGACTTGGATCCAACCTCCTAAGCCCCTCTTGTCAGGGGTTTATGGCAGGCAAGCAGCCATGGGGTGAAGGTGGCACCTCAAGGACGGCAAGCACAGAGAGCATGGGCAGTGTCGGGGGCTTGTCAGAGCTCTGTGCCACCACTGCAGTGATGACACATCCCCCCAGTGGGACCCTCTTCTCCCTCCCAGGCGGGGGCAGAGGGGACCAGAGCATCTCCTCCCCCCACAGCTCCCCAGCCACAATAACGGTGGAAGGAGGCTGTGCCAGCAGAGAACAGTGAGTACCCTGGTCACCTTTTCATCCCAGCACTTCAGGACCTTTTCCTCCCTTTGTGACGCAGTTTGGCTCCATTACTCTGGCCTTGGCGCCCGGCCATGTCCCGGGGTCTGAAGTTATGGATTCAACAGCCAGAGAAAACAGCCCAGTGGGACGCGACGTGGGAGGACTCTTGGCCCAGCTCCAAGGCGTAGGCAGACCACAAGGATTTCTTTCCCAGCACCCCACCAGGCAGCCAGCACAGGGACCCCTTCCAGCAGGCTTTGCCTGCTCCCCGGCTCCTTGCCTGGCTGCTAAGAGACCTCTCTCAGTCTCGATGAGCCAAATAAGCCCACAAAAGTCAGGCAGCATCCTAAAGAGCAAAGGGGCAACCCTGGAATGCAAGGGCATCCCAAATGGGAGCATCCTGACAAGCTGCCTGGGCACAGCCTCCAGCCCCAGCCCAGCCTCTCCCAGGCCCAGTGAGCTGGCAGGCAGCTGGGTGATCCCATGGTGTCTCTCCCCATCCTGTCCAGCTGCTGGCTCCTTCCCAGCCGGTTGAAAATCCAGACAGCCTGAGAGCAGTCCCCAGGTTAGGAATCCCACAGCTCCACACACCCCCTCCCAGCCCTCCCTGTGCTGGGGCAGTGAGGCCTGCCAGTGAGAAGCAGGGATCAGCCAAAAACAACCCCTGACACGCAAAAAGGCTATTTTGCTAATTATTTCAGTTTTCAATCTCCAGGCAAGGTGGCTTGCTTAGGCTAATAATTGCTTCAGTTGGATTTTATCTGGTTAATTAATCAGTTAATAAATTACTTTGCTGCAGGGGGACAGATGTTGCGGCTGTCTCCTTAGCTGGGGACTGGAAAAAACAGGGAAGGAGCACAGCCCACGGGATTTCCACAGCCCCAGAGTGCACAGAGCTGCCCCTGCAGCTGTGGGGTGTCATGGGGCAGAAAGCTCCAAAGCAGAGACCCCCCAGTCTGCCAGGGTGCCGAGCCATCTTTTGGAATACCTGCAGCAGCCCCTGGCGGGAGGGGACAGCCCTGAGCCCATCTCTCCACGCAAAGCTTTCGGGACTCAAGTTTTCCTCACTGGTACCTCTAATAGATGGCAAAGCTGAAAATCAGGAGAGACAACTTGGAAAATGCAGAAGTCATCACTTCGACACAGAAAACATGGAATTTCTATTTACTGCCCAGCCTGTGTTGGCACAGGTGTTCTCCTCTGTCAGCAATACCACAGGTGAGCCTTGGGCACCGCAATCCTGGGGGCTTCAGGTCTCCTTCCTCCCATTCCTCTGTCCCCAGGGTGGCTTTGATGGCTGAGCCAGCTCAGTCCCAGATGTAAAAGCCCAGTCCTGCGGGGTTCCCTTCTCCCAGCCCCCCAGCAGAGCTGGAGGGGGTCCCACCACAGGAACCAGGTCTGGAGCAGGGTGGTGAGAGGGCTCGGGCTCTACAGACAGGCTGTGGGAAGGGGCAGGAGCAGCACTGGGGGTCCTCTGGGGGTGCAGAGTGAGGGATGGGAAGCCCCAGGTTCAAGAGGAGCTGTAGAGGATTTCCCAGGGGCCTGCACCACCATGGAGTGAGGAGCTGGGAGCAGGTGGCTTGGCAGTCCAGGCAGGAGCAGGCCGGGTGAGGGGCAGTGGTCAGGTCCTCCTCCTCCCTCGCCATGCCAGAGACAGGCCAGCGCACGGGAACGCCGTCTGCAGGTCCTTACGGAGCTGAGGGAAAGAACAGCCATCAAACAGCCATCAAACTGTGCCAGAGGGGGTTTCCTGTCCCCTGTTCCCACATAGAAAGGGGCTGATCCTGGACCATGGCAGCCAAAGGAGGGTCTCCCCTTCATCTGAAAGGGCTCTGGATGACATTCAATGCAAGATGCAGCCATTCCCCTCCCACTGGCTGCCCAACCCCCTCCCTGCGTGAACCACAGCTGTCAGATGCAGAGTGGGATCTCCTCCTGCGCACCTCACCTGGGACAACACCAGCTCCTGCACCGTGGTGTTCCCCAGGTCCAGGGGGGTGGTTAGCCGCAGCGACAGAAAGAGGTGAGATGCACCTAGGGATTAAAAACAGGGCTCTGGTTATTGGCCTTGAACCCTGGGCTGTGCCAGAGAACCTGGAGGGTCTCTCTCCAGGATTGCTGCCACAGACATGGGACCTCCTCCCAGGTTAATTGTGTCATGGACACGCTACACTGTCAGGAGAACAAGTCTCCCACTGTACAGCAAACCACATATACCCCAAAACATCAATACCTTCACACTGAGAGTAAAGCAAGAGCAGTGGGGTTCCAGGACCCCCTGCACTGGCCCCGAGCACTGATGCTGGGGGTGGTGATGCCCACAGGCACTGCACTTACTGGTGTTGGACGAGCCAGAGGGGCAGACTGGCGGCAGCATTGTCAGGTCCGTAGGCGTGCTGAGGGTAACCTCTGAGGTCTGGGCTGAGCTGGTGGCAGGGGAAGAGGGCTCAGTGCCTGGGCAAAGCAATGTAAGGTTAGTGCTGTCTGCAGAGGTGCAGGATGCTCCTGCCGCTGGGAACAGGCTTAAGTGAAGCCACCTATGTGAAGCCACCCAAGTACATGCCCAGGATTCCCATGGGAATTTGTCACCCTGATCATGTCCCCACCTTCCAGGTGCCCCCTGGCTGAACCCACTCATAGATGCAGTGGGGGTCCCAGATACTGTCAGGGTACCTGGAGTTGACTCCATAGTTGAGGGGAAGATGTCAGTGTAGCTTGAAGAGGGGCTGCTCATGGGGTCTGATGTGCTGATAACAGGGCTGCCTGTGGTGTCTGTCAGGGCTGTCAAGGCCTTGGTTGAATCGTCTGTAGTTTCAGTGGGAGGAGGCGCGGTGGGCGGTGAGGTGTTGCCAGTCTCTGGGGATGTGCCGGACCCCTCTGGGGTGGAGGCTTCTGTTTCAGGGCTGGAGGAAAGGAGGGTGGCTGTGCTGATGGAGTCAGTGGTAGGCAGCAGTGTTGAGCTCTCCATAGGTGTTGAGGAGGTAGGGAGAGCTGGGGACACAGTTGCTGTCACATCCATGGCAGTGACCTCTGCAAAGAATTGGGACAATAAAATGCACAAGGGTTGGTGGTGAAAGGCTGAGCCTATGGCTATGCTGGGGATGGTGCAGGATCACCACCACAGTGAGCTCCCTGAGGAACTCAGAGCTACACATCAGGCATGGAGCATTGGGAGTGGGAGTTCCCCATCCTGCATGGATCAAACACACGGATCTCTGCAATGGATATCAGCCACGCAGACCACGTAAATCCCCAGCCTGGCAAAGCAGGAACAAGCCATGGCCATTGCTGCTTGCAGGACAGAAACTCCTCTAGGCGCCAGTCCTAAGACCCATTCCACCTGGAGAAAGTCAGACAAACCCGTCTGACAGGAAGAGCCAAGCAGGAACTGGTGACCGTGAGACAGGCTGGAAATGCAGCAGCAGCAGTTTACACAAACCCTCTGCGCTGCAGATAGTCAGGAACTGATAGCGGTGGGTGTAAATAATGGCAACGGGGGAAGCAGCCCCACAAAGGAACAAATCCCAGCTTGCAGCTCAGGATGAGCCGTTAGAGACGTGCTGCAACCCACAAAAGCTCTGGGGGGAGGGGGTGGGACACAGGAGAGCCATCCTCTCTTCCACTAGGGACTCTCTACCAGAGCAGTGTGCTGTCCCCAGAGAAGCCCAGGGATCTGTAACCCTCTCCAAAGGATGGGCAGGACAGCCTGGCTGCCTGAACCTTTGTCAAGGGGTGTCTGCAAGGTGGCAGCTTTGGGATGCCAGACTGGATTCCCCAGTGATCCCAGCACAAACCCGGTGAGTCTGGGACTCTGCTCACATGAGGATGGGAAACCAAAACACAAGCTGCCATCTGCTTTCAGCCAACCCAGCCAGAAACTTCCAAAGCCCCTGGCAGCCACACCCTCCCTGCACACAGCAGCTGGTTAAATAAAAATATGGCGAAGGGCAAAGGTCTGACCCCAGCCCTTGCCAGGTGAGCGTCTGCACAGAAGGGCCTCATCCTCACAAAAGGAGAAGCAGCAAGTCCACCTCTGCTTCCCATTTAAGAAGCAGCAAACAGCCCCCACAGCATTCCATCCCCTGCACACCATCCCCTCCACCCTGGGGAATGATGCTCCCCGCTCTCCACCCACCCTGTAGAGAGCATCACATCCCACTCAGCCCTTACCCAGAGCGAGGTGCAGCACGGCGAGGCAGGTGAGGCTCAGCAGCAGCAGGGGCCAGGGCAGGGGCAGGGACAGCCCCCCTCTCTGCCCAGCCATGTCCAGGTGAGCAGGAGCTGACAAACCCCTGTAGGCACCGCTCTGAGTGCTCCCCACAGCCCCAGCACTGGGGTTTCCAGGTCTCCTTCACCCAGCAGAGGAGGAGCATCCAGGTGGGTCCTTTTACCCTCCAGGTGCTGGCAGCGAGGCAGGGGGTTCCACCTGACACAGACACTCCCAGGGACTGGTGCAATGCCCAGCAGACATCAACTGCACGGCTCGACCCAGAGCAGCCACCAGAAGTGGGCAGGGCAGGCCAGCAAGGCCACCACTACCACAGACCTGGCTCCTGTGGCCGTCCTCTGCCTGCTGAGGGGAGGGTGACAATGGAAAAAAGCCCAAGGATGAGCCAGGCTGCCTGAAACCCCGCACTTCACCACAGGGGTGATGTTTGGTGGTGGCTCCCAGCACCAACGCCCTCAGGAGACAACAGCCAGCTCCGTCTGAGCGCGAGGAACTGGCCAAGAGAACAGGCGGCGCTCAGGAAGGGCGTGCTCCAGGCTGAGGGTTTGTCCCCTGGGCTGTCTGTACAGGCATCACTTCCCTGTGTCACAGCATACCACAGCCCAAGTGTACTGCTGACAGCTGGAGCTGCTTCCTTCTCTTCAGGGTCAGGCACAAGAGCACTCAGAGGTGCCTGCAGGCACTGGGCCAGGTATTGGCATTCCACAGGCAGGCATGCTGGAGGATTGTCAGGGTGTAGCCACCCTGCTGCTGAACAGGCACATGGGGGCACTGCCAGGGCACAGGCACACAGAGGCCATCACCAGGGTACCAGCACTCTGATGAGGTGCTCTCACACCGTAGGCATCGGGCCAGGGTGCAGGTACTCTGTGAGGATACAGTAGCTCACTGGGGTACAGGGACACCAGGGACATGTGCACGGCCAGGGGTACTGGGGCAGGGTAGAGTCTCTCTGTCCTGGTTGAGGTGCATGGAGTGGAGTGTCACCAGGGTACATCTGCAGCCCCAGGATAAAGGCTCCTGCAACAGCCACCAGGGTACAGCCACACTGACAGGACACGGGTGCCCAGTAAGCGGCACTGCCAGGGGACAGCAGTGCAGGGGGACTGCTGGGGGACAGTCACACTCCTTGGGGTACAGGGTACACAGAGTCTCACTGCCAGGGGGTGTGTACATACAGGCTCAGTGCTGGGGGCACAGCAACAGTACAGTCACACCATGGCACAGCCACACAGCAGTACTGCCACACCACAGCACAGGTCCCCAACCTTGGGCTACCCGCTGGCCTGCTGAGCCTGGAGACTGGGTGGCCCCTGGGGGAAGAAGCCAAGCACCTGGCTGAGCAAGATGGGAGATCCCATGGGGATTTACCACTCTGATCCACCACCTCCAGGTGCCCTGTGTCTGCACTCACCTGCAGTGTCACTGGAGGTCTCTGGTTCTGTTGGGGTGGAGGTACCAGGGGTGGTCTTGGCTGTGGTCCCAATTGGCTGGCTGGGGACAGGGGTGCTCCCAGGGACCTCTGTGGTGGTAACAAGGGAGACCGTGGTGTGTGATGGGGACATCGAGGGCTCATCTGAAGTGTCTGTCACTGCTGGAGTGATAGAAGAGGTGCTGCCGGTCTCTGGGAATGTGTTGTCAAGCAGTGTGGTTGTGGCTGGCCCTTGGTGGGTGCTGGTGCCAAACGTGGTGCCCACCAAGGTGGAGGAGAGAAGAGTAGAGGTGGGGGGAGGCAGCATGCTCATTTCAACTCCAAATGAGCTGACAGCCAGGGCTGTGCTGGTCCCCACAGACGTGAAAGTGGTCATCTTGTCACAGTTGGGTGTCATGGCCATGGAGGTTGGAGCTGGCGTGCTGGTGGTGGTGAGCCCCAGCCCTGCTGAGGTACCGCTGGTGGTGGGTTCCAGCCCTGCTGAGGTACCGCTGGTGGTGGGTTCCAGCCGTGCTGTGGTACCGCTGGTGGTGGGTTCCAGCCCTGCTGTGGTACCGCGGGTGGTGGGTTCCAGCCGTGCTGTGGTACTGCTGGTAGTGGTGAGCCCCAGCCTTGCTGTGGTACCGCTGGTGGTGGGTTCCAGCCATGCTGTGGTACTGCTGGTAGTGGGTTCCAGCCGTGCTGGGGTGCTGCTGGTGGTGGGTTCCAGCTGTGCTGGGGTGCTGCTGGTGGTGGCAGGTCCCAGCCCAGGTGACACAGAGGTGCTGTGAGCTGTGCTGCCCCTCACCTGTGGTCTGGTGGTGTTGGAGGCTGCCGGGCTACTCTGCCGAGCCGTAGAAGCACCGGGTGTAAAGTTACCCATTGGCATCCCTGGGGTGGAGGTTGCATGTCGGGAGGGAGGGAAGGCTGCTGCAGTGCTTGAGGTGGTGTTGGGCAGCAGTGCCGTGGTCTCTGTGGGTGTCAAGGAGGTTGGGATAGTCAGGGATACAGGGATTGCCACGTCTTTGACAGCGGTCCCTGCAAAGAGGTGGGAGAGGGCACACAAGGGCTGGCAGTGAAAGGCTGGGACCATGGCTCTGCTGGGGATGGTGCTATATTACCACCACCATGAACTGCCCAAGCCTTGCATCAGCCATGGATCATCAGGAGTGGGAATTCCCTGTCCTGCATGGATCAAGCATGTGGATTCCCTGAATAGCAACATGACAGTCAGCCATGCAGACCACGTAAATCCCCAGCCTGGCAAAGCAGGAACAAGCCATGGCCATTGCTGCTTTCAGGACAGAAACTCCTCTAGGCGCCAGTCCTAAGACCCATTCCACCATCTTCACCCATGCCTGGAGGAAGTCAGACAAACCCGTCTGACAGGAAGAGCCAAGCAGGAACTGGTGACCGTGAGACGGGCTGGAAATGCAGCAGCAGCAGTTTACACAAACCCTCTGCGCTGCAGATAGTCAGGAACTGATAGCGGTGGGTGTAAATAATGGCAACGGGGGAAGCAGCCCCACAAAGGAACAAATCCCATCTTGCAGCTCAGGGCGAGTCCACGAGAGACCTGCTGCGACCCACAAAAGCTTTGGGAGGGGGTTGAGGGATGCAGCAGGAGGGGACCTACAGCTGTAGTTCAAGGTTCTCAGGAGGTACAAGCCCCAGGTTTATTCCCAGCTCTCAACTCAACATTGCTCTTACTTTGCATCAAGTGCAAATGTTGGGATGCCATTTGAAGTTTTGCAGGCCTAGTACATCCCAGTGAGGTTGCCATCTGGGCAGGGCCATTTGGTGCTACTGGGCAGGTTGTAGCAAAGGCAATGAGCCCAGCAGGGACCAAGGCTCAGCAAGGGGGTCAGCTGGGCCTAAGGTCTTCTCTTCCCAAATGGAGACCCCCATCAGAGGAAAAAGAAATAGAGCTTGTTGCTTGTGTTCTATAAACCACTGCCCTGTTTGCTCACTAGGACAGGGCTGAGATGTTGGAGAACAAACAGCACCCAAAGAGTTTCACCTCTGTGAGTAAAGGCACCCGAGGGCCACCCACCACCCTGGAGAACAATGCTGCTCACTCACCCCCCACCCCTTGGACAGCTCCACATACCGCTCAGCCCTTACCCAGCGGGAGATCCAGCACAGCAAGGCTCAGCAGCAGCAGGGGCAGCCCTCCCGTGCCCCCAGTCATGTCCACAGCCAGCACCCCAACGCCTTGCAAGGTGGGGGACCTGAGGACACAGAGCGTGGGGAAGGTGGCAGCGGGGAACTACGCTGCCGAGTGATGGCTGAAAGTAGTTGGAGCTGCTTCCTTGTTCCCGGGGACAGGGAGGGGAGGCACCAGCGGGCACTGAACCCCCTCCCGGGGCAGGTGCAGCGCCTTGGGCGTGCCGGGGACATCGGTGCAGCACCGGCGCCCGTGTGCGGGGGGCGGTCCCGGGCGCGGAGCCTATCGGCATCGGCGTCTGGATCGGGGTCGGGATCGGGACCGGGGTCGGGATCGGGGTCGGGATCGGGATCGGGGTCGGGACCAGGAGCGGATCGGGCCGGGGACCGGAACACCGTTATCCGGCGCTTCCCGAGGACCAGGATGGGCAGGGGACCAGCATCCCCCGGGCTCTGGGGGCGGTCCGGGGTCCGGGATTCGCAAGGAAGCGTGGGAGCTCAGTCCGGCCTGGTTTCCTCTCGCAGCGGCCGCACGGAACCACGCTGCTTCGGGCGGTGCTGAGGATGCGGCGGGGACAAGGGAAGCGAAAGGCCGAGGTCACGGAGGTGCCACCTGTGTCTCGGAGGAGGACGGAGGAAGAGGAGGCGATACAGGAGGCCCGTCGGAAGGCGGCCCCGTCCGTTCGAGAGTTCAAGTACAACAAAAAGCGGGTTCGCCTTGTCTCACAGGGCTCGGACCTAAAGGATGATGCTCGGTGCATCCTTTACTGGATGTGCCGGGATCAGCGAGTGCAAGGTGCGAACCAGCTGGTGGAAGGGGCTCCCATGCGTGGTAAAAGCGCTGGTTCCCTCCTTCGGTAACTTTGGAGCTGGCCCCACTCTCTACAGGGAGGTGTGGGGGGAAACTTCCTGTGAAACTCCATCCCATCAGTGAAGCACTCTCCTGACGCCGCCCTGTGTACTTTTCCCCCAGATAACTGGGCTTTCCTCTACGCCCAGCGCCTGGCCCTCAAACAGGAGCTGCCTCTGCATGTCTGCTTCTGCCTGGTGCCCAAATTCCTGGAGGCCACCATCCGCCACTACAGGTTCATGCTGAGGGGCCTGCAGGAGGTGGCGGAGGTACGGCCAGGGGATGTCCACGCTGGGTGGGACAGGGCTCCTGGGGAAGTGGGAGATGGTGGTGGGGTGGGGTCTCTAGAGCCATGAACTGTCCCACAGCCATTTCCTTGTCACTGCAGGAGTGTGCAGAGTTGAACATCTCCTTCCACTTGCTGCTGGGCTATGCCAAGGACGTGCTGCCCACGTTTGTGGTGGAGCATGGTGTGGGTGGGCTGGTGACAGACTTCAGTCCCCTCCGCCTGCCCCGGCAGTGGGTGGAGGACGTCAGGGAACGGTTGCCGGAGGATGTGCCATTTGCACAGGTGGGTGTCAGCACTCTGGGAATGGAGCACTCTGGCTGGTGAGATGTGGGACAAACTTGTCTCCTGTGTCTTGCGAACTGGAGTGACCTGAGCAGAGAGCATGTGTGTCATGTCATCAGGACTGTTTGCTTCTCACGCCCTTCTCCATGGCTTTGCTTCCCAGGTTGATGCCCACAACATCGTGCCCTGCTGGGTCGCCTCCCCCAAGCAGGAGTACAGCGCCAGGACCATCCGGGGCAAGATCCACGCTCAGCTACCTGAGTTCCTCACTGAATTTCCCCCTGTTGTTCGTCACCCACATTCCCCCTCCTGCCCAGCAGAGGTACCAGCATGAGACACTCCAAACCCATCCACGGGCTGGTCCCAGAGTGTTTCACAGATATTTTTTGATCCTGGGAGGGGTTGGCAGGGAATAAGGACAGTGACCTGCCTGAGGTCACACACAGATGGTGTGGAGATGAGGATGCCCTGGGGAGAGGGAGGTTCGCACCTCATTCATCAGGTTCCCACATCTCTGCCATGCAGAGGGCTAGTTAAGAGGAGGAGGCTGGCATGGGCTGGGGACTTGCTGGTTGGAGACATAATACTCAGGGCAGCCCTCACTGAAGAGATTCTGCAGATGCACTCACTGTTTGGTCGCCACCCAGCCCATCGATTGGGAGGCCTGTTATTCCAGCTTGCAGGTGGACCACACCGTGAAGGAGGTGGAGTGGGCAACCCCTGGCACAGCTGCAGGACTGGCTGTGCTGAAGTCCTTCATTGCAGAGCGGCTGAAATTCTTCAGCACCCACAGGAATGATCCCAACAAGGCGGCTCTCAGCAACCTGTCCCCGTGGCTTCACTTTGGTGAGTGTCCCAGGCTTCCCACTCTGCAGCAGGCCTGAGCATTGTGGCTTGGACCAGCAGCCTGATTTGCTGCTTCTCCATGTCCCCAGGCCAAGTTTCCACCCAGCGAGCCATCCTGGAGGTGCAGAAGCACCGGCGCACGTACAAGGACTCAGTGGATGCATTTGTGGAGGAGGCTGTGGTGCGGCGGGAGCTGGCTGAAAACTTCTGCTACTACAATGAGAACTACGACACCGTGCAGGGTAACATCCCGGGTCACGTGGGCCATGCTGGGTACCCAGCTGGTCACTCCAACTTGGCAATCCCATTTCTCCTAGAAGGGCTGTGGGGGCACTAATGTCCCATCATTTGGTCCCTTCTGGAGGTAGGACAGCAGCTGGCGAGTGCCCTCTTCAAGACTGGTGCCTCTAGGGCACAGTGCCCTCAGTAGCCCCATTCTCAGGACCCTACAGAACAGGTTGCTCAGTGTTGCTCTTCATCTCTTGCTCACAGGTGCCTATGACTGGGCGCAAACCACCCTGAAGCTCCATGCCAAAGACAAGAGGCCTTATCTCTACAGTCTGCAGGAGCTGGAGCAGGGGACCACACATGACCCACTCTGGAATGCTGCCCAGGTACTGCCCTCCATCTTCCCCACAAAATGCTGAGCTTTTTTCTGAGGGGTAGAGGGGTAGAGGTGACCTACCACGGACTGACCCTTATGGCTGTCCCTATCCCCACAGCTGCAAATGGTCCAGGAGGGCAAGATGCACGGCTTCCTGCGGATGTACTGGGCCAAGAAGATCCTGGAGTGGACGCGTTCCCCTGAGGAGGCCCTGCAGTTTGCCATCTACCTCAATGACCGCTACGAGCTGGACGGGAGGGACCCCAATGGATACGTAGGCAAGCTGCAGGATGGGGGCATGGGGTGGGAGGCCTTAGCTGTGATGGCCAAGGCTGCAGTGGGTGCTCTCTGCAGGCAACTCCAGCGCATCCTGGTTTGCACCCACATGCCACTTGCTCTCTGGGTGCCTCTGAGCAAGGGAAGAGCTGACGCTTTGTCCCTGTGCCCAGCAGGCTGCCTGTGGTCCATCTGTGGCATTCACGACCAGGGCTGGGCGGAGCGGGCCATCTTTGGGAAGATTCGCTACATGAACTACGCCGGCTGCAAGCGCAAGTTCGACGTGGACCAGTTTGAGCGTCGCTACGCCCCCACACACTCCCAGTGACCCTCTGTGCTGGGGCACGTTGTGCCTTTGCCAAGCTGCCAGCTTGCAGTGATCACCCAGGGCAGGGATCACCCCGGGATGCTGAAGGGCTCCCTGCAGCAGCAGCAAGCTCCAAGGTTTTGCAAGTCTTTGCCATCAGCTGGTGCTCGAGTTGCCACACTGGGGCAGCTGCTGGAGCCCTCCTGCTGCCACAGGTTTGCTGGCAGCTGTGAGAGCCCATCTTCAGCATGCCTGTGCCTGCCAGAAGCCTTTGTTACGACCACTGTCCTCAGGAGTAGCCCAGATCGCCATTGCTGCTGGTAACCACAGCGGAGATTTGGGCTGAGCAAGGTGTTTTTAGGAAAAAGCCCCCAGGAAGAGGCTCTTCGTGAAGCCAGTGCTGGGTCTGTCAGACCCATCTTTCAACAGTTGTTTTAAAGTTTACAGTTTCTATCACCTGCATTGATGGTGTTTATGGGGACATGCACAACACTGCTGTGAAGGGAGAGCTGGGCGGCGGGGAATGGGGATGCAAGCACTGACAGAGCAGCCAAGGCCAGGCCCATGGGCCCCTCTGACAGCAGCCAAAGCAGGCTCTGGAAGGGAACAGGCATTACAGAGAGCCCCTTGTTCAGTGGCTTGTACCTCCTGCCCTGAGTCCAGTGGGCAGTTTGCAGGCGGAGGCCACAAACCAGATTAATTAGTCACGGTGTAGTGACAGTAACCCCCTCCCAGTGACTGCATCACCAGCTGCACAAGCTGTCCCTTGCATTGTTCCTTGCCTTCAGCAGCACTCCCTGCCTACCCCATCACCTCCAGGGGGGATACACACCATTACCCCACCTGAAACAATGTCACAACACAACCAGACTCCTTATTAACTTAGTTTATTGAGGACGGCATTTTAATTGCTGTGCTGTGCAATAATAATCCCGTTGTGACAGCTCCAGTTGACGGCCAGGGCAGCCCCCAGCTCTCCCTCCCAAAGAGCGTCCCTGTCTTGGCCAGTTCCAGTGTTAGTTGTAGCGGTCAGTGCTGGGCAGCAGTGTCAGTGCTGGGCACAATCTCGCCCTGCAGACCTTTGCCAGGTTTGCAAGTCCTGCTGCTTCCACACACAGTCCATGGTGGAGGGTGGAAACCATAACAAGCCAGAATTCCTTCCCTCTTCTCTAAAAGTACTCAGTGCTTTGAGAAAGGGATCTGGGCAGCCTCGCAGCTGCTGTCCCATGACATTAAAGTGCTTCAAACAAAATAGGGTGGATGGAGGTGTGCTGCTGAGGCAACTCCAGGGAAGGGGTTCCCAGGTCCGAGCAGCAACAGGAGGGCTTGGCTTGGGCTTGGGGACAGGCAAGACCAAGGCAGACCAACATCTGGTAGCCCCAGGGCTTGCAGACAGAGTGAGCAGAAGAGCAGCTGCTCTGGGGGAAAACAAGCAGAAGCAAGACACAAGGCAGCAAAATCCCTGGGGGAGCAAGTGGGGAGCTGAACCCTGCTTCCAGGACTTTGTCAGGACGCTGCAGGCAGGGGAGAGATGCTGCTGTGCGGCAGCTTGGCCCCCAGCTGCAAGGCTTGCAGCCACCCTCCCTGAGCAAGCCCTGCGGCCACCTCTCCTGGCCCCTGCCTCTTCCCCTCTCCCCAGCCCTGCTGCCCCCACAGGGAGAGCCCATGAGGGGTCACATCCCAGCCTCAAATCAGGACATGTCCTGAAAGAGCCACTGCCCTTTGAGGCCTCCTGCCAGTGCATTGCTCTCTGGTCCCTCAACACCCTCTGCACGTACACAGGCCACACCATCCTTCCTAACACCCCACATCCCACCCATGCTGAGGTGGTGCTGGCTGGGTATGCCATGGCTAAAACATCCCCCCACGATGCAGAGGCACCTCCTTAACTGGGCACAGAGCTCACCTTGTCCCACTGGGTCTGACCCTGACCCTGCAGAGCTGTCACTCATGGCAGGTGGCTCTACATCAGCGAGGAACCAGACCTTGGCAGCACCCCAGTGCCAAACCGCTCTCCTCCTGGGTATCCCCACTGCAAGCAGGCTGCCTGACCATCTCACCACAGCACAGCTGGGAAGCTTCAAGGCTTTGCCTGGCTCAGGGACCCCTCCTCTCCCAAGGGAAGCAGGAGATCTGCTGGGAGAGGGGACCAGTTCCATCCAGGGGTGAAGAACCAGGAGCAGGACAGCCCTGGCGATTTATACTGGTGAGTCCCAAGCAGATCACATACCCCCTAAGGAGGCATTTCAAGCAGCACCTCCTTGAGAGGGAACACACAGTTAAAAATACAAACAACCACATTAAAAAAAAATAAAACCAAATCCAGCAGATTAAAAAAAAAAAACAACCTAAAACAACAAACCAAGACAGAGGCTTGGGGATGCAGCTGGAGGCATGAGCCTTCACCTGCATCCCAACAGGTCTTGGGCAGAAAGGCAGCTCCACACAAGGCAGGTCCTGGTGCCACAAGAGTGAAGTCCCATGTCATCCTTAGAGGAGGACATGTCTCCCTGGTAGGACAGACTGGCAGCATGAGAAGGAAGTAGGGTCAGAAGCCTCACCGTATCCCATGGAGGCAGATTTCTGTGGAGCCATGGGGATCTGCCTGCCAAAAGTCCATCAGCACATCCACTTGTGCAGCTGCTCCAGCGGCAGTGTCCCTCTGCAGCACAGGGAAATCTGGCATTTTCATCATTGCCGCCTCCTCTGCTCTGACTCTGGAGTGAGAGCAACTGCTCTCCAGCAGTGTCCCACAGCACATTTGAGAAAGGGAGCTGTTAAATGTACAACCAACCCCAAACCCCCACCCTCCCTCCATGCACACAACCCTCAGCAGCAGAATGGAGGATCAGAGGACTGAGACCTGATTCCCTCCTCCAAGGAGCAGATGTGACCAGAGCTTCCTAGTATACAGCTGATGAGCAGAAAGTGCTGACCCTGCAGGGGACCCTGCTCGGCTCAGAGCAAGGCACAGAGATGGACAGCACAGCCCTGTCTAGTCCAGCATGAACAACTGCTCGGAAAAGATCCCTGTTCTGCCTGCAGGACAGGCAGGAGCAGCTGCCTCCCCCCAAGCAAAGGCATCAGGGAGTGGGAGCACCTGGAGCAGATCCACATGATGGAATATGTTCCTTTCCCAGCCCAGCACTACTGCATGAGGGAAAAGAGATCCCTTCAAGACAGTGCTCCAAGCCTCCCAACAGTCCTCCTCATCTTCAGTCTGTGTGGTTCAGTCTCTGGTGATGAAGGCCACGCACATAAATAAACCCATGATCTGCTCCTTTGCTGCACATGCTCATGTGGCTGCCACTGCCTCCGGCTGCTCCAGCTCATCCTCGTAGTCCGAGATGTAGGACTCCATGCTCTGCTTGGCCATCAGCTCTCTCCGGGCTTGGAGACGCTCGCACCGGGGACAGCGGGCGGATTTGAAGCAGGATTTGTGGTAGCAGGCTTTGCACTCTGTGAGGGAGAGCATGGCTGAGCACTGGTGCAGGCTGACAGACTGCCTGACACTCCACACCCCAGGTCCCTGCACTAGCTTACGAAGCTTTGGAAGCACAGGAGGGAGGTTTTCTGCTCCACACAAGGTCCCTCCCCAGACTTCCTTGATACTCCAAGGAAATAATGACTTTGCCCCAAGTTTTCTCTGGCACTGCACCTGCCAAAGCAAGGCTTGCATGTAGTCAGGAGCTATTTTAAGCCAGTTCAGAGGCTGGTCCCAAGATGCAGGACCAAGCTCTACTCAGCCATTAATACTGGGCATTATCGAGGATGTCTCCTGAAGGGGCCTAGGGATTTCTTAGCATGCAGGAAGGACACAGAGATAAAGCCTTCAGGCTCTCTCTGGTCTGCAAAGTCAGCTCCAGCCATCCAAGCAGGGGCAGGGGAGCTGCGTGCAGGCTGCAGCCTGTCCTGTAAGCACAGCAGCAGGGAAGCCAGGGCTCCCAGACACCCGCTCACTGCAATCACAGCCCGACTGCCCGCTGCTGGCAGGGCAGGCAGCACACAGCGTGGTCAGGAGGGGACCTACATGCTTCCCCACGCCAGCAAACACTGTTACAATGCTGATCTACTGCTGTGAGAGTATGTTGCAGACACAGGCCATGCACAAGTGCACTCTGGTCTGGCTGGCTAAGGCTCTCTACCTCTTGCTAGCACAAATGCCACTCAAACTGGAAGCAGACCTTGGTGGCCCCAGGGTCTGCCCCCTCCCTGCTGCTCCCCAGTATCTCACCTTCACATGTCTTGCACTTGTTGAGCTCAAAGGGGAAGATGATGTCATCCTCATTCTGGCAGAACTCACAGATGAAGCCTTTGGCTTGGCACAGCTGGAAGGAGAAAAGATGAGGAAAAGGCAGCTAAATGCTCACCTCCCTGGCAAGTTAAGGCAGAAGGTAGAGTAGAGCAGGACAGCAGGACGTGGTGCCCTGCTCTAACCATGTGGGACAGCCCTTCCCCAGCATGGAGTACAGGAAGGCTGAATCAACCTGTGTCAGGGGTGGGGGAGAGCCAAAATGGGGTAGCAAATATCCCTTTTGTGCTAGGTAGGAGCTCTATGAAGCAGGCAGGAAGAGTTAGCACTGAATCAGTTAATCTGGTGGCTGCCTGGCACACCAAAGCCTCCCCATCAGTTATCTTTACAGCAAAGCCTGCTCCCAAGGCTGCAGAGCCATGCAAGAGGCAGGAGAGGAGGCCTTACCATGCACTTGTCAATGTGCAGGCTGCCTGCCTTCAGGAGCTCTGTCAGGTGAGGCATCAGGTCCCCTTTCTTGATGGCACTGAAGTCACTCAGTGAGTAGAGGTGCAAATCCTCTGTCAAATGGCCAGGCACTGTGTCAAAGGAGTCCAGGAGGCTGCAAGGACAGAGAAACCAGAGCTCAGAGCAAAGTGACTCCACTAAGACCCCTCTCTCCACTCCTTATGCTTTCTCTCCCCCTCCACTCCCCTCTCTCCCCACAATGCACAGGCTGCACAGATTCCCAATGCAAACTGCCAGGGGACAGAACCAGGACAGCAAAACAGCCTAGGACTCACTCTTTAGCTAGCCGGCACGTCTTGAACATGTTCTTCATGTGGAAAAGCTGGATTCTCAGCAGCTGCAGAGGAAGGGGGGACAAAGAATGAGTAAACAGAGCACAGTCCTCAGCCAAGCAGGTTTGCCCCATTCCCTGTGCTGCTGAAATAACTGCTGCTCCTCAACTGCTGCTCTCCTGTTTCCAAGGTGTTTACATCACACAGGGCAAGGCAAGCACAACGATCATCCTGTGCTCCAGGAGATAAATTGAAGCCCAGCTGGATACCAGCCACAAATTCCTTTTGACATTCCTATGCCACTGAAGAAATAAGAAGACGTGGAATGGAAACACATACTGATGAGGTTTTAAGCCTCCAAAACTGAGTATCTGCTTCTCCCCAGCTTCCCTGAAATACGGTTTACAGTTGGCAGCCACCCACCTCATCCAAACCCCACTCAGGAAGGCACAGAAAGGGTCTTACCCGCACTTGGTTGAGAGCCTTCACTTTCTGGTAGAGGGCAGGATTGATAGCCTGCACGTTGAAGAGTGGGTCACTCCAGATCTTGCTCAGCAGGTCTTTGGAGAAGTTGCTCACGTAGTACTTGCTGAAGTCCCACTTGCGCAGGATGCGGCTGGGGATGACGGTCTGGGCGTTCTCGTGGCAGCACTGGCAGAAATACTTGCCCAGGTACTCACAGTACCGCAGCCGCTTGATGTAATCTGGCCAAACCCAGGCAGACAGGCAGGTCAGCCCAGGCACGGGCTCTGCACAGCCACATGCTGCACTCCCAATGCTGCTCAGCATTTCCAACAAGCAAGGAACTCTGCCTTGCTGCCATCTCCTCCAGCCCAGAGTGTTCAACACTCGGGTCTGCAAGCACTCTCTGGCTGCAAAAGCCTTCAGGACCAATAGTCCAGTCTCATGCAGCCACATCTACCTACATATTCAGGGAAGAGCTCTGCAGCTACAGAACCTGCTGGGAGCTTGAGGACCCAACACAGGACTTTGCGTTACAAGAGTCAAGATCTGAAATGCCCTCCAAAGGACAGGCTGGCTGCTCTTTGCCTCCACCAACTCTGTGACCTTCTGGAAGAGGAGACTCCTCTGTGGATGGTGCACACCAATGTGCAGGCAGAGCTGGCAAAGGCAGTGCAGCACTGCCCCAGTGACCTTGTGCTGAGCTCTACCACCACCCACTCACTCAGCATCTTCCCACTTGTTTGCACTCTCCAGTTACAGGTCAGGCTCCCAGCACTCACCAGGATCAGTCCGGATGCCACAACCTGCACACCGGTAATTCTGCTTGGCCACAGCCACCTTCCTCCTGCCCAGAGATAGAAGACAACATGCATGACCCAGCCCTGATGGTACCTGGCACCAGAAGATGGGTATTGGAAGGCCTGGAAGGTTTATGTGGACAACACATCCAAGGCAAAAAGCCCTTCTGTGTCCTGGCACTAATCCCAGGCACTGGCTCCATCTCACCATCTCACAGTGGTGACCACTGTGGATTTACCAGTCTGAGAGCGGGGAAACCCCAGCAACCAGAGGATAAGCAACCTCGGTGTTTATGGAAAAGGGATGGAAAGGGCAGATCCCCTGAGAGCCCCCAGCCACACGGGTCCTTACGCTGGGGCTGGGTGAACATTGAAGATGATCTGCGGTCGTGGCGGGGCCCACTCCAGGTTTCCGCGCACCCGAATCCTCAGCTTGTAGATGTCGGCGTGTTCTCCATCATCAGGAGAGATAGGCAGAGAGTCAGGGATGGGCAGGAGCTGGGAGAGGCAGGCAAGAGGGTCAGATCCCTATCTTGTACTGCAAAGGCAGTGCACCTGGCTGGACTGCCAGAAACCTGCAACTGCAGCCCTCTGGAAAACTGCCAGGCACCAAGTTGCTCCTCCAGCTGAATTGGGGGATGAAGAATGGCTGTCTCCAGGGATTTGGACACTGCTGTGGGAGGCTGCAGTGGCACAACCCTGATTGGATGCATCCATCTCCAAAGCCCAGACAAACCCGCTCCTCCAGCTCCACAAAGGGAGCACTGGGACAAGCAAAGCCCCCTCAGCAGTGGCCTGAAGCCAGGAGTTCAGGGAAGATCAAATGCAATCACTGACACGAACTCACAGCCTTACCTTCTGCGGGGCGTCATGCTCAGGGACCAGCCACTCCAATTCAGAGGCAGCTGGGAGCTGCATGCCCTCAAACTGCTTCAGCAGGCCCATGGCCACAGCCTCTGCCGAGTTTGAATTGAGGAAGGAGTGGGATCTAGACAGCAAAGGAATTGTTAGTACTGGATCTCACCGCTGCACCCTCCTTGCAGCCCCATGCCAGTCCCAGCTCAAGCTGAAGATCCTCTCTTCAACTCTGGTACCATAATTCTGCACTGCTACACAGGCTTAAAATTAATACACGTGATTGATTTCTGTCTTTGCAGCTGCCCCCAAGCAAAGCTGGCTAATGGCACCACAGCAACTGTTCAGAAAGGTGAGCAAAACTTGAATCACTTAGCAAAACCTGTGCCTGTTTGCAGGGGAAGCTGCAAAGTGACAGCCAGTGCCTGTGTAAGCCAGAAAAAACTGCTCTCCCAATGTGAACCTACCCAAGCAGCTGCCAACCATTGACACAGCTTTGTATTTTACCACACGAGCAGAGGGATCCCCACAGAGGGAGGGAGGGAAGGCAGGAGGGAGAGAGGGAGGGATATCTACTCCAGTGCAAAACAGCAACTGATGGACATGGAAGAGCAGAGCTGAAGAAAGAGAATGTGGTACCCAAGATGTGTCACCATGAGGTTGAAGACGTACATGGAGTCCGAGGAGAGAAAGGACTTCCTGCTGGAGTCTGGGTTCTTCTTGATGTCTGCATCTGAAATCACAAACAGACAAGGTGGAACAGATGGGACAGGGCAGGGGGATACACTCATTTCAAACCAAAGCTTCAAGGTAAAACTCATCAAGCTATTCAAAAGCATGTGAACTACAGCATCAACTTCTACCAGTGGCACTGAGCAGTAAGGAGGGGTGCAGCCTAATCAGTCAGCTGTTGGAATTACAAGGGAAAGGCATGGTGGGATGCTGTGAACAGCCAGCCTGAGGTTTAGGGGAGACAAGTGGCTGCTGGTACAGGTCACACATCAAGTCCTAGCAGTGACAGGGCCTGAAACAGAACACACACAGGAGGGCAGGACTGCAGGGCTAGCAAGAAGGTTTAGTAGCTCTCTACACACAGTATAGATGCTGGAAGGGATTAGCAATGGGATGCAGAGCCCTTCTCTCTACTTGACTGCAACCTCTAAGATCAGACACTGGCCAAGCCACAGCTTGTCAGTTGACTGCACAGCCAGGGCTGGCAGCCTGTGCCCAGCACTGCCCAGACACATCAGCATCCCTGCAGAGAAAGGGCCAGCAGCCATGAGGCCAGCCCTCTGCAGAGGTCACAGACTCATCTCCTGAGGAGGGAAGGGTCCAAGATAAGGTGCAGGACATTGGAGTCGTGCTCCCTCCACCCCTCCATCAGCTCCCAAAGAGTCCTGGGCTGCCCTGCAGCTCCAGTAGCAGGCAATACCCAGAGGTACCTTTTACACTCATCTTTTTTTCACTCCAGCAGGTTAAACCCTAACCGGGAATCCATCTCAACAGTAGAAGACCCCTGTGTCAGGACACTTGCAGTTGTACAATGCAGACAAAAATAGACAGAAACCCTGCTTCATGGCAGATAAGGCTCCCAGAAAAGGGAAGAGGGCATGCAAGGTGAAGGTACTACAGGTCAGGACAGAAGAGTGGCCAAAGCCAAAACCTTCATCCCAGCAGATCTGTTTTGTACCTCTGGGGAGCTCTAGGAATGGTCTGCAGTGACCACACCACCCCCACAAAAAAGCCTGTAGCTTCCCCTGCCCCAGTGGCTGGCATGGGGAGGCACAGCTCAGGGTCCCTGCTCCTATTCCCCAAGCAGGCTAACACAAATCTGCAGAGAGCCCATATGATCCCAGCCAGGCATCAACTGCACACTGAGGCCAAGGGAATCACAGCTTGTGAGCCAAAGCAGTCACAGGCTGAGCAAGGAGTGTCCCCCTGCCCCGAGCTTTCCTACAGAGAGCAGGACTGCCCTAGCAACAAAGGGAGTAAGTCCTGCAAATTTACAGACTCACACTATTGGAATTCAGCTTGGATGCTTGACCTTCACTGTTTGACATCCATTGCTGAAACAGGCACCCGAAAGCATCCTAATGTTAAGGAATCCACGTATCTAGGTCATGCAAACTGAATTCTAGCTGCAGAAAACAAGGAATTCAGGCAAACAGCCTCACAACCTTGTAGGACACCAGTCAGACACACCTGCCATGCTCCGGTGCCTTCTGCTCTGCGCAGGAAGGTCCCGCATGGTCCTAGACTATGACAAACATGAGCAAACGGGAGGGCACACGCAGCACAGAGTGGGCCAGGTGCTATGGGAAGGCAGAGCCAGCACACTCAGGCACTGACATGGTCTCAGGGATGGCAGAGGGAGCCAGATCTGACCGTAGGCTTCCACAGGAGCTAGCACTGGGACACCGCTCATTTCCTAACATTAACAGCAAACACTCCCAAATCATCATTAGCTGCCCAAAACATCTCTGCCAATGCTATCACCAGGTGGGATAGCCCCCAGATGGCTTGTGAACAGCCCCCAAATCTAAGGACATCGCCCCACACCCCAGTGCCAGCTTCAGCCAGGATCACAGCCTGGTCTGTGAACCCAACAGGGCTGGCAGAAAAGATCTGAGCACCAGCAAATCCAGCAGGAGCAACATGCTGGTGCTGAACACCAGACAGGAGAGAGCAGCAGCAGCCCAGCAGGCTGTTCCCTTGCTAAAGAAAACAGAGAGCACATGAAGGTTATTTCAACATGGCCAGCAGACCAGAAGGATTAACTAGTACTACTGTAAACAATAAAAACACTAAGCTGCATGTGATCTCAGTGCTTAGGGCCTCCAGCATGAACAAACTGCCAATGCCCTGTCTGATCTCACTACTTCTCCCTCCAGAACTTCTTTCTAGAAGGATTCCACTACAAGTCAAGTCTGAGCAGAACAGGAAGGGCTGGCTGTGGTTCAGATCAAAGCTATGGCATGCCAGCTCTGCCAAGTCAAGTAGGATAATGCTCCCTAAGGCACTTGGGATGGAGACCTGGTCCCACATCATAGAGGACTCTGCTCTCATTTAACCCAGGCTCAGCCTTCAACACCTACAGAGCTTCACTGCCCTGTGAAGTCCTACCCCAGGCAAGACAGTTCTTGACCACAGCAGGCACTTTTGATACATCCAAAATACTGCATGGCAAAATGCCCTGGGGGCGTGGAGCCCACAGCAGAATTCCTCTGCCTCTGCTCTACTCCATCCTGCCACATCATCCTGCCACAGCTTTTCTTGCTGACATCTGGATGGTACTGGAACTAATTCCCAGTTCTGAAACCAGGCAGCTTTCAGAGAAGTGTGCCCGTGCACACACACACACACCTTGCACACACACGCGCGCGTGCCCGGGGGAGCACTGCAGGGTACCTGAGAACAAGGAAGCCATTGACACTGAGAGGCCGTTCTTGGACATTTGAATCAGGTTAGATCCATCGTTACCATCTGTATGACACGGTGATGACAAAACAGTCGACTTCAGTGCTTCAGCCAGGCCAGAGAGAAACGGCATAAAACAAGAGCAGCACTCACACGAGGAGAGCCCAGAACTGAATTCACACACTCCTCCATGGGCTACAAAACTGAGCCCAAAACCTCACCCTCATGGACTGAAAGGAGGGGTTGCTGTCAATAGTCAGGAGACAAGAAGACTGGACAACTCCATCTTCTTTTTAAAGTGAGAGAGATGGAGGTACTATTGTCATCCACCTCAGGATGAACAAGGCTCTGAAGGAAATGAACACCCAGGGACTCAGGCTGGTCTCCTGTGGGTGATAAGCTCAGCCACCCAAGCTGCCAGGAGCAGAGACTAGAGGTATTGCAGGTCGGGATGTGACCAGCACCCACCATTCAAGAGGTAAGTGGTCAGAGCTATGGCTCCTTCTGCCTGGGGAGAAGAAGAGCAGGAGGGCAGCTCTCCCACCTCTCTAGCTGTGACAGCAGCTGTGTGTACCAGGCAATGAAATGGAAACCACCTACCAGCCAGAGGCACAGAACATGACAGGGTTACAGAAGATTCTGAAGGAAAATCATGCCACCACATGAGGGAAACTGATTGTTCTGCTTATACTCAATTCAGCCAGTTGTTTGGGAAAAGCCATCCTGAAGGCCAGAGGTACAGGGTCTTCTCCAGCAGGACTGGCACCAACACAACCACACCAAGAAGTCTGTTTCTATGAAAGAAGCCGACACAGCCATTTCCTCCTACCTCGGATCTCGTACTCTTCCACATCCTCCACAGAGCCAGAGTCAGAGAGCCGCATGGAGCCGTGGGAGCTGAACTGGGACCCGCTGTCTGTCGCCACCAGACCTGGGAGAAATGCATCACAGCCAGGTCACCAGTGGAAGTGCTCCAAAGGGTCACTGACAGCTATGGGAGAAGGGGATAGCCAGGTACGGCCAGGGAAGGGAGGGATGGAGCTCAAAGATGGAACACACTATGGGTTCAAAATGAAATTACATTCCATAACTCAGTGCCAGCAGTGTTATCAATGGATGGTATCTGTCACATTATGGTCTTCAATAGCAGCAGTTTCACAAATCTTGGCAGCACCTTGGTAGCAATTTAACTGTTTGCAAGGAACGGGCAGGAAGGCAGGCAGCTATAGGACAGGCAATGGACAGAAAACCCACATCCCACTAGCTGATGAGCCCAAAACGCATCACCCACTGTCTGAGCCTATCTCCTGGCAGGTAGGGAACAGGTGCCTGGTGCGGATCTGCTGGCGCCGAATGCGAATCTTTTGTTTAAGCTCCTGGATCTCCTTGTCACTGTCTTCCTCCTCCTCCTCCAGCTGCCGGCTCATCATGTTGCATTTCATCAGCTCAATGGCAGCGATCAGGGACTCTGAGATGCTGAAGTGGGCATTCTCCTGCAAGGCAAGAGCAAAAGCATTCAAGGCTATGCCTTGGATGAACTAAGAAGACTTGGTAAAATTTTGTTCCCCACCTATGACAGGAAAGAGCTTATTACTCATGGATGGTGGTGAAAGCCATTAACCTCTGTCAGCCCTGTAAAATATGACTCCTCTATGAGGACCTAGAAAACAAAGCCTTCTTGGGCATCAGAATACTCACAAAACACAACAGGCATCCTACAAAGAGGATGTGCAACACATCTACTCTGGGGGGTCAGCACATGGCCCCGAGAGGCCCTAACATGTTGCAAAACTGTCACGTATATGACGGATGGGCAGATCCCAGCTACCAGACACCACCGAGGAGCTCAACCTTGGAGTTCGGTGCACAGCTCTACAGCAGGCAATACCATGGCATTATCTTCCCCACGGCAGGAAGTGTCTCTGAACCTGCACCAAGATACATTCTCCAATGCACACAGGCTGCTGCTGCTTCCCTCACCTTCTCCAGGTCTGCACAGCTGCCAAAGTCCTGCTCAGAGAGGTAGCTGATGAGGGACTGCCCTTCTGAAGGTCTCCTGAACATCCCTTCCCCCGAACTCAGGTACTGTCCAGAGTCTAGAAAAGGAAGAGACACAGGTATGAGGGAAGGACCTGCTATCTCCATGCCACCAAGCCCTGCCAGCACCCAGCCAGCATCCCACAAGCAGGTGCCAGCAGCTGAGGTCACTGCAGACCATGGAGGAACCTGACCAGGATTGAGTGTCCCTGCTGAGGCTGGCTGTACTCACCATACTCCATGTAGAGGGAGCTGGGTGTGCTCAGTTCACTGCTCTGCGTGGAAGCAGAGACCGGCCCTCTCCCTCCACTTGGATCACCATGGGACTCTGGAAGGGAAGATGACACCAGGCACACCTCAGTAGCTCAGAGGCACCCAGCCATTGCACAGGGTGAAATGAAAGGGGCTCAGCATCACACACACAGGCATGAATGGATGGAAATAAAGAGAGACATCTTCCTGCCCCATGCCACAGCTGAGGGCAAGCCCAGGATGAGACAAAACTAGAAAGGCATTTCAGGCAGGAGAAGGGGAGTGACGGAGAGAAGATCATGAGAGCCATGGAACAGTTGAGTCCTGAGCCTTCCTCTGTTTACCCCAGAGCAGAGCTGGGGAACACACCAGGCTCCAGCAAGTACCTCTTGCCAGCCCTTTCTTCCTGATGGAGCATCTCCGAGGGCAGTTATCCCCCAGAACAGAGAACAGGAGACACAGGGAAATGCGAGCAGCCAAAGGATCTGTGGGGATCCCTGCCCTGCAAAGCAGCCTGGACACCAGAGCAAGGAGGCATCTGAAGGACATGCTCCTGCTCCACTATAAGCCAGGGCTCTCCACACACAGCACTGGAGCCTGGGTGCAGTGCCCAAGGTGACCTACACGGGCTGTGGGCTAGGCTCTGCCCCATGCACACACTGTGGTGCAGCTCCCTGCCAGACTGAGCCAGTGGAGACTGCCAGGAGCTGGCCTGACTGGGGACCAAGAACATGTGCTCTGCAGAGAGCCATGGCCCCAGGGAACACCTGGATGGAGTGGCTGGGTGACAAAGGACTGCTGAAGGAGACTGAAAACACCCTGGCTGGAGTGGGACAGGAGCACACAGCTCTGGATACAGGGCACGTGCCAGCTGACATCCTGAGCGTAACAGAAGGGCAACACTGTCCTCTCAACTTCCTGCTCACTTTTGTTCCCAGCTTTGTGCTGTAACTCTGATGTGGCTGGGGGTCCCCCCAACCCCAGCCTCTCCCTGTGAAGGCCATGAAGCAGCAGTCACCAGGACGGAGCCTGGGATCAACCCACCCCACAGGCTGGGAGACAAAGGAGACTTGTCAGGGTAGGAGCCTCTCACAGCTACTTACTGCAGCCTGACAGGGTGTCCTGCAGCCACCTCAACACAGAAACCACCTCATGAGGTAGATGCCACATACAACAGAGCCTACTGCTGAAGGGTAAGGCAAGGCAGTGCTCAGCATCATCTGCTGGAGCAGGACACAGGGCTGGACACATCTCTCTGAACACCCATCACCCCCAAGGAGGAGCCTTCCCAGACACAGAGCACCCAGATGTGAGGTCGACAAACCCAGTGCCACTATTCACTGGATGCAAAACAAAACAGCCCACTTTTTTGAGCTGCTGACTTTTTCTGCATGTGGGGCAAAGGGATGGCAGCACCCCAGCAT
>NW_008236696.1:6224202-6229975 GCF_000691975.1 Corvus brachyrhynchos | reverse complement strand
AGTCTGAGTGCCCAGTTCTTTGCCCTGAGCCCAAAAGAGCATCCAGGAGTCTCAGCTGTGGGTACATACACTGGAAATCAGCCAACATCAAACCTCCCTGTGCCACAGATCCACAAAATAAAAGGAAAAATTAGATGTTCAAGCCCATGCCTACTTGGCTGCCAACCCTTATTCACCAGGTAAGAGATGGCTGGCTTCCGAGGCAGTGGGTGGAGGGAAGGGCAGGGGATACAGCTCAGAGACTTGGTGGCCAGCACTCCCTAATGCCATGCAGGGGAGCTGGACACACTTCTGGGTCTGGTCCACTGCTTCCACAAACCAAGCTGGGATCTTCAGTCAGGTTGCATGCATAAACCAGACCACACTTCAAAGCATCAGCTGGGACACAGCAAAGAAAGATTTTTCTTTTTGGTTTTCTAAATGAACACTAATGGGTTGATGGCAATCCTGAACTTGATGCAATGATCACTAATGAAGGGCTGTTATACTGGCTCCCAAACCTGCCACTGGATCTTCTATTATAATGGTGATATCCCTGAGGCCTCCTGGGCAGACAGAGGAGGAAAAGGACAGCGTTAAGGGAGAGAAAACAGAGACAGACTGGTTACTACTCAGCAAGGACCTCCACTTCTCCAATGAAGGCAGCACCAGAGCAAACTCCCACAAACTGGTTGTCCCCTCACACCCCACTCTCCCCATCCATATGTATTCACTCACTCAAGACCACAGGAGAACCCAGCAGGTTAGCACTGGGATAACATCTTACCAGCAGGACGAGGCCAGGCCTCAGTCCCATATCCTAGCCAAGCAAGGCCAGTGGGGAAGCAGAACAGCTAATGCCACAGCATTGCTGCCATTTTCTAAGATTTTGGTAAAAGCTTGCAGTACCAGTAACAGTCCACCCCTGGGCATTCTGGGAAGCAAGATGTCATCCCATCATTCCAGTGTGGAGCTGACAAGCTAAGGGAAAAGTCCAATCACTTGCCCACTGTCCCTCTCTCCAACGTGATCAACGGACTCAAGGGGGTGGCCAGCATCAGCCTTCTGGTACCAGGGACTCCCACACCCAAAAGCCATCCCAGAGAAGCTGTTCCATTACCGTGCAACTTTCCGGAAGTCACATTGGTGTCAGAGTGTGAGCGCACATGGCTCTTCTTGAGGATGCCCTGTGGAGCTGATGACTGTCCCTCCGAGAAGCTGGACCGACGCAACAGGCTCAGGCCCCTGCTGCCACCTCCACTTGCTCCCTGCTCCCCCAGGGATGATACTGAGTCCAGCTTCTGGGAGCTGCTGGAGGAGAAGAGTTTAGAGCTACTGCTCTTGGTGCTGCTGGTGCTGGCGCTGCTGCAAGCCCGGCCCCGGCGTCCCAAGTTGCCAATGGCCAGGTACTCCGGCCCGTCATTAACATCACTCTGTGCATCATCCTGACTCCCTGTCCAGGTATCCTCGCTCTGGCTGGTCGTGCTGGAGCTCATCTCGCTGGCTGGAGAGAAGGGGTCTTTGGGTGAGGGGACGTGGAAGTGGGTGACAGAGCCAGGCTGCTCCAGAGGGGACTTGCCCTCACTGAAGGAGGAGGACCGAGTGGATGGGCAGCGCTCCTGGGGCTGGCTGGAGTTGGAGCTGCCACAGGAACTCACTGGTCTCCTGTCTGGACAGAGGCAGGAGCATGATTTCACACACTCTGGCACGAGGAGACAAGGAGACATATCCTATAGCAGTAAGCTTGTGGCTTCACACCAACATGTCCACCCACCACAGGCAAATCCCTCCCTCCCATCATGGGCAGAAGTCTTCCATACCCATCCACCCCAACAAATACACAAGCAGATAACTAGGTAAAGTCTTTTCTGGGTCTGCTCTAAGCTCCCCAGCCACCCTTGATACCTGCGAGGCCAGAGGAGACTGGATGTTGGAGGCTGGAAAAGGACCCAAAGCAGCGCTGCTGTGTGCAGGTGGCAGCAGGGACGCATAGGGATGCAGGGAGGACAGTCAGGCTCTGACTCTTGGTCACTGGAGATGGATTGCCACTCTTCCTAGTAAGCTGAAGAGAGGTGGCATCATCAATAAATCAGCATCTATGGGGCTACATGTCAAAAGAGTAGCAACAGAAAGGGATCAACCTGCAAATGCCTGGTCACCAACCACAAACGACGTGGCAGCCCTGGGAACACAACGGTGGTGGGGGGAAAAAACACGGCAGCAAAGAAGGGAAGCAGCTCTTTGTTCACAGCTACAGGACAGATTCCCATTGGGAAATTACCAGGCTCTCAGTGAAATGATCCAGGCAGCCCAGCGCTCCCGGCAGACGGCTCTCATGTCCCTCAGTGCTGCAATCACACATCTCTCTTGTCCCAGCAGAAGGGTCTGACGCGCACAGGGACGGCAGTGACGTGCCGGCCAGCTGAAAGAACACAGCCCCCATTTAATGAGCCTCATTAATTGCTCTCTTCTGGGGAGCTCTGTGCAAAGAAGGCAGCTGCTGTTTCCCTCCTCTGGAGAGGGGGCAGCTGGTGCAGGGCTGCATAGGGGGTCACTGGCATGATGAGCAGGAGTAGGCACCCAGGTGTCCTGGGGCGTTGCCCATCCCCTCAGAGGGTGACTGTCCCTCATGACCAGGCCGCTCTGCTGGCCCTGAAGCCTGGGACTGTTGGAGAGGGCTTCAAAGGTGCCTCTTACAAGGAACTAGTCCTCAGGTCCTCTACTCAAATCCTTGGTGCAAGCCTGAACCAAAGTGCCCCACTATAGGCTCCACACAGCCATCGCCGCCACCCTGATCCCTGACAGGTCATGCAGGCAGGACAAGGACCAGTTCCCCACTCTCCTCCCCTCTTGGAGCAACTTTTACTAGTTCCAAGTCCAGCCTCTTGTCCAAGGCCTCCAAGTGCCCTGAATGTGACCTTGCGGGAGCAGCCGCAGCCAGTCGGCATTTGGGGAGAGCCAGATGGAAAATCTGGGACCTCAACTCACCATGGAGGTGTCAATCTGAGCCAGAAGCCTGGGGTTGTTCTGCTCAACAGCTTCCAGGCACTGCAGCATGGCCGTGACGTGTGCGTCACTGAGCAGGAAGGCAGTATCTGGGGAGAAAAAAATGCTGCTCAAGGGAGTCTCTCTCACCCACATGGTTTGGCACACCAGTTGCTCACATGCAAATCAACTTTTCGGCTGTCCTCCCTCACTCCCACGCAGCTTGGAAATGCCACCAGCTAGATATTTTCCTAGTAAGAAGGAAAAGGCCCACTGCTCTTTACCTGTGTAGAACTTCCTGATGTACTGCCGGTTCCCCAGGAGCGGCCTCAGCTGCGCCGACAGGCAGTGGCACTGCAGCCTGTGCTGCAGCCACAGCTGCGCAATGGCCTGGTCCCCTGGGCCCTCAGGGTCACGCTGGCCGCTCTCCTGCAGGCTGATGAACTGGAAAGGGACGTCAGGCACAGGTTAAGGCAGGCAGAGGCAAGAAGGGGAGCAGGGCTTGTTTCTGCCACATGGCTTTGGTCCCCTTGATAACAGCAGCTTTCCCGTGCCAGTCACCATCAGCATGAGAGAGGGCATGTCCCAGCAGCTCCCCAGTCACCAAGGAGGCAAAAGCACCAGGCAGGAACAATGCTTCAAAGGTCAGCCAGTGACCAAAGTCCTCTGAGAGCCACCAGCACAACGAATTTCGCTTGCACACTCTCCCACCCATGAGCCTTGCCCCTGACCTGGAGGGACCCCATGCACCCAAATCCAATCTGACCCCGGTGGTGACAGTCATTTCTAGCTGACATATTAGCTGGGAAAGGCTATGGCAATGCTTGAGCTGCTGCAGCTTGCAGAGCTGGACTGGAGTTACACCCCCATTCCCCCAGCAGCAGGCTGGACAAAGCGACCACCAGTGGCCAGCCCTTTATGCCCATCCACAGCAGGAACATGGCTGTCAGCATGGTGCAGCCAAGGACCAAGAGCATCCCCATATACCAGTGGTTGGCACAAGTCAGGAATGGGAGAATAAATGCATGGTGAAGTCACAACCCAGAAATGGCACAGCCCAGACCCTTAGAAATCTGCACAGACACATGAATCATCCCTGCGCACACACAAGCACTGCTTGTGCCAGTTCCCGTGGTGATGCCTGCTGCACCCAGCCCAGCAGAGCTGGAGACTGGCCTGGGAGAAATAAGCAGCCAATTGTCTCAGCCCAAGCCACACTGAGTTCCCAGGACACAGCTTGTACCCAAACACACGGGGCTGTGTCAGCCTCCACAAGCCATGGAGCCACTTTACTCACAGCAGCCCAGGCACCACTGTCCCACGGGTGAGGCTCCAGCCCAGCTGCCCTCTCCCCTCCCACTGGGTACACAAGGCCACCCCACCAGAACCCACCTTCTCCAGGTGATGAGCAGAGCCCGGACTCAGCCAGCGAATGTCCTTCACAAACTGCCAGTAATCCTTCTGTCTGCAGCACACCTGCCCAGGACAGGCACAGTTAGGTACCACCTCCCAAGTGCCAGTTAAATGAGTACATCCCCGTTAGTCCCTTGCTGCCATGAGAGGACATGCTGTTTGCCTCTGCTTTATTCAGACAGTGAGGGGTTTCCCGTTAGAGAGGAACTGCAGCAGAGTTGCTGTTTTCCTCTCCACCCTATTGGTTGTAAACACAGACCCAAAAAGTATCTCTTCACCAAAAAGCTGATTATTTTTACTTCCATCCCTATTTCCTCTTTCACAAGTGACAGAGGAATGGCTTCTGTTTTGGTGGTTTCTTGGGTTCGGTGGGGGAGTAGTTTGTTTTATAAGACTAGAAAACTAACACGGCAATTTTAGTTTTCTAGACTGAATTGGGTTTTCTGGACAAATAAATAAAATTAATTCTAAAGTTTAAAAAACTCTTACCCTAGTTTTCTTAATGTGTACATATGTATTTTTTCACCTTCTTTTTAATTCCCAGCTGTAGGCAAAAAAGTTGCCAAGAAAATAAAAAGTAAACGGAAATGTTTTGCTGGAGCAACTATGAGACAACTGCTATTAGGAAGCTGTATTTTTATGGGCCTCCTTTTGCAACTCCCATAGCTTGACTGTTGTCACACATGCCTGAACAGAGGAGACATTCCTGAGTGGAAGAGCTGTCTTTGCCTATAGTAAAAGCACTGAGGAAGGTAACACACCATCCTGCTTTGCAGGTCTGGCATGAACTGCTACCAACAGACAGACAAGTATAAATTACTTAAACCTCACTTCTTGAAGCCTGTCAGAAGGTCTGTCAGAAGGGAGCACTGCACACCTCACATGGAAAAGGCAGCTCCTCTATCTGTCAATCTCCCAGAGAAGGTCCCTGGTCCATGCAGCTGGGGACTAACAGCAACAGAGCAGCACCTCAACTAATGCTGTCTGCAAACTTAATAAATCCAGGGAGCAAAGCTCCCTGCTCGGACAACCTGCCAGTCAGGCTCTTCCTGGAGGTTTATTAGCTTGGGTGCAGCAGTGCATAGGTGCAGTTTTCCTGATCCGGGACCAGCTGGCCCGGGCAAGCTGCCTGGGGCTCCTCTGTGCCGTTCTCTTCTCTTCTCTCTGGGTGGCACAGCCACTGATGGGAAGCCTGTCCCTAGGCACGCCCTGCAGCCTTGCTTCACCTTTCCACACCTTGCTTCACCTTTCCACTGTAAATTAATTGTGCTGGTAATTGCAAGCTGAAGGGGAGATCTTCAAGCCTCTGCACACAAGTGGGAAAGAAAAATTCTTCCACGCAGTCACAGAAAGGGGGAAGGCTGGGTGAGCAACTGCAGGCACAACAAGAGCCTGG
>NW_008236696.1:6222909-6224189 GCF_000691975.1 Corvus brachyrhynchos | reverse complement strand
GTGCGGGTCTGGCTGCCAGCTCCTGTTATTAACACAGCTAACCAGAAACAGTAAAGATGCGAGGTTTCTCTTGCCAGGCCTCGCTGGGGACTTGTCCAAGTGCAGATGATACGGGGCTGACTCACTGCAAATGCAATTTAATCGCTTGGCTGCAGCACAAAGAAAGAAGAGAGGGGCTGGCCTCAGCACAGGGGGCACAAGTACTTAGAAAAACCATACTGAAAATAGATGAGATAGAAAGAATGTGCACCCAGGTCCCTCTGGCAACCACAGCATTTGCCAGGCAAGCTCAGTCCCTGCTTGCATCACTTCCCACATTGCTACAAGCGCTGTGCCCACTCTGTGCTATGAGCACAGAAGTGAGCTGCAGCCCTGCTTGTGACAGGCACTGAGGCTGTGACAGACAGACAGACAGACAGACAGACAGCTGTGCTGGCAGGACAGAGCTGTACCTTGTCATGGATAAGCCCATGGTAGAGGATGCTGTGCATGTCTCTGCAGAGCCGTTCCAAGCCGCCATACTTGGACCAGACATTTGGGTTGCTGATGGACACCAAACCTTCCACTGTGGTCTTCAGGTTGCCAAGGAGCTTCCAGTGCTCCTTCCTGCAGAGGAACACATCAAGATACATCAGAGATACAGCAAGAGGAGCTTTGCAACAAGAACACTCTCGCGAAGGAGTCTGTTCAGGCTGAAACCGTTGGTGGTCCAGAAGCTAGCAAAGGTGAGCTGAAGCACTTTACCTCCAGGCATTATTGTTTGTGGCCAACTGCCTGTATCATAATGATTCTTCTGATGACTGGTAGCCACCACCAGGAGACAGACAGAACATACTGATGGCTCCTGCAATGTACCACTTGCCCAGTCTGGGCCAAAAAAGCTGGAGGTTATCTCTCTATTGAGCCTCTTGCTTCACCAACATGCTCTCTCTAAGAGAGCAGCAGCCCCTCAGGAGCACAGCAGCTGTAAGGAACAGTGTGAGGGCCACCACATCGAGCAGACCCTGCGTTTACAGAGCAGCAATCCCTGAGGAATGCACACCACATCAAGCACTCCAGCCCTGTCAGGATGCAGAGGTGCTCCTCTCCCAGGGAGGTGACACTTCATCTGCATCTCCAGCTGTACAGCTGCTCTCTGGGCCCTGAGCTGCTGTAGGCACAACTTGCAAAAGCCTTCGTCATGTTCTGGACAGAGATTAGCAAACTGCTGGTGAACTCTAGAGCATGCACAACAATTCACCAATATCATCCCCCTCGGCTGCCCTGCATACAGCAAGAAA
>NW_008236696.1:6217690-6222895 GCF_000691975.1 Corvus brachyrhynchos | reverse complement strand
ATGAGGTGGTAGAGAGGAAATATCATTTGACTATGCAAAAAGCAGCTTTGGGGAAGGAAGCTTTGGATGACTGAGGTTCCCACTCAAGCTGCTTGACAATGTTGCCAGATGAACAGCAGCTGTCAAAAACACATATTCAAATAGGAGCCACTCTCTCAGAAGAACAGGAATGTTGCAAGGTATAGTTAGGAGTGTAAATAACAACAACAAAAAAATGTCTCTGCAGGGTTTGTAACAAAAGCACCCTAACTGCCACCTTAAAATGAAAGTTCAGGTTTTCAACTGGCAAGAAACAAGAAGGTGTTTCAGCAGTTAATCCCTCCCACAGCCAAAACCAAATTGAGACTCAAAAAAAAAGGAAAAAAAAAAAAGGAAAAAAATTAAAATAAATAACATTTTTTAAAACTGCTTTCATTTTCATCCCTTGGGGATCAAACTGTGAGCTGCATACTTCTGGTAATTAAAACAAAGCTTTTCTCACCAATATTCTCTTTTTGAGACTGGTTCACTACTGCCAAACTGATCAGTTGAACAAGCAGATCATTAATTAATGGCTCTACTTCAAGCTCCCATTCACTCCCCTTCCTCACGAGGGAAACATCACCACTTTCAGTGCCCACCTAAGCTTAAACCACACAGAAGCCAACCCATTCCACCAGCAAAGCCTGTCACCCTGACAGCACTGGAGCTCTAGACCACAGCTGCAGTGCATATGGCAGCATGTGTATGTTTGTGTTGTACTTAGATTCACAGGCACAGTCAGGGCTTTATCTCAGGAGGGACTGAAGAAAGATGCACAGATATAAATCAGAGGCAGCTTTCTGAAGGAGATACAGCTTGGGGAGACACAAAAAAAATGATCCAGCTCTTCTGAATTTATAGGCTTTTCCCATCCCTGCCCTGAGGGATGCAGATGTTCTTTGTCTACGGATGCCCAGAGAGGAATCAGCAGTCCCTGGTCAAAGAGCACCGGCAGCCACTGAGCTCAAACATCACCAGCTCCTCCCTAAGATGTTTGCAACACTCAGAGTTAGGAAATGCAAGTGAAAGCTCAGCCACGCCACTGATATTCCAAGTCAGTGAGTCAGGGGAACTCCCTCCCATGTAATTTCATGCTATAAAAAGCAGGCAATGCACACAAGGATGTGAGGGTAGCACACTCAGAGATGTGCCTCTGCAAATGAATGGTCTCACTGAAGGACTTGTGCATCTCAAGATGTAGGAAACCAGGATCCATGGCTCTCTCCTAACACAGGGAAACTAAGGGTAAGCAATCCTTGAACAAAATAACATCAAAACATTAAAACATTGAACACAAAAGCACATAGAGAATGAACAGCATAATTAAAGCACCTTTGCAGAGGTGATCTTGAATCCACCAAAAGTGAATTAAATCCTGGTAAGTATCCTACAGGACTTGCTGGCCCAAAGCAGTTCACAAGTTAGACACACAAGACCTTTTTGATACCCTAACCCCAGTTGTTTCTGGGCTGGAACATGCTGAAAAGCACACAGTGACACAAGGCTGAAGAAATGAAGACCCATATAGTTAGCTGCAGGTGGCAGGGAAATTGAGAGCACAGCCAACCACATTTCAGCTTTGACCAAACTCTGGGCAACCCCGAATTAGCGGTAGGGTTTGCTCCCCTCCCACTGACAGAGCCTGGGTTTTGGCTGCCAGGAGGGATGGAGAAAGCCCAAGTTCCCTTTTCTGACAGTGTTCCGAGCACTAGTAAGAAATCTGCTTTTTTTCCTGAATAAGGAGAATTCTACTTTGCTAGTGCTATAGAAGGCCTGGCATGGGGTAAGGCCAATTCATACTACATCATGAAAACACCCCAATTTACAATAAGGGCAAAGTGAGTAACACCCCAGCGGGTCACAGAACACGACCAGAGCTTCCCCTGGAAGAACCACACATACTTCTGCTCTCCTGATCTAGCAGAGCCTGGTTCCCCCAGCCAGAAGGGCCGAGGGTGTTTGCAGGGGCCATGGAGCAATGGTGAGATCTCAGCTGCATCCTTATCCTCCCTTAAAGACAACCTCTGATCCAGCCTCCAATTTTAACCACCAGCTCCACAAACTTGGCACTGGGTCTCCTTTCTTCACAACAAACTCCACCTTCAGGTACAGCAACATCAAGCTGCCATCAGGAACTGTCCCAAATATAACTGTCCCGAATATATATTTCACACTGGAGTGATAAAATACAGAATCCAGCTTTGGAGCAAAAAATGGCTTAATGCTGCAACTGCTGACAACAGGGAATGCTACTCGCTCTTTCAAGGCTTTCTCAGCCCCTCCATGCCAGCAAGGGTAGGAACTTCTCTTGGTCCAAGTCAGCAAACGTGACTCACAGCAGAGGCAGGGAGCCATGCTGCTGACTTCTTTGTTTAAAATGAAACCAAACCCTGATTACTTTCCAAAACAGAAACACACAGGTAGCCAGCGTTCAAAAATGAAAAATAAAAATGAAGCTCATCTTTCTGGCAAACATCATCTGCTGTGTATCTCCTGTGCTCTGTAGAAGGCACCCAGCAATGGCTGCTTGAACCCTGACCTGTACCTGGAAGACTCTCTTGATCCTTCTTGGCGCACTAAAGAGGTCGGGCTAAGGATGCTGAGGTTATGGAGGGACTTCTGACAAATCTCCAAGGACATTCATTCCTGTGCTGGCTGTCAGTTCCTCCTGCAGAAACCGAAGACGCCACGTAACCTGCCCTGCTCAGAGCCTACTCCCGCCTCGTTGTCCCCAGATCTCCCAGACAACCAGCAGCCCCTTCCCTGGAATCCCCCGCCTGCTCCTCCAGCAGGCTCAGCACTGCTGGGAAAAGGGATTAAAGAAAGCCAGGCTTCGTGCAATTCATCTGCAGTCACGGGGAGTGGCTGACAAGACAGAGGAAGCCAGAAGAGCTCTGCCAGCCCAGCAGGGATGGGCAGGAATAGCTGAGCGGGTGGCCGGAAAAGGGACACACAGGGTAACTTGCATCCACGCTAAAAGCTGGCACTGATATAAAATGGGGGCACAACCACAAAAGGTGCCCTCAGCAAACACAGCCTCGAGCTGCTGCTTACTGATGCATTCTTGCTCTGCACTGGCAAAGGATGAGGGAAGAAAATAGGGATTCAAGGTGGTGGTTTTTAGCCTTGCCATGGCAGATAGCTTTACCTGTTCATCTGACTAAGTCTCTCACAAGCAGATGACCACAACCTGTGGACCCAGGGTACTGTCCATTGGGCTTCAATATGCACAGGACCTGCCTGTGACAAGCATGCAGGCAGCCAGAGGCAGTGACAGGCAGAGTAGATCCCCACAGCAGGCCACCTCCCTGAGAGCAGCTGCTCACATCCCTCCATTGCTTACAGCGCAGGTTCCCTTTAGGAACCCTCTCCTGCAGCTCTGCTGTCCCTGAGGGTCTTGCTGGTGCCAGAGACAAAGGTGGCAGCTCTTGCTAACCTGCCCAGCTGACCACTGGCCCCTAGAACTGCTGTGTCCTCTGCAGCACTCCAAGAGCCCTGCTCTCTGCCCAGCAGGACAGCACTAACTCTCCCGCCTCTATGGACAATGTCCTCCACGGACATTGGCATTACAGTCCTGCCACTCAATGCATTTCAGACCTCCTGCTAGGAGGAAAAGTCCAGCACAAGATCCTCATTTTCCTCTCTCATTTCCTCATTTGCTTCTGCATTTTCTGTAATTCACAAGAAGATGGATCTAGTGATCTCTATCTTATCAGTACTGCCACAATCTTGTGTGAAATGGCACCTCACTGGGAATAAAAATGCTAAACCCATCACACAAAGGACAAAATCCCATGCAGGATCCTCCCCAAGGCATCAGTGCCAGCCAGGAGAACAAGCAGGCCCCTGCATGTGCCAGCACCGGTGGGGGATGACACCTTCCTTTGTCCCTGGGGGAGTGCTGGGGGTGGCACCACCCCAGCTGTATTAGTCACACGATGGCAGAGTCTGGTAGTGCAGAACTTGTGCTTGCAAAGGCAAGAAAATGCACAAAGATGAGCCTGGAAAGACAAAGCAGTGAATGCAGGCAATTCCTCTTACCTTTTGGAACCTGCTGTGTCTGAAGCATTAGTAAAGTGGGAGAACAGCTCGAACCGTGCAAATCAGAAGGCACTCCAAACCCGTGCTATAGCTTTAAAAGCACCGGTAGCATTTTCCCAGCTGATACGGCAAGCAGGAACAGAGCAACTGGCTGAGCCCCTCAGATAAGGAATGCTTCCATATCAAGTTTCAGCTGCTCCTTCCTCCCCAGCCAACACTTCCAATTTCCATCTAACATTCACCCTGTGCTTGTGAGCACCAGGGCAAAACGAATGCACACATGCAAACCTGAAGTAAATAGGACTCATCATCAAAACACCTCCAGGAAACAGCCTCTGCTGCTCACATAAATGCGAACAAGAAAAACCAGGCCCGAAGCACAAACGAAGACCACGCAGGTGAGATCACTGCAGTGCGGCCATGCTCACCGCCAGCCACGTGCAGGCGCAGGGCCTCGCCTTCAGGAATAAAGAGAAAAATAAATACATTTCTGCCCAGCACCTAGAAGAGGGGATGCAGACGACTGCCAGGAGGGACAGGAGATAAGGATCCCAGAGCAGCAAGCTGCAGAGTCACCGGAACGGTGGCAGAGTGGCGTCAGGGCGGGGTGGTTTCGCCCCTAAGCTCAAGGTGCGCGAAGCAGAGGCCTGGCAGCTGCTGTGTTGGCCATTACTGATGGAGGACAGAGCGGGGACAGAGCATCAGGTATTGAGGGCGCACATCCGTAGCCGTCACTGCCTCTCCAGCGGCCAAGACTCCTGCCCAGGCCATGGAATAGAGTGATGCGCTGGCCTCGGGTGGGTTACGGCTCTGACAGCCCGGCCCACTGTGTGCCACGAGGGACGGAGCCGGGGGCAGTGTCACACTCAGCAAGCACTGATCCCACTCACGGGAGGGTTGTTCCTGCCCTGATCGCCCCCCGATACCCCCACACCTCCGCCCTGGTGCTGGCTGTGCGCACACTCTCACACACCCACGCAGGACGTGAGCTCTTCCAGGAGCATCCCCTGCGCATCCCTACTGCTTCCCAGGCACCACGCGCCTGCTGGCACTGCTGCCACCCGCGTTCCTGCGCGCCCATCCCGCGCAGCGTCCTGGATACATTTACACACACACACACGCGCGCGCGCGCGCGCGCCTGTG
>NW_008236696.1:6216017-6217441 GCF_000691975.1 Corvus brachyrhynchos | reverse complement strand
CCCCGGGGGGGCGCGTGCCCCCCCCTCCCGGCGTGCACCGGGCGCCCCGGCGGGCGGTCCGCTTCAGCCTCCCCCGCCCCGCAGCTTTCGGTGCGACCCCGACTTCGAAGCTCCGGGAAAAAGCACAGTGATTGCTGAGATAACCCTTACCAAATCCTGCCTCGGGCGGAATGAGGAAAATGTGATGGCAAGGGGAAAAAACTAAACGACGTGTCCCTGAGGGACAGCTCACGCACTGATCACACCTGCAGAGACAGAAAAAAGGAAAGAGGGTTCTGTCCTACCGCCCACTGTAAGGTGGATGTGAAAAATACAGCAGAGTAAGATGTACCTTCCACCGAAATGCAGTGAAATGAAACTTCAAAAAGGAAAAAGTGATGCTGCTGCCTTCAGACTGAGAATAGTCAATGACAAATTACTATCAGAGATAAAACCTAGACACATCTCTGGAGTTGTCTGACACCTCAGAAACCAAAGCTAGGCATTTGTACAATGGAAATTCCCTATAACTGTTACTTGTAAGGATAAATATATGCTGCATACACGAAAAAGCACCCCTTGGCCTGACATTTTCTATGTGATTTATTTTACCAGTACAGTACTCCTGCAGCACATGGGGATACCGGGTTCTATAGTGCTGTTCTTGATAAAAATAACATATTTTTCAGAAGGTGCTTAATGAAGAGACCAGGACTCCTCATGCATAGTAATTGTATACAAGTGTGGAACAACAACTTGAGCCAGGTCATCAGGCAGAAATTTCTTTTCATAGAGCCTACTGCACCAATTGAAAACACTGCCTGTACGTGGCACGTTAGGTCTCAGGGCATCAGACTGTGTTGACTCTCACTGTAAACACACTGGAGGAAATCAAGTCATTAGGACTATTGTGATTGTTGGATGAGCGCGTCTGGTGAAATGGAGCATACAGATAAAGCTAACAGATCTAATTTAGCTCCTCCACCAGGAATTACAACATTCTTCTAGCTCCACAAGTCAGAAATAGCCTGGATGTTGCCCAACGGTGACTTTTTAAATTTCTTCAGGAAAAAAAATCTCCATTTCCCTGCTTCATTATGTTGTTTTGCATATGTTAATTATAGTCATTGTTTACTTAACTATTGTCAGTGCCCACATCAATTTAGAAAGCATATAAAAAACCATCAATAAAAAGCTTGTGGTCACACACAGACATGAGCTTCTGGATCTGCACTGAGGTTAAACTGGACATTAATCCTCCAGTGTAAAATTTAAGAAGTGCCAATAGAGGTGAACAATTGTAAAGGTATGTTATGTATGTATAAATATGGGATCAAAGCAGGTGTGGTATTTCACAGCTCACAACATTCAGCTTGGACTAGACAGTCCATCTGGCTTTAAATCTTTGAGTGTGCTTAGCACTTGATCCTTGGGTGTTATTTCTG
>NW_008236696.1:6197726-6215955 GCF_000691975.1 Corvus brachyrhynchos | reverse complement strand
TGTTCCGCAATTCCTCCACAATTCCTCCGCAATTCCTCCTACTGAAACAGCAGGGGTAACTGGGCAGACAAGCCATGAGGTCTCATTTCTGTGAGGAGACAACTGGTTCTCAGGAAATGTGTGTGGGAAGCCCAGGAAAGCACCAGACCCAAAATTTACTACAGCCTGTGGGTGTTTCAGTTACACCGTGTTACAATCTCAGCACAGCTGAGTCATACTGGAAGTCCAGTCATACTGGACTTCACACAGTTAAAATACTGGTTCTTTGTAGGTCTCAATGCCACATGGAAGCTTTGTCACTTGGCTGGATGCTGACGCACTCCCGAGAGCCACACAGCAAACCAAGAGCTGATGTTCGCATGGTTGCCTTTGTGATCCCCAGCCATTCTGAGCACAGAAAGAAAATACTCTTCAGGATCACAACTTTTGCCTGGTTTTCTGTTGTGCTGAGCAGCAGACAGCTGGTGTCCTGTTTGGATAATAAATACAACTCATGGATTTTGTCTGATTTCCACTTGTCACGAGGACAGGCAGCATCTGCCACCTTTGCAGTTCACATGTTTGTTTGGGGTAAACAGAGCATTTGTTTATTGGTGTGATGCAGTCCCCAGATGGAGCTGCACCCTACAGCCTCACAGAAATTTGACTTAAGGCTTTTTTTAAAATACATCTTTTGGCACCTCTATTATTAGTAGTTCTTGGTAATCTGGCAATAGCATATTTGCTTCAGAAATGTAGCCTGATTATAAGAACCTCCTACTTGTCATCAATCACTTGTCATCCAATCTCAGTTGTCATCTGGGGGAAAATGTTATCAAAAGTTATCAAATCTGTGGGTCCAAGACTCCGTGTCTGAAGTTCTGCTGCCCATGGAGAACACAGAGAAGAAAACAGGGTGGAACTGTCAGCCTCCAGCACTGGGGTCACGAGTTTCTCCTGCCTGAAGGAAAATCTCTCACTAGCTGGAGGTGTCCTGTGACAGTAACTGAGCCATTCTCTTCTAGACAGTAGAAAGCAGCAGGAGGAACACCCAGAAACACATTTTTTGCCTTATTTTAAAAGAGATTGATAAAGAGTGTAGATGGAGAGAGCAAGGCCTTGTCAACAGTCTAGTACAGGACAGATGAGGACAGAAAGCCTCAACTGACTCCTCTTATTCTTGCCTGTCATGGTAACACTCCTAGAAAGATCTCCCATTCTTAAGGCCTGCAGAGTATTTCAGTGCAGGTAGCTCCCAGCACAGCAAGACAGAGCTGTGACAGGGATTACATGCACAGGAGCTCGTTGTGTCTCAGGTACTCGGGATATTGCACTTGCCACAGAATGTTTATTTTAGCAAATGCACATATGGAATATGTGGGCAATTAAAGAAATGTGGAGTGTTCCTGTGGGAAGGAGGTGTGTGCAAGGTCATGTATGGAAATAATTATCCCTACCCAAGGGCATCTACAATACAGTCGCTGCAGTCTCGGTATGGAGCTCCCCCTCTGGAGGCAAGGCAGGCAGACCCTAAAACGAGCTGTCCTTGGGTCATGGCGAAGGAAGTCACCTTTAGAATGGCAGTCTCAGCACAGCATCCACAGAAAACTCGGGGAGACATGGACAGTAACACCAGGTGACCACTGTGAGCAGGGGAAATGGATGTGGACTTTCAACTTCTACTGCCTGGGTTCTGAAGCAAGTTCATTCTCTGTGATCACCTTGTCAGTCCATCTGCTCCTTCCTTTTCTCTCTCTGGAACTCACTGGCCAATTTCAACCAACCATGAGCAAGATGTAAAAATTCCAGAGATAATTACTATCCCTTAACTGTAATGGAGTGTCAAATGAAGAAAATGCTGTTGTGTAAAAAAGATGTAGCCCCGTTACATGTAACTTGTTTGGCAGCAGCCAGCTGCCCACTAGGCACATGTGTACTGCTGACCCACCAATACCCACAGCTCCAAAGACTGCAAATATACAGGGAGGAGGGAAAGGCTTCACTAGATTCCTTGTTAAAAAAACAATTCCTCTTCTGAACTTCTCAGTCACATGATTCTGACCAAAAACTGGAGAAGATAACAACTCTGAAAAGAACCCAAAGAGAACAAAGTATCTATGGACACACTGTTCTGGGTTTAAGTAGTAATTTTAAGTCTTACATGGTATTTTGAAACAGGAACCTGGTTTGAACTCTGCTGTTTGAAATTTGAAAATATAATTCTGCTCAAAACCACCCTGCATTGGTTTTGTTGTTCACAGAACAGATTATTTCTCTCAACTGCACTGGGGTCACAGGGAAAGGCACATTTTCAGCTTCTCAGCTGAACACCCTTCCCTACCCGGCAACATAGAATGGTTGGATTGGAGGGGACATTTAGAGGTCATGTAGTCCAACCTCCCTGCCGTGACCAGGGACATTTTCAACTAGATCAGGCTGCTCAGAGCCACATTCAACCTGACCTTGAGTGTTTCCAGGGATAGGGCATCCACCACCTCCCTGGGCAATCTGTGCCAGTGTTCTACCACTCTCATTGTAAAAAATGAGATATATCTATATATATATAGCCAGTCTAAATCGACCCTCTTTCGGTTTAAAGCCATCACCCCTTGTCCTATTGCAACAAACGCTGATGAAAAAATCTGTCCCCATCTTTCCTATATGCCCTTTCAAGTACTGGAAGTCTGTAATGAGATCTCCCGGAGCCTTGTCTTCTCCAGGCTGACAACCCCCAAATCCCTCAACCTGTCTTCATAGGAGAGGGGCTCCATGCCTCCAGTCACCGCCGTGGCCCAGCTCAGCACTCCATCAGGTCTGCAGCCAGCCCCGGACTCCGTGCCCTGCGGCACAACTGCCCTGTCCGCCAGCCCCCTGCACCCCGCACCCTGCCTGCCGCTCTGCTGCCCAGGGCCCCCGCCACTCGCCGGCCCCAGCCCGATGTGCCACTCACTCTTCCCAAGGACACTGCCTCTGGAGAAGCCCCTCCTGGAAGCGGCCGCCAGCTCCCCGCGGGTCCCCGCGCCCCCGGCATCGCCCCCCGCCCGCTGTACCTGCTCCTCCCGGCCGCCAGGAGGCGCGGTGCCACAGGGGCGGCAGCGCCGCTCCCCACCGCGGGCGTCTGTGCCCTGGGCTGGGCGGAGCTGCTGCGCATGCGCGGGACCGGCGGGGGGGGTGGTGCGCTCTGAGGGAGGCGGCCATGAGCGCGTTCGGGGCTACGGCACCGCTCCCGGGCTCTTCGGCCGCGGCGGGGGCCCGGCACGGCGGCGGCGAGAGCCTGGAGAAGATCGACATGTCCCTGGGTGAGGAGCGGGACTGGGGCGGCCGCTGTGGGCGACAGGGCGGGGGGCTCGGACTGCACCAAACGCCGGGGACGGGCGGAACGAACCAACGGGGCTGTGCCGGGCCCCGGCGCGGGCGGAACCAACGAGGGCGGGGGGGTGGGGAGGGGAAAGGACGGGACCCTCCCACAGCGAGAGCGCCGGAGGGGCGCGGGTGGCGCCGGGGGCTGGGCACGGGAGCGAGTCCCGGCCGTGTCACCGGGGGCAGCGGGGACCCGGGGGCTGCGATCCGTGGCGGGGAAGAGCCGGGGCCCCTTTGTGCCGCTTGGTGGTCTGAGTAGGCCGCAGCCCGGGGCGCTGCCTGCGTTTGGCCCAGTGAGGCCCTCGGTACTTGGGCCTTTGGTTGGGTGGCCCTTGGGGAGCGTTCCAGGGCCTCGCCTGGGGCTTGTAACAACAGAGATGGGGGAGGTTTGGTGGTCTCTCAGCTGGCCTGGCCTTTTTATTCTTCTCAGGTTTGGAAGTCGGCAGTGGCAAGTCTCCCGTCTAACCCCTTTGCAGTATAAGACCAGTCACACCAAGCATGACGTCGCGTCTACCACGTACTTTCCTGTGATAATCTACCCCGTTGTCCCCTGCCCTCCTATTGCAGGGTGTGTGTGTTAGGAAGTTGCACAGACTCATTACAAACCTGCAGAGCTGTGTCTCCAGCATGTCCGAGAAACTGACATCCACACTGTAGATACTTCAGTGAGGTATCTCAGAGAAGTTCTGTTCTGGTCCTATGTACTGAGTCCCCTTAACAGTCAGGGACAATTTGGTGTGTTCGTGGGCTGCATCTTCCAGTTTACTTTTATTAGAAAAAAAATTTTAAAATTGGTTTTGTACACTCCAAGACTGCTCTGTGATGCTACCAGAGCATGATAGATTGGTGCTGTCAGGAGACTTTCTTCAAAAAGCAGAATCACAGTGTAAACTGAAATTATTAATGGTGGATTTGGCCTTTGTGGGCCACCGTAAAATAAGAGGATTTGTGCAATTTTTCCCTCTGTAAATAATTCAGTGGACTTCTTTGTGCAGTGGAGATATCTTGTGAAATGATGTTTAGAGTTTGAATGTAGAGTAGTGTTATAGCATTCATAGAAAACTATAAATCTGTTTTTATTTACAGCACACAATCTTTGTTTTCAGGATTGCTAATAGAATTATTGATCCTGGCTCATTGTGTTTTCAGGTATTTTGATGTTTCCTGGCCAAGTCAGCCTTGCAGTCAGTCACTGCTACATGTCCTGGCCATTAGCTAGTAGCAGATTGCAAAGGAGTATTGTAGTGTCATGAGGATGGTTTTTTTTCTAAAGTGGTGTTGTGAAGCAGGTGTGTTCCTCAGCTTCTTTGGGTGTATGAGAACCTTGTCACCCATGGCTGCTGTCCCCAAAAGTGTCTGTGTCTGGTATAACCGAAGAGGAGATGCAGTCCCACATCTAGTGTGATATCAAAGAAACTGACGTGACTTTAACTAGAAGATTTTAAGATTTGAGATCTTGGTGTTGAGTAAATTCTCATATAGTAATAAAGATTAAACATGGTTGTGTTTTGTGCAGCTCATCTGCAGCTGAGCTTCCAGTTTGATACTGTTTGGTATGATTGATAACTCTGCTGTGCTAGCTGTAATTGTGGTCTCTGATCTCAGGCAAGATAGGAGAAGGCTTCAGTGTGGCTGCTCTAACAAATGCATGAAGTCCCGTATGTCCTTAATATACTTATGAAACTTAAGTGCTTTTGTTTAAAAAGTTGTAACCTTGTGTGCAGTAGCTTGCAAAAATAGGATTTAAGATGAAGCAGATTAACTGTGAAGCATGAAGTGTTTGAAGTGGCTTTGGTTTCCTTTGTGTGTAAAAGGATAGTTTGGAATCCTTGCTTCAGGGACAACCCCTTTGGTAAAGAAGATGCTGTAGATATCAAACCCTGAGTAACCTGTGTCAGTGTTCCTTGTCCTAGTAGATTTTATCTGAAATTCAATCATTTTTGCAGCAAAGTGAGCTAATTTTCTCTTAGCTTTCCTTTAACAGGATGCAGACCATTGGATAACAGTGTTGTGATTTTGGTATTTATGTTTTTTACACTGTTTTCTCTGTTCTACCCCTTATTAGTCCATTTGAACTCAGCCACAAACACAGTAACCCCATTTCCATCTCTCCTTGACTGAAAAAAGACTGTCCACATATTTGTGGAGGTTCCCTATTGAAACATGACATTTTTTATGAGTTGTGCTCTCATGATAAAGATGCAGTAAACACAATTTGACAATTTCCTTTAAGGTGTTCTTGTGAACAAGCTGACAGATAAAAGCTGCCACACCTTTTGCTTTGCTCTTCTCTTCTGAGCTGGCTACCAGGTCAGTGAAGGAAATCAAACTGGTGTAGCATAATTTGTACTGGACAGACCTGCTGTTTGTTCACTTTTCATCAGCTTGTTTCTCACACATTCTTGAACTGATTAATAACTTCTCTGAGATGGTTTCCCTGAACAATAGATAAGGTGGTTGCTTTGGATTGTAGATTCCTGGGAAGAGATGTCTTGCTTGCTTTGTTCCCCATCATTTCAGCCTTGGTGAACATCTGAAGATAACTGATGGCCTGAGTTGTCTCTGTGTGATGTTTTTAAAGTAGCTTAGGATGAAAGAACTAAGGCTGGAATTGACATTTTATCTGGACTCTGCAAAGTCTGGGAATGAGATTGGATTTACATTTTCTTTAACAATATACAAAACCTAATGGAGTCATTCAAATTAAAATTTAGTGCTGGGCTTAATGCCATGATCTTCCAAGCCTCTTGCATTGTCTGGATGTATGCAACTGCTTCCCTTTGGCTGGGGCATCATATTATAGAGTAGGTTCTGTAAGACATAACAGGGACTGGATGTTTGTAGTGCTAATGTTTCTGGAACCTTAACTTGTATGTGCTGCCTTTGCAGGATTGACTGGTCTGTCTCCTGTGACTCCAGGCTGCTCGGGGTTTTTATTCAGTATGTCAAATTTTATACAGTATGTCAGTTTTTCTTTTTTCTTCTTGTAGATGATATAATCAAGCTGAACAAGAAAGAAGAGAGAAAGCAATATTCTCCCAAAATAAAAAGAGGGCTTCAGCAGAATCGAGCTCGACAGTTTAGTTCACAAGGCTCCAAGTGGGGAATCCAACAGCAGAAAGGTATGCGTGCCAAACATAACATGGATTCCATATTATCTTTTTTGAGCTGAAAGGTAGCATAATGAAATGTATGGATTGACATGGTCAGTTCATGTGTCTTTCAAATAGTGTAATATGTCACGCTTTTGATTATAATTCAGGGGTTTTTAAAATCTATTTGGTTTTGTTTCTGATTCAGTGTGAGAAAGTAATTGACGTTTGGCCACCAGGGAGCTTAGATGCTTGAGGGACTGTCTTTGACTCAGGGAAGAATTGGCTTGCTTTCTGATTCTTCAAATTAATTTTAATTTTCGAAATTGTGATCATACTTTGCCCCTTCTCAGAGATGGACAGAACAAGTGCTTATGCTAAAGGCTGTGTATTGGGAGATGTGGAGGCCTTGCCAGAGCTCAGAGCTTTGTGCAAAAGAAAAGCATATTCATATTTGCTGGGTAGAATTCTCTTTGTAGGCCTCCCCAAAGTATCTGTTTCTGTAGACTGTGATGCTGGCTCAGGAATATTTAAATGGGTAGTGCAGAGTCTGAGTTGGCTTTTCCTGGTAAGAGCTTGGGATGCAAGGGAAGTACTGTGTCAGCCTTCTTAAGCCAGTGGTTTTACAGTAGAATACAAAAAGGAGAAGCCAGTGTTTTAACAGTGGAATACAAAAAGGGGAAAAACACCATATAGGCAGGGAGTGAAGAGAGGATAAGTGCACAATAACAGCTTTGCTGTAGGTTCCCCTGAGTAACTCATGGGGTTTTTGATACACAGGAGTCAGTTGAGAATGATTTCCAGGCTTTAATCCAGTACGTGGATAGTTCCTGCTTGAAGTACAGGCTGGTTTTGCTTGCAATTAGTTTTGAAAAGTATCTATTTAGTACCGATGATCAAAATATGGAAAAATACTGTCTGAAAAGAAAGCTTACCACCTCAATATGAGCTAATTAGGTGTTTAGGTTAATTCATGCAATTTCTTGTTTAGTAGCATTCCTTTAAAACAAAGACACGTCTGTCTGGTATACTCACAATGATCCCTGTGTTATCTTTGTCTTGCTTAGTGTTTGTTGTAGCAGCAGCTCCTCTTTAGTATCTTAGACACAAATGTCTTTAGGGATCAGTGGAATGTTGTGTTACTCAGGGCTCAGAGGAGTTTTGGTTTCTATGCAGGCCTACACAACTGTGTTACTTGTACATCTCTAATAAATTGGTGACAGGACTGGAAAAAAACTTACATCTCTCAGCCCGAATGTGAGGATATTTGTGTGGGTGAAAAGTAAGTGAATTTAAGTTGTAGATTATAGAACATGTAGGCTCTGTTTATAACTGCAGTTGTCAAGTGCAGTTGTTTATCATCAAAAGAGCACAAAAGAAACAAGTATTAGGATTTAGAATTTTAGGAGAAACTTGATCTGTAAACATGAAACTCTAAATACTACTGTTTTGGGCAGTTAGTTTTCTCTGCTGGAACCTTACCAGCTTGCCTGCCTATGTTCTAGGAAAAAGGCAAACAATTTCTTGGTAAAATTGCCAGATTCCTGACATCTTGAAACACTGTGAATATATTCAACTGTTCCCCCCTATACAGCTCTGCACAGTTTCTCCCATTGAAAACAAATCTCTTATATTGTTTTTAAGCAGAAGGTGACATTAAATAGTTTTTCTGAGCATTCTAGTCATTAGTAGCTTACCAGTAGATTTATTGCTACTCTCTTGCTATTGAAGTTACTCGGATAAGTAGCAAATCCTCTGTGGACAACTTCAGAAACCACAAATGATCCACAGTGTTCAATTCCTTGTGGTTTTAGAAGTGGCTGCCAAACTTTCTGGAAAGAAGAGAGGAACTTGAGATGGGATTCTATTCAGCTTTTGGGGGTAAAAACAGAGAGAGGAGCGTTGTTCATTTAAATAAAAGTTGTCCTTGGTGATACACAGAATGCAACTGCACAAAGCCCTGTGCAGCCTGAGCTAACTTGGATGTTTTCATTTACTTGAGCAGAGGTTGGTCTATAGAGCTTGTGAGGTCCATTTCAGCCTAAACAACCCTGTTTCTCAGCTTTTCTCTTGGAAAAGAAGAGCATTTGCTAACCAGCCACAAAATGTGTGTACACAGCAGTTCTCCATGGCAAATTGATCTGAGCTGGGTTCTGATCGGTGGCTTACCTCATGTCATGGCTTGTGTCATGAGGAAGCACAGCTTTATTATCAGCGCTGTTAAGTCAGATATGTTAAAACTAGATGTGTCTGTTGCTGGAGAGCTGACTCCTTAGTCTTAAATTTGTTTTGCAGTCTGAGGTTCTAGAGGGGAGGGTGCTTGGTGACAAAATTTGAACATGCTCTGTATTCATAGCATGAAGCTAAATGACTCCAGACAGGGTTAATCAAACCCTGGTAACTGGAGATACTACAGACCTCAGACTTACAAGCCTTTTATATTCAAAAGCTGTTTTCAATCCTCAGTTTGGCTGCACTGCCATGCAGACTTCAAATTGAAAACACTTCAAATGTGATACGATTCATGTGCTGTTTAATGTGATTTTGTGGGCCAATTGCTATGTTCTTTCCTCTTAAGTCATGTCTTGGGAACCACTGATTTAAATAAATAATCTTTTAAGCTGTTTTGGTTTTTTTTCCTTCTAAATTAAACTGGCAATTTGAAGTTTGCTGAATGAGTAGGAAGCTGAGGGACTTTTTGTTTGGTTTGGTTTTATATTACTCAGTACTTGATGAAGTCCCATTTCAGAGTATTTTGGTAGTTTTCTATGCTAGAAGATTCCTAAGTTCTTCCTGTAGACATGTCGAATAAGATATTTTCAACAGAAATTAATGCAATTAGCTAGAGCAAAGCTATGCTTTGTATGAGAAGCTGATCATTGCTGTGCTGGGGCTTGGGCCAGACCTGCTAAAACAACTGAGTGACCAAATTGTCTTCAAGTGTAGTTGTGATCTCAACTCTAAGGCTTGAAGTGTGCAGCCAAATAACTTGTGCTGCCTGCAAGGCATCTTAAAGCATTAATCTTTTTCTTCCAGGAGGAATTGTTGAACTTTATCTGCTTGTTGCAGGTTATGGTAAGAATCGTTTGGGGCGCAGAAAGAAGATAGCAGGGAAGAAGCGTTCTTACGGAGTTATAACTGGCCTGGCAGCCAAGAAAGCTCTGGGTTCACACAAAGGAATCAGTCCTCTGAACAGACAGCCACTGAGTGAGAAGGTAATTAATGCCACCCTGGTGATTCGTGTCAGAACAGGTTACAAAAACGAAAGACAAGCGCTTCAGAACATTGTTACTGAAATATAAAATGGAGACATATGGTACAAGCTTTTATCGAATTGAGAATGTGTTAGCTGAGTTCTTGTTTGTTTTGAGTGGGCTGGATAATGACTGGGTGTGAAAGTAGTTTCTAATGCATAGTTGGGTTGCAAGTCATGAGAGTTGAAGTACAGAAGTATATTCTGTGTGAGTATGGAGGGAATTACTGTATTTTATGAGGAAAATTGGTTTTCTTACAGACCAATGATTCAGCCAACCTGCAGGTGCTAAGCATGTGCTGTTACAAAAACGAAAGTTTTTGCAGAATACTAAACTCCATCAGTAGGCTCCCTTCTCTGCACTGCTCCAGTGCATTGTTGCCATTGTAGAATGGGGGTTGCTTTCAGATTTAAGAAGACTAATTTTGAGACATGTGGAGCATGGATTTTTGTTAGTTTGGGGAGATATGGTAATGAAAAAATAGCTGCTAATGTCTGATGCTTTTTGTTTTCTCCTGAGGATGTGGAGAATATAGAATTCATGAAATTGTAGAAGGTATTTTCAAATTACACTAGACTGTGAAAGATAGGCAAAGCCAAGTGTATTCTAATCACGGTTTGTAAATGGAAACTGAAAGAAAAATGTTTGTGTGTGTACAGTATACATTATGCTGTATATGTTTGTTGGTTTTTAAGAATGCACAACGGAATTACCCAGTCTTGAAAAGGAAAACAAACCTGCAGAGACAATCTGAAATGCAGAGAAAACAAGCTCCTGCCCTCAGGAGGCCTGCCCTGCTAAACAGGAGGTAAAATACCAAGTCTGCTTTTTGAACGCTCCTTGGCAACTTTCTGTAGTGAATCTTGTTTGACAGGACTGAGGCTAAGAGAAGACAGTAGGTACTGGCAGTAACAATATGGTCAAGACCACCTTATGGGTGAAGTTCTACAAATCTGGAAGCCAAGAATGTGACAGACATGGTCTCAATATAAAGCCAGATGTTTGTTACGATGTAGAGCACTCAGGAAGTACCTCTATTTTTGAGCATGTGGTATTCTGCTTTCAGTTAAATCACAGGCAGCCTGTATTTGAGCAACCTGATCTTGTGGAAGGTGTCTCTGCCCATGGCAGGGGGGGTTGAATCTAGGGGATCTTTAAGGTCCCTTCCAACCCAAACCATTCTGTGTTTTATGATGCTACATGGAAATGGCCACTGTGAATTTTGATAGCTCAGAAGTGTCAGCCATGGTTTAGTGAACTTTCTAAATGCCTTTATGGAAGCTGGTGCCATCTGCAGCTTCAGGGAAGCCATTGCATGTTTTATTTGTGCTGTAATTAACACGTGTTATAAACTGCAACCGAAGTGGGTTTCACTATGCGACCATATCATGAAAACGGTAAACAAACTTCCTTTAATTTTTTTTTTTCATCTAATCGACAGTGTTTAAAGTGCTGGAGGATACTCAGCAAAGTGAAGAGCAGAATTAATGACCATATTGTCCTGTGTTATATGAACATTAGGCTTCAATGTACCAACAGTGATTTCTCCATTTATGAGTGATGTGTTTCATTCTTAGTGTGTAAGGAGACTATCCCAACTGAAGCATTCAGCCTCAAAGAGGCAGCACTGCAGATGTCCTTCTGGATGTTTTGGGCATTTCTTTGACTTCCATAGTAGCCTCTCTGAGGTGTTCCCTGTGGAGCCTTTTATAACTATATTTTTTAATAAATATTACAGGAATAACATGCCATCCACTTTTGTCAGAATTGGAAACAAACTAAATCAGCAGAAAGATACTCGTCAAGCAACTTTCCTGTTTAGAAGGGGCCTGAAGGTAATACAGATTTTGGAAGAACAAGGCAATTGTACCACAAGTTCTAAGCTAACCTGTAACAGTGATATTAGTGAATCAACTTCAAATATCAGGTCTAAGTAGAAACTTCAGGTGGACTGGAAAATAGCAACAGGTTCTTCTAGGGAAGTGCACTTGTTCTCTTTAGTTACTGTAATCCACTGAGCCTTCCTTCACATTCCAGTGCAATTGAGCTATTCTGAGGGGCATGAAACTTGTCTGTGTTTCAGGGTAGTTACAAGATATTAATTTTTCCTTTTAAAAGTTAATGTTAGAAAGCACTGCCCAGCTTTCAAAAGTTGCCTTTGGGTGAAGAATAGAGCACAAATACATTTTAGAATCTGATTATGGTTTGGTTTGCTTTTTTAGTTACTTCGGGGTTATTTATTTCAGTTATTTTGGTTATTTAAGGATTTTTTAGTTAGTAGGATCGAGAGATTAGAGAGTGCACAGTGAATGAAAAGTGGTTTTCGTTTTTATTTGTGCCCTCATTCTACGCCTGCCATAGTTGTGACTGTAAGTAGCTGCTGTGTTCCTTTCAGATGGATTGCAAAATTACAGGCAGGATCAGGAACTAGACAGACTTTTCTTGCTAGTATAGTGATATTTTGATGTATCTTAGCTGACATAGTCCTCCAGAATGTTGCCATTGCTGTATTGGCAGTTTTGTTTAAATCATTTTGTGTTCTTAAAGTAATTCCTTTTCAGTGTCTTATGAAGGTCAGAGGACTCTTATCTTTGAAGTCCCTCTGAAAGTACAACCCTGTTTGTGCAGAGTGTACAAACAGCTTGAAACTTCTATTTTTGAACTTCTGTATTTCCAGCTGCTGCAGTAGGAATTGAAACAGTATTCAAATCTGGTGTCTGTATTGATATGTTTTCAGGTGCAGGCCCAAGTGCAGTCAACAGATGATCTTGATAATCAGACAGTAAAGAGAACTCGTCAGTAAGTATCTAATTTGGAAAACTTCAGTTTTGTAACACATAAGATTTGCATTTTAGCTCAGACTTCCTGGCTATGATAATAGAAGGGGGGTGGATTTTTTCCCCTCTAGGCCCATCAACTAGAGTGACAGTGATCCTCTCCCTATTCTCAGTTATTTCCTAAATTATCTTCTAATTTAACCAGGAGGAGTTGGTTTGCATAAGACATTTACAGGAATGAGGGGGAAGGTGGCAAGAGGATCACTCTAATCTCTAGCACTCATGAATATTGCATAGATTGGAAGAAAAATTCAAATGTCAGTGTTCTCCTGAGCTCTTGTTGTAATTTTCCTTTTATTTAATATGCGTATAAGCCTGTGAAGCAGTTTAGAAATGAAAAAAGCAGAGCCCAATCAGGCCACTGGGCTCTTCCACCACGCACTCTTCCCATATCATTCTGTGCCTGCTGGGCTCTTTGCAGGGTGTTTCTTTGGGAATACAACAGGCTGAGAAAGCAGCAGGTGCCACAGAGTGCAGTCTGTCACCTCTTGGATTTGCTGTTAGGGCCATTTTGGCCCCATCTGTTGCAAGGAAACTGAATGTTTCAAAAAAGTGAACTCTTGGGTCAGTGATGTAGTTGTGGTGCACCTTGACAGCTTGTGATTTAGTGCTCTCCTGAATAGATGTAGGTAATGTAAAAGGTACAAGATTCAGTAGCCAAGTGTCTTGTGGCTGCATGTGGTCTTTGTACTGGCCAACCTTCTGAAAGCTTGCGCATTCTTTGCTGGCCAGTATTTTGGACATACCTTTAAAGATACCCTGACTGAAATCTTTGCACAGGTTTTGTAAGTGATTTTTGTGTTTTCAAACTAGATGGCGAACTTCTACTACAAGTGGAGGGATCCTGACTGTGTCTATTGACAACCCAGGAGCAATCATAAGCCCAATGTGAGTTTTCAAATAAGTTCTGAAATGTTCTGAACATAAATGAAATTGCTGCTTTGAACCATTTAGCAAGTTCCTTGCTGCTAGAGTTTCAGGTGACCTCAAAGTCACAGCTTCTTGTGAAGGCTTTTAAGTCTGGCCCCTTTCTGAGTGTTTCTGAGCTGTGTTTGAGCTGGATCTCACACATCATCTCCCAGTTAGGAGCTTGATGTGCTATACAGTGGAAGAGTGGTGGGCTGCTAGATTTTCACCTTGTCTGTCCCTTCCAAGTCAGGCCATGTTGTAGCTGTTTTCTGCCCCTATCTGGGTTGAAATGAATGAGCACCTACTTGATGAGTGATGGTAACAGTTCCTTCCTGATTCATAAAAATACTGCTGGACTTATGCTTAAAGAGAGCATTGCTGTATTTGTCTTTGGGAAGTTGATGGTACTGTTGTTTATAGGTGGTATATTCTAAAAATGTCTTGAGTAGCATTTTCTTGGTAGCATTTTATAAGTAAGGAAGACTGTACTGATTTTTATTTTTTGTATTTAGGGGATTAATTAACCACAAATTACATGTTTGTCAGTAGAATTGCAGATGAAAAATAGGATGGTTTTCTGTTGGGACTCTTCTGTCTGATAACAATAACAAATGGTTCCTTTTTTAGTTCTGCCTGACTTACCTTCTTGAATTTGTGCCCTCCAGCTCTTCAGCCAGCCTGGTCAAATGGTTTGATGAAAAACTCATACCTCTGTCAGCATTAAGGCTTTCTTACATAAAACACAGGTTCATCATGCCCTTTGTAACATTGTTCTTTCACAGTTCCCAGAAATTACGATTAACTCGTAGTCCTGTGCCGCCATTTCTGATGAAGAGGGACCAGTCTGAAGAGAAGAAGATTCCAAAAGGTGTTCCGTTGCAGTTTGATATAAATAGTGTTGGAAAACAGGTAAATGCAGTTTTTGTAACTGTGGAAGTAGTTTGAATAAAAGCCAGTGAGGCACTTTCCTCCTGGACTCGCTAGTGACAGAAAGAGGGAACTAGGAACTACTTCATTTCCACTTCCGGTCTTTCTGCTAACTTGCTGTGTAACTTCAAGCAAGTAGCTAAACTCACTGTTCCTGTTCTTCTAGTTTGTGCCTTGCATGCCCACGTGATTTAAATGGGATTTAAAATGTTGAATATTTCTGAAAGGCTTCTAGTGTTCCTGCTGTGCTTATATCAGCAACTGTGAGTAATTCAGGGATGAGCTGCTTTCAGCTGTGTGACCTGCATGGAGCCCTGGCAGCCGAATTTATAAGGCAACTTTTGCTGTCCATCTAGGAAAAAAAATTAAATGTGATGATGTAAAGGCTTGAAAGATGAGCAATTTTTCACAGGTTCCATGTACACAGGCAATTTGGTACAGCAATCCTAATGCTGTCATTGAAGGAATTCTTAGAGGGTGACAGAGTTAGATGCTGTTCTTGTAATCAGCTCTTTAGTACCAGCTGTAGAAAACTGCATGGAGTCAGGGCATTGATTTTCATTTGTTCCATCAGGAATAAGAAGTATGTCAGAAATAGTCTACCACTGTACTGTAAAATTAATTGAACTTTTGGATTAGACTTCAGCTTGTTGCCTCAGCTGAGTAAGCTGGAAAGCAACCTGCATTAAAATGGTGAAAATACTGCATTTGTTGAAGTTGCAGAAAATCTGTGTGGGGAAATGTGTACTGGAAGTTCCTTTTTTCAGTCTGTCTGTCCTCAGTTTAACTTACAATATTTTGAGTAGGCTTTGAGTATTGACATTATATACCTTGTGTTATTAGTGAATTCTGAGAATGCAAGCTCTTGATGTGTAGTCCAATCTGATTTTTAAATGGTGTGGGAAGTGACAAAGTAGCTAAGTAAGGCAACTAAGGAGTCAAGTGATGATACAGACTGAAGAAAAAGTTATTCTGTCTTCATTACTTTGATTAAATTAACCCAACACCTTTAAAGTTTTGGTTAAATGACTTTATTTTTCAGACAGGGATGACGTTGAACGAACGATTTGGGATCCTGAAGGAGCAGAGGACAGCACTGTCTCAGAACAAAGGAAGCCGTTTTGTAACAGTGGGCTAACCTGGCAGATGGACTTGGGCATTGAGCCCACCTACCTAAGACCCTGAGATAAAAGTGGGCAGAAGAATACAGCATATGTCACTAGAATTCTCCAGACATCTTGCTAAGATGGTGGCAGAGCTATCTCTTTTTATTACTTTTACTTGGAATGGTAAAAGACTTGATGCCCTGAGGGAGAAAAAGTGGAGAGAAACTGATCCGCCATAGTGGCACCATCACCTGGTTGGAAAAGATTCTGTTGCCCAGCTGAGTTCTTTGACCCCTCTGTTTTAGTAAAGATTGTTTAAGTGTTTAATTACAAACCCCATTTTAGGGTTTTTTAGGGACTGCCTTTGAGCTCTCTTTCAGACTCCAGTTTAGCACAGAGCCTCAGTCCATGGATACTTTGGTAGCGATGTAGCGGCATTTTTCATGGGAGCATTGGTTCTGTACTTCTTTGTGCTTTTAAAGTTCCATTTTTTTCCTTTCTTGAAACTGTTTTGCATCCTCACGTTCATGAATAAAGCTGTTAGCTGAGACCCAAAATTTGTAACTGGGATGGAGACTATTCTACTCTTATCCTTAAAAGTGGTCCAGACCATATACCATATTGGAGGAATACTGCAGAGGCAGTGTGAGAGTCCTTTATATTCCAAATAGCTCAACTTCATCATCCTCCTCTGTAAATGGAGTTTATCTGTCTTCTTCTTAAAATATTGATTTTTATTTCTCTTTGAAAGGTTTTTCACAAACTTAATGCAATAACGTAATGTTTTTGAATAATTTGATAGGAGAAAATACAGCAGTTCCCAAGGAAGTCAGCAGTATGGTAGTTTCTTACCGTCCCAGATACTGGATTCTCATCCTGCATACCTTGCCCCAGAGCGTTTTCTCTGACTCTTAAAAGTAGCTGGAGGCAAGCAATCTCATGGCACTTGTTTGTTTATACCAAAGAGAGGTAAGATGTGAAGCTGATCCGAAGTGGTCAGACATCTGGAAATGTCTGAAACTGAGGAACATTGCTGGAGGAAAGCCCTCAGTTTGCCAGCATGTGTAAGGCATTAGGGAGGAACATGTAGCCACCTGCTTTAAGCATAGCTTTGGGCATCAGAATATGCAGGACAGTAACAACTGGGCCATCCTCAATCTGAATTTATATAATCCCTAAAACTGGGGCACCTCTTCAGAACTGCTTCCAGACCAGGAACTGGTGATCTTGGCACTGCTGTTTGGCAGGGAGGGTTAGGTACAGTCAGGCAGAAGAGTGGCTGGCTTTGCTGCATCCAGGAATGTTTATGGTGTTTGAAGCTGGTTTAACTCCTTTTCACATTCTTGAAGAATTTACATTGGACAGAGTTGGTTTCCTTGTGTTTTTATCTCAAATTCCAAGTTAACTAGCATATACTGGCAAGTTCAGCCTTGAAGAGCATTTGACAGCAGAAGGGCTTTTTTTTGTATAGTTTTGAAGTCAGAGTGCACTCTGATGCTAAGCTAAATAGGACTTAAACCCTTATTTTTAATGTTGAAAAATATACCTTAGCAGAAGCAAACTAAATGTAATGGTGTTAAGGTTTCTTTCTCAATTACTAGTAGGATTTTTTTTTTTTAATAAATGTCCCACTGTTAGAGTTTGAGTAGATGAAGTGTAGTCAGTCATCCTGTTTCAGTGTATACGTTTTCCATGTGCCAGGATGCAACAAAAAAAAATTCTTTTGCATCAACCTAGATGCAAAACATTGATGCAGTGCATCAAAAAATGCTAGTTTGTATTTAATGAGAAGATGCTTTACACTGTACCTTTTGGTATTTTTTGGAGAAGTTACTACATTTGATCTATTCTGAAGCTGTTAATTTTTTTTTAAATAAAAAGTTAGAGGTTTCATATTGTCTTGTTCCTGTTATAACCACCTGGGCAGTAACCTGGTTATGTGACTTTTCTGATAGCCTGCAAGGGGTTCTTATTGGTTAAATTTTTATTAAATATTTCAAAGAACACAGCAGAAAGCAACCTAACATAAAAGAGGGCTCACACTCTTAATACTCTGACAAGGAAGCACTTCTTGGAATGGCACTGTAGAGGCTCACTTGCATTTAAATGTGTCAGCTACTAATTAATGTTTCAGTAGCACTGCCTAATTTAGTGGTTTGATGTGATGAGAATACCAGATGTGTCAGTCCAAGCACTGATTGTTGCTGTGACATGTCTTGATAGCGAGAATCGCTGTCATCAACACCTTGTGCTGCAGGAACAGCCCGAGCAGCTCCCATGGCCGTGTCTGGGAGTGCTGTGCCAGCAGGAGGCATATGCAGTGCAAATGCTGCTATTAATCGTCAATGCAGGACAAAATACTGCCTGTAAATATATTTGATAAGGTGTTAAATATTGTGATTGCCTTGCTATTGCCTTGTGATTACTTAGATATTGGCAGCCTTTGTTCTTCATTACCAGCTCAGGTGTGTTGGCTGCAGCATCGGGTGGGTTCAGTGAAAGCAGGAGGGCAAGATGGTATTTATTAGGATGTCGCAAAGGGTGTGACCTTTTAATGTCATCAATCCTTAAGTTAGAAAACGTGAAGCAGTTGTTGCATTTCCCGCTTAGCTGAGATGTGCGCACTCTACCCTTGGTTCGCTGCTGGAACGGGCCCAGCAGCTGTGAGTGATGCTCACCCAAAAGCCAACCTGTGACATCCCACCTTGGCGGGTAAACTAGAATTTTTAACAGTTTCAGCCGGTGTAGAGGCGTGTCCAGGGGCC
>NW_008236696.1:6193374-6197238 GCF_000691975.1 Corvus brachyrhynchos | reverse complement strand
ACGATCTCAGCGACACCACCCAGGCTGGTGAGGGACGGGGCGTGAGGGGGGCGAGGCAGTGGGGCAGGGGAGCGGGGGCTCTCGAAGAGGGTCTGGGGGTCCTGGCTGCCCAGCTCTCCCCCTGCTCAGGACTGAGTCTGAGGTGACCAGTTTGCTGTCTCTTCGTTAAATTGAAGCTGGTTTCGCCTCCTCCCTTCGCTTTCCGCCCTTCCTCTCCTCGGCTGAGGCAGGATGGAGGAGCTGTGGCAGGGTTCTTCCTCTGCCCGTCTGATGAGATCTCTCCCATTTGTAGGGGCTTTTTTCTTTATTATCTCTGCTCTAAAATGTTTACCTTATGGAGAGTTGTTTTAAAAAGCGTTGTGAGGTTTTTCTCAGTATTGCTGCTCGCTGCTGTGGTTTTAGCCAGTCTTGTTCTTTCTCTGATACACCTATTTGTGAATGTGTGTATATACACATACGTGTGCGCCCTCAAAATCTCTCATCTTGTCCTGCTGACACGGGAGACCAACCTTCCAAGAAGGGCTGTCAGGTGTGTGTATGCTAAAGAAGCTATTTCTTACAAGCTCTGTAAGCTCTTATGCTTCTGTTATTGTCATTTCAAACAGCCACAAGCAGATATGAAAAATACCGTTTATATAACCACAGCCCTTTTCTTTTTTTCTCCTATATAACATGGATTTAAGGATATTAAAGATTATTAAATACTTTACAAGGTGCAGTAAGCAATAGGGCTTTTGTCCTCTCTGTTCCTTAAAAGTATTCATAAGAATAGACTAAAAAATGTATACCTTGCCTTTAAGTACCTGGATCAGAAGTGAAAACACATTTGTGTTTGCATATTATTGTACTAAATAGAGAGATGAGACTTGGGAAATGAGAGTTTGTGCAGGATGTAGAAATCTTCTTAATACATGATACAGAGCAGATTTAGTTTGATTGTGCAGTTGTATAAGTGAAGTACAAGTAACTTTAAAAGGTGTCAGCATGCCATCTGTTTGTAGCTTTGAAATCTAGTCATTTAGACTTTAGTATTGAGTTGTAGCCTTAAAGCTTAGAATTAAGCTTCCAACATCACTTTTTTTTCAAGTTACCATGTTTGTTAGTAAGTATGTTGGTTACACTGTCAGTTAAGTAATTCAAAATGGAACCTTCTTTAAAATTGTCTTGACTTCATACTCTGTCCTGTAACATCCTACTTATGCAAAAATCTTTCACTAACGAAAGAAACACTCATGAAAACTCAAGCAAACCTTGAGACAACTTGGTTTGCTTGTCTTGAACACATCTATACGTAGAAAACGCTTCTTGTTGGGATATAAATTTTTGGGGTGTTTTTTGTTTCATTTGTACAAGTGCAGTTGCACAATGAATGTGTGGACTAATCTGTAAGCAAATGCGGCATACAGTTTTGTGAGGGGTTTGGGCTTTTTGTTTATAGCACTATTCATTTACTGTACTCTTAAACAATTTGTGGGAATTCTTGTTCCCACCAAGGTTCCCATCTATTGTGATGAATATTTGCATTGTAGTTGTTCAAGAAGCATTAAATGCTAATAAGTAGCAGTGCATGCCATACACTTTTGTGTGTTTATCATCACAATGAACCTTAGAAAAAAGCTAGAACTGTTCTTAAGTTGTAAGAAGCAAAGCTTATTGAGTGCGTGTGGGGACACACATTATGTTTAAATTCTCTGTTTTGAAGGCTGCTGTGAATAACTTCCATCTTGTGGGGTTTTTTTTAGCGTGGTCTGTTCTGTTAGTTTTTTGTTTTGAATAACACTGAGCACAGTTTCATTCATGGGAGACTTACAGTTCTTTTGTATGGAAGTAACCACAAATAATATGAAACAATGTGCGTGTGTGTTAGGTGTTATAAACACTTAAAGTAAACACTTTAAACAACACCCGAGAATGTAGACTCCCAAGTGCCTCCCTACATGCTGTGCCACAGACTCCAAGCACATGAGGTGGAGCATGTCTGTGTTTCATAAAAATCACTGGAATTGCTCCCAAACTACAAATTGTTACAAAATTGAAGATGAGACAATGATGTGCAAACCTTCCTCCTCATGTGCTTCAATAGACACCTCTGTAGTGTGAATCATACACTGATATAGCTCATTCCCATTCTTGTAGCAATAAAAGTAACTGCATGTCAGTGTAACCACATCGATGCTTATGTGGTGGGAACGAATCACATCCCTCATTAATGTAACTACCCTGCCGGAAAACCAGGATCTCACACTGCCTCAAGCCCTAGCAGATCTACTGGCCTTGGCCGGAAGCTGCTCTCAACGCAGGTGAACCAGCAAAGCAGGTCAGTAAGAACAGGGTGTGAGAGATTAGAGGCTTGATCAAGTTTAGTTGTGTGCTCTGTGGATTTTGAGGATGATGGTGGGTGATGTCAGCCACAAGATACATTTTCAGATGTTAAGTCAGTGGGAAGATCCTATTTCTTTGGACCGTCTATGGGTTCAGATTTGACTAATACTAACCCTGGTGCCCAGTCCGTAATAGCTGCTAGGTACCATTGTTAACCACTCGCTAAACAGTCATCAGAGTGGCAAAACCAGGTCAGGTTTGCTGCACTTTATTTTTGAACTTAATACGGTATTTCTTTTAGGTATCAGTGGAAAAATTAAGTTCCTCATTAACAGTTTTCTTCAGTCACTAAACTTTTCACTGGAAAGTGGGTCCTCTAGTCATGTCAGAGCCTTGACTGCTTCTGGTCACTGCTGTCTTCCAGATGATGAAGGCCCACACATGACTTTTTAAACCAAGATCAGTGCTCAAGGTTATTCTCAGAACCGAGCAAATAACTTCAGCAGACAGTAAAGCAGTAGTGAATTTCTAGTTGTTTTGTACTGGAATTAAGGCCACATATAAAATCAAATTGAAGATGGGATAGTCTGTGCTGGAAAGCTTTGGCATGGATTAGCAGGAAGGTAACTCCCTGCAGTGCGTGATGCAGTCGTCCATCTCATGTTCTCATATGTGAGGGATGGCTCATGTGCAAGAAATGCAGTATAGTAGTAACTAATACCATAGATATTGAAAAAGTGTATCATTCCTTTATACTCCTCCCTTACAGCTTAATTGGGATTTTAGGAAGTGACTCAGGTTTACAAAGCTCATTGATGATGAAGAATGAGCAAGCTTCTTCATTATCAAATGAAGGGTATGCTTTCATACTTTTCTTTTTCTTTCATACTTTCATTTAACATTCGTTATCTCTCCCCATTTTATCTGAGTTACAACTCATTTGTTCATTCCACTCATGTTCTTGACCACGGAATAGGAAAAGGAAGGTCTATAAACCACCTGAGTTAAATATGAAAGGAAGCACAGTTGCATTTTGCCAGTGTTAGTGTAGACTCTGATGTCATTATTTGACAGGTTTCCCAGTGGACTGAAGCATACATTGAGCAGAAAAATTATTTGTCAAACCCTCCATGACAGCTGTAATTACCTAACCACTCACTATCTCCATTTTTAAAGGAGAAGATGGGAATATGTGGGTTTATGCAATAAAAGAAATGTCCGTTGTATGGAAATTGAGTAAGATAATTACATGCAGCTCACTATGTCTTGTTTCTGGAATATATTAGTAGTGAAAAAGCATAGAAGGACTCTGAACAGGAAGAATAAAATGCTGTCTACAATAGTCTGCTGTGCCTTTTCAATGGCTTTGCCAATAAGGCATCTCTGTAGTTTGTTTGTACTAGCTCTCCATAGAAATGGTAAAATCTGACCATAGTGTCAGTAAAACTTCTATATGCCAGGTGCTTGCATGCATCTAGAAGGATTGCAGTGAGTATGTGAGTGTTCTGCATTAAAGGGTCTCACTGGTGTTTTTCATTCCTG
>NW_008236696.1:6135802-6193313 GCF_000691975.1 Corvus brachyrhynchos | reverse complement strand
ATTCCTGCTAGAAGTTCAGGTGATATTGCCTAATGAAATGTAAAATGGCTTGAGAAGCACAGTATGGCTCAGATAGCAGTGGCCCTCTTACTCAAACATTTGTTCTTAAAGCCACAACAGCACAGTCAAAACCAGCCTAAAAGTAAGTATTTTTTAAAAAAATTCTCTTTGGGTTACTGTATTTTGAATGTAAATTATTGTGATCTCTCAGGTAACTTGGAATTTGGATTATTGTTTGTTCAAATATCAGGCTATTTGTCAGCAGAGTTTACAGTACTGGTACTTAGATTATCTGTAGTTTCAATATTAAAACCCAAAACCTAACATGTCAGTAGGGTCGTTCAGAGTCTTGTGATCGCATTTGTGTCCTTTTCTCTACCCTTAACAAAACCCAAACAGAAATGCTCTGTCCAGAGGTAGCTGTAGGAGCAAGGAGGAGAGAGGATCACAACCCTTCCTCAGGCTTTGGACAGTAATCCAGCTTGTTCTGTTCAGCTGCATTTTTTGGTCTTAGCTCCTACTTGTGTCAGTCCTTGTTTAATTTGATTATTGCTCCCTTTTGTTTTTGTTCTTATGTTTCTGTTATTGGGAAGTCTTGATCTTGTGTGGTCTGTGCATAAATACTGGCAATTCTTGGTTTCATGGAATTGTCTAAGAGTGGTGCTTTGGCTAAATTGAGGTCACTTCTCTGGTTTGGTTTTTTTTTTTGTTACCCTGAAAATACGGCAAGCAGTAGACTATGGTAGTTTATAGTCCATTTTTGTTGGATGTGTTGGATTTGGATGGAGACCTGAGGCCTGCAGTAATGCTCAACTGTTCTTGGCACACGGGCAGTCTTTTTGCCTAACATTTTATGGCAACTGGGAAAATGCAATCTGAGCTTGTAGTTCCTAATCCTTGTGGCAATAAAAGCAATACGTGACATTCAGAATGCGTTTGTTTAGCGAGCTTATCTTTTAAAACAAACAATAAAGTCCCACCATCAAATTTTGCTACCAGTGAGCTCTTGTAAGTGAAGTTCAGTGGTGTTGCATGTGTTTCTAGTTACTTCTCTAGTCTTCCCCTTCCTTGACTCCATCATGATCAGATTTAATTTTTTTTAGTACTGTCCTGTCTGCATATGCCCTTGTAGTTATATTTTTGGCGATAACAGTAACTACATGAAAAGTAAAGAGGGTAGGGATTCGTAGTTGAATATATTGAGCTCTGCAGTCACATGAAGGAATTTAGGGAAGAAAGGAAGTATCTGTGTTTCTTTCATGGTGTTTCCAGCCCTGTTCTCCTGTGGTTGTACCTGTGCTTGGAGGTAGCAAATGTATCCTGGTTAAGTACTCCCTGAAGTCGTCGTAAATACACAGCCTAATGCGATCCAAGTTCTATGCTGATGCCAAAAGGGGAAGTTCTGTCTTCATCTACTGCTGCACAGTCAACACCAGCAATCCTAGTGCCTTCCAGCAAGCTGTTTTGTACTTATCTGGCTGAAATTCAGCCAGTAACTACTTGTATCAAATCCATGGACAGCTCACCACATTTTCACGTGCGTATGAATGCCAGCAGAAGGAAAGGATGGAAGAACTGCAGGGATGATGAGAATGACAGAGTCTGTTTTGGCAGATGTGTAAGCTTAAATTGACACACCAATTGTGAAATCACATCTTAGCTCTGTTTTGTAACCTTTTACCACCGATCTTCTATAAATTTGGTAATAATTTTCTGTCAAATAATGTGCTGGCCTTTGACTTGGTGAGCATAAGAACTTACGGCTTACAGAGTTGAATTTCATTCAGTGAAACATCACTACTGATAGGTTTGGCTCTCGTGCTTTCATTTGGCAAAATACATTATTTTATGTAAGTAATTTTAAACTGATGGTTCAGGTTTAGAATGCAGTAGATGTAATTAGTTTATTCAGTAGAAGAACCAGCAGTAAAGAATTAGTTACAACAAACACTACAAATTATGTAGCATGTGTTAAAAATAAAATTACATGGTAGCTAACAAAAAGGCTATAACTCAATTCAAGGGTTCTTCTCTGTGTAATAACTAATCAGGCTTGGATCTCATGGTTTCTGGTGTTGGCCAAACAGCTTGAATGAATTGCAGTTGTGTGTTCAGCTGAAGCCAGAGTGCTTTCTTCTTTATCTGCCATGTCCCGCTCTCCAAAGTGGAGGGGTGAAATCCATTCATGTTAGAAATGTCTTGTGATTAGATTTATCAGTGCATCAAAGTTAAAAGTATTGCTTTAATTCTCTGAATTACAGATACTTGGAGAAGATGCAAAAGGTACAACATTGTGGTCTTTTCTTTTTCAGACTGTTGTGCCTAAGTTATTACTTCTGTATATATGCAGGAAGAGGGTTTAATGTTTCAGCTTGAAGTCCCCAAAATTGTCCCAATAGTCCTTTACTCAGCCTCACTTAAAATTCTACACTACAGACTGCTGCTTCCACTGACAGCCCATGTGTCTTTCTGGAGTGAGAAGTCTTTGTTCTCTTCTAGCTGATAATGTTACTGATTTGAAAGTTAAAGTATTTACAGTCATAGCCTTCTCCCAATGAGCTTCAGGTACTCCAAAATGAGAATATGCCGAAAAACCCCAACTTGCTGTGCAGCCCAGGTGTTGGCTGCTGGAATGTACGGTTTGTAACCATAATGTGCTCTGTGCAGAGGGCAGGAGGATTAGGGAGCATCTATTCAGTTCCACCCACCACCCCCACATTGTTCAGTGACCCATGTGAATTTTAGTCTCTTTATTCAGCTTATTGTTGAAACTTAGCTTTGAATACAGAAATGTGTTATTGTTGCTTTGGGCTTTTGGGTAGTGCTCCAGACTATTGAAAAGTTTTCAAACACTATTTTTTATGTAATCTCTGTGCAGTGAAGCCTGGTAATGTTTCTGCATTTTATATATATCTGAAGCTCGGTACAAGATTTAAAAGCATCTGCTGATTTGGGGTACCAAAATTTAAAATACTTGATGCCTGAACTTACAGGCATTATTTTTAAATGTAGCTTTTAATAACTTCAGATGCCTTGGTGACTCCTCGGGAATACTGGGAATCAAGCCCAAAACCTAGAAAAATGTGATTAATTACTATTTTTTGGAAAGATTAGTTTAGAAGATTTGCTTAGTATTATGAAGGAAATACATGGCACTGACAGTATGCAATCTATTTTTCCAAAGCAGTGTTCACTACCTTTCAGGTTAACCATCCCTTTTTCTTTGTGTAATTCTCTGGGGTTCTTTCATGATTTTTTTTCAACAACACTCTCTTCTATAAGACTTTGACTGTGGTCAGTCCTGATTTTTACAGTAATTTCATCTTGTCTGAAAAAAATCTAGTTGAACAGAAACATTTTGAAGAAGAATGAAAAGTGGTATGTGGTTTTTAATTAAAGACATGTGGACAGTAGATATGCACAGGAAACGAGCAATTAAAGTTCTGTGGGCATCTCTGATGATAGCCTATATCATCCTTGTGCTTGATTTAGCAATGTTACATAAGTTTTTAACTGAGTTTTCTCTGTATAAAATATCAGTGTCTTTTCCAGGTTGCTTTACTGATGCTGAATTCTAAATTCAGGCTGAGTTTTAGTCAGAGATGCAGTCTGAATTTTCTAGAATGGTTAAGTGGAATAAAGCTGGCATCTGTGTGGCTCATCAGGACAGTTCAAACCTTTATGTTTCTCTTATATGAGCTAGCAAGATAGCAGGAGGTTGTCATTCCCTGGAACCTGTTTGTAGGGTGGAATGCTGTACTTCTAAGTTGTACAGATTTTGAGGGCAGAGGTGATGGTTTGAGCAGATCATGGGTTCTGTGTTTGGTGTTCTGGAGGTGATTATGCTCTACCAGGTTGGGGTTCCTCCCTATGTTTGTGTCACGTGTCTTGTTCCCAGCAGTGTTTGTTATCTCAGTTCTGTTTCTTCTGCCTACATTTTTTTTCATCTCCTTTATCCCAACTTCCATGTCTTAACATTTTCTTCTTTTCTTGTTAATCTTGTTTGGTCTCAAATGCCTCTCTCATCACCAACTCCAGTCTTCTCATCCAAGTTGTTAGCATGATAAAAAGAGGAATGACTGGTGTCTTAACGTTTGGTAGGAAATTCCTTTTAAATCCAAGGAAAACATTAATTTTGGGATGCTGATGAGGCAATTAATAGTTTAAACGTGCTTAATTCATGATTACTATTACTTAGGGTCATATATATTACCCTTTAGTTCAGTCATAGACAAGGCTTCTACTGGTCTTTGAGCTGGTGTCAGTCATGCTTCTCTCAGGGACTAAGAGAGTCACTGAGCACAATTATAGTAGGACAATTAGGAGCTTGTCATTACATTGGCTGCAAGCTCAGCTGTGGAATAAATGTTTTTGTAGAGTGCCACAACTGAATGTGGTTATAAGCCATAAAATATCTGCTATTTCCTTTCATTCTGCTGGCTTGCAAAGGAGTGGGGAGATTTGTGCTTAGCAAGGTAAAAAAATTATCTTTGGAACCCATCTATGCTAAAACTGCAGGTTGGCCATTGGAGTTGTAAACTTATTGCAAATATTCAGGTATTACTTATTTCATGTCTCTGTTCTCCTGGGTGCAAATCATGTCACATCATTCAGGGATGGCTGTGTGTCAGAAGATTGTTATAATTACCATTAAAAGTTAGTATGGAAATCCCAGGAGCTTCACTATTGGTAACAGTCATCAAACCTTCACTGGTGATTAGCTCAGAACTGGCGTGTTCTGAGCATGGTGAAGGAAATCACACACACACACACACACCCCCCCTATTTCTGGTGCTCATGATTTGGCTGCGGATTATGTAACTGAGTAATACAGATGTGATATTTTAAACATCTGCCATCTCTGCTTTCACAAATACGGTAAAATGAGAAATGCATCTGTTAGGTTCTTTTATCAATGTTACTGCACTGCAGTTTCTGTTCACAGCCCCTGTATTGCCCTGTAGTAGTTAAGAAATAAGTCTGTGGAAATTCCATTTGAAAAACATGTTATCAGTTTGAAACTAGACCGCTTAAGTAGCTTTTCACATATAAATAAAATTAAAATATTACTCAGTTCATACTCAAAACACGTTTTTCCTCTTTGGATGCATAAAACAAAAGGCAAAAATACGGATTTTCATCAATAATGCAGGTGTTGCCACAGTACTGCCAGATTTGCAGTATATAAACGGAATAAAAACTTTTAACAGTTTTAATAATGCCTGTTATTGTTTGTCTAATTAGATATTCAGACAGAAATGTGATTATTTTTTTTTTTTAACTAACTTCAACTGTATCCTTGCCATATGATACAGTTCTTTTCAATTCTTGACCATGCTGAAAATGTTATAAATAGAAATACAAGGGTTTTTAGAAGCATGCATTGTAAGCTATATGAGCAGATTCTGGGATAAGTCAAATGAGGTGTTGTTCCCTCTGTTTTGGGCAAGGGGTTTCCTTGGGCACATGTCCCTGGGGCTTTCTCAGTGCAGTGATGAGAAATGTCTCTGGTACCTGACAACTGTTAGCAATAACAAGAGCAAACAAACAAAAAGACGTGAGTAGAACTGTGAGATTTTCTGTTCTCCAGTCTGTGGGCTGGCTGCCACTTCACTCTTGGAGAAGCACTTTATAGTTCTGTTTTCCTCAGCTGGAGGCGTTTCGATCTGCTGAACACCGATGTCTGGTTTTTAATCATATTAGAAGAGAGTGTGTTCATTTTTATAGTATGCTTTTTAGATTTGCCTGTTCTATTTCCATCCTGGTTTGGACCATGAAGAAATCCTCCTATCACTGCATTTCCCATGTCTTTGTATCTTGCTTTCCCTATTTTGTGTGGTACATTCTGCTTCCTTCCTGTGTGTACCACGACACATCCTTATGTCAGAAACATTTAGAGAACTTGTTCGGTGTATTGTTTTACTTCTCAGGCAAAAGCATATAATTTTAAAGCTGGAAAGCTCAGTTCATGCTTCATGAAAAGAGGAGGAAAAAAGAAATTATAAGCCATCCATCTTATGTGGCGGACTGTTTTTTAATCTCATTTCAACTTTTATGATGCATGTAAGTGAATTCACTGAAACAGGTTTTTTCATATGCCTTTGTGTTTTATTTCCATGCCAGGTGATTAGAAGCTATGTGACTACATTACATAATACCGTAAAATTGCATGTTGTGCAGAAGAGTCATTCCTGGTGTAATACTGGTATTAATTTTTTCAGGTGATGTCAAACTCCAGTGGTAAACTTCCATTACCAATTTTTTTGTCAGTTTATGGCAACTTGTCTTATGATCCTGCCACTCTTGCTATCACTGGAGTCAGTGAAATCCAGTACTCTTTGTTTCTATTACTTAGTATTTCTTGTCATAGTTACAACAGTTGTTTCTTCCTTGGCTGTAGGTGCTGTTTAAATAAAAAATTCTTGTTTGTTAAACACTATCAGGTGAAATACAAACTAAAATAGTTTTATTTCCAAATGGAGTTTGTGGTAAGATTTTTCACAGGTTTCTCATTCTTTATTTACAGTGGCCGGGGAGTTTTATTTTACTTCTGTTAGAAGCAGAGATGCATTTCTGTGCCTCTGCTGATCTCAGGATAGATTTTGTTCATCATATCGTGCTTACAGTAATGAACTCAATCTTACTTTCAGGGCAAGAGAAATACTCTGTACTGCCACTACTGTTAATGCTTTATCTTTTTTTTTTTTTTTTTTTTTTTTTTTTTTTTTATAACTTCAAATATCCTCCTTGACTCGCATTTTCCTACCCTTATTTCTTTTTTTTTGCTGATCACTTCCATATTTATACTGAAGTTAAATTAATCTTTTAATATTGTGCCATTTTTATGATATTGCATATCAGGGCCAATTATTTTCAGTGTATAACCAGCCCTTCCAGTCTGCTGTGTGTGGTTCATTGGCTTATTTGCTATTCAGTGAATATCAAATCTGTAATTTCAAGATTCTGAAGTTTTCCAGTACCCTTGCTGCATCAAAACCCTTCTCTCTTATCTCCCCACACCCTGTGCAGACTTAAGGAATTTGTTAAAGTTGAATTATTTCCATTAAATCTATTGACTAAAATCCAGGCAGTTATTTTTGCATTGGGACTATTTTCTGTTGTTTGGGGTTAGATTTCTTTGGGATTTTTTTGCAGTCTCTGAATATTAATTTACCTCCTGTTCACCCGAGTTGAAGGCTGTTGTCTCTCTTTGTACCCAAGCCTGTTATCCTAGTGAGGTTTTGGGAAAGGTAAGTGGATTGAATAAATATCAAATGTATGTTTTAACAGTACACATGATTTTTGATAGGAGAAAATAATAGATGGATCTAGAGGTTTGCACGTGGCCTTATCTGGCGATAATTTTAGCTCCATTTTCAGCTTTTTTTACGTCTTTTGCTTTAAAATTATGGTTTTAAAAGCCGATTTTTTTTTTTAGTTGGGTAATTCCTTTTGTACCTGAAGGAACTTTATCTAGGGGGCTGGGGGGATGAGTTCATTTACTGCACGCTTCCCCTCACTGCTAACTTCGTGAAGCAGTCTTGGAAAATGAAATCCTGCTCTGCTGGAACTCAGTCAAGTATTTCAGGAGCAGCGGGCAGAAGGCAGTGTCGTGTTGCCGAGGAGCAGTGAATGCTCTCACACATCTCGAGTGTCGTGCCTGTGGCCCTGTGTTAGCAGTTTCTCTGTAACTTGGAGATTTTTCCACTTGCAATTCTTACATGCTTGCAAATGAACACTTTTTAAATTACAGTTTTATATACGTGTGGAGCTAAAAATACCAGCAGTCAAAATAGTCATTATGAAATGGAATAATAGAGATATCAGGAAGAGGAATTCTCATCGTTGTTGTGCAGTGTGGGCAGTTGCTGCACAGCTTCTCTTCTGTGGCTCAGTGTTTGTCAAGAATTCTCCTAGCAAGGCAAAAAGCTTTCATTTTGCTCAGTTTGTACTGAGCTGGTATAGATAAAAGTTGTCACATGCAGAAAACTGTTTTACTGAAGGAGCTGGAGGGATAGAGCCAACCAGCCAAAATTTTTCAAAGTGACTACTGCAGTTTGAGATTAATTGTCATCATGGCTTCTTAAGAACAGTGTTTACTGTTAAACCTCAACTTAAGTATTTCCCTGAAGAGGAATCAGTTTGGTTTGGATTTGAAAATAAAATTTCATTTGTGGTCAGATGAGTTTGGATTTTGTTTTATGTGTTTGCTTTCCAGCATTAATAATGTTAATTTTATTTTGTGAAAAGATGTGCATACAATTTACCTCAAATACTAATTTGAGAATGTAACAATTATTTTGATAGCCTAGCTACTAGTTTTTAACAAGCTTAGCTTTTTTTTTTAAGAAAGCAAAGATGTATGAAATGGTGACCGCCAGTTCTGTAGCCCTTGATCCCTGGTAACATCTGCATAGTGTGTTTTTGACTGAAGGTGACTTTTATGGTTTCCAGATTCAAAATTTATTTCGTATTTTAAACATGTGTTTTGGCAATTGCTGCCATTTATCTCCTCGTTTGGCTGTTCCCTCTGTTTGATTTGGGATATTTTCCATGCATATCCTATACTGTTGTTTTATTTCTTGACACTAAAATGGCATGTACTGCACAGATGACTTTGTAAGACTCCAGCTCTCTTTCTAGAACTCTGGCAATAATTGTCCTATTGAAATTGAAACACTGCTTGTGTAAAGTGTAACAGGCTTTTTTTTGTTAGGGATGATGTCAGCATGAGAGATGGCCTCAAGGAGCCATTAAAAGAACATAGGACTTTTGACTGTTGGACTTTATTGACTTTTCTCCTTAGTAAAATACAGTTCTGCAGAAGACAGATCAGTGTCTGCAATGGTATGAGACATATTTGGTGACTTGACTGTGCAGTCTGATGAAGCTGTATCTGAGTGCCATAAATACAGAGGCACTCTATTAAGAATGTCAGAGAAATGCAGTAATAACAGGCATAAAATTTTATAGAAACGCTTGCCTTTCTCTGAAAGTAATTGGCCTTTTTATGTGACATTACTCACTTTATTTTTTAGGACCTTTGAATTTTCAGTTCTGGTTTGTGCTGGTTTGTTTCTAACTATTCCCTTAAGACATTTTGAAATATATTCACAGCTAGCATTTTTTTTATTGTCTGTCCATCCATTGCAGAGTTTATTCTAGCATTCTATTTAAATAGTTTGTGGAAAAAAATGGCTATAGTAATACATTTTGAACTGATTGGTGAAATATATAGGGGGAATATGCAGAAATAATGTTCACAGTAGGTAAACAGCAGCTGATATATTGGCTGACATACGTGAAAATGCTTGTAGATGGAGATTTGTATGTCCAGTATTAAGGTGAAGTGAAGCTTTTAGTAAAATAAATAGATGAATGGTGGAAATAAGAAGTCTTTGTTAGTTGCATTTGATGTTTCCAGCCCTCCTGACTGACACATTCCTCCTGCTTTTATTCCATGCCATGTTCTCTTTCCCCAAGTTACAGTTTACTCACAAAGCCATTGGAATTGCTGAATATGAGAGATATTTTACTGACTGAAGTGAAAGCCAGGGCAGAACATCCAGCAAAGTGACAGTACCACACAATCTTCCTCACTCATGATCTCTTCAGGTGTGACTCTGATAGCCAAGATCAGATTGTTGAGGGTCGTTTGAGATGCCTAAGATGGGTGTGGAAGGACCACCTTGGACAGTGTAAATGTATTCAAAAGGCATTGTGCTGCCTTGCAGGGTTTTCCTAGCCTGGCTCTGTCCTACCTAGAAGTCCTTGACACTCTTCTGTCAGCAGTGCCATTGCCTAGGACTGTATACTCTCTGCATTAGGTTTTATATTAACCTGTGGTATTGCTTTGTCCTGGTTATCTGACCCTTCCTTCCCCTCCCTTTTATGAATAACTGAAGGTAGGTTATGGATTTTAAACTACAGACTATGGTATCTAGCATAGTATCTGAGGGTCTTATCATGGAGTGGAGGAACCAATATTTATCATATTCTTGATTTCCTGTCTTTTTTGTGAGAAGCTGTGTGTGCAGCATAATTTCTTGGCAGGAGTCTTTTCTATTTTTCGTATCTGCTTCTGTGCATTGCCTTTCATACATACTGTGTGCTCATGTTTTCCGTGTAAAATTGGAAAAGAGAGAGAAATGGGTTTGAGGAGGTGATAATGTGTGTGAAGACTGAGCCCTCTGAGTGCTTACTGACCAGTTTCTGGACCATGAGAAAAATATGGTACTTCTAACTTGCAGAAGTAAGGAAATGAAAAGTTGCCCCATAGAACACAGAGTCTTCTCTCCTCTTGCCAAGAGCAGACATCTCCCTGTTCCACTGGCTCAGCCCTTGCTCTGGAGGTGGCAGCTTGTACTGTGTCCTGTACTGAAATACACTTTTGAATACAACTCACCATGATGTGAGGACAACCATAACAACATTAGCAAACTTTTAATTAAAAACAAGATAAAAAATATGTATTAAGTGGCTTGACTTTCAAACTCAGTATTCCAACTTTAGCCTGTGAAAGAATGTCTTCAGCTGAACTTTTTTGCAGTCCTTTGCCACATTCATTCCTATTTCTGCACGGCAGCTGAGCTCCCCTCTGCACTACCAGATCACTAAGAACAAGTTGCTGTAAGGTATAAACTGACAGCCAGGTTAGTTCTGCCCCTGTAAACATGACAAGTTATACTCAAGTCTTGAGCCATCAGTTGTCTTGAAGTATTCATGGGGAAGTGAAGAGATGTCAAAGAAAATGAGGAATTGTTTTGTGATTGGGAGAGTCCTTAGAAGGGAGGTATGTTGATGTTTTTGGTGGGAGTGTGTGTATACACTGGTATTTATTCTCCATGGTCCTGAGTGTGAGAACTGAGAAAAGCAGATGTCTTAGATAAAAATAGATGATGAAGAAATACAGAAGAGGTAAATTTTGTTTTGTGTATGCTGGGAATCAAAGCTGCAAATCTCAACTATGTAATGATTCTAAGTGATGGTGTTGCAGTGAGACATTTACAAAACGAGCTTAGTCTCCTTTGTTTTAGCCAAGATGGTTGCATAATGCTACAAGAAAATGGAATGCTTAAGTAATGAAGACTTTGATCTGATTCAATTCAAAGTAATGTCTGCTTAGAAAATCTTGATGAAAGATTGTCTTTCAAACGTTGTTTTCTTACTTCTCCTCCTTTTCTCAACTCTTTGTTAAGCCAAGACTTCAACTTGTTTGTCAATGTGCTGATAACAGCTAATTAAAGGAAGTTGTGCTGCCGAAGGAAGTCACTGCCCTCATATATCCACTAGAGAGACAGTTCATGTAAGTCCTCCCCAAGTTAGCTTCAGGCAAAATTTGCTAGAGTAGTTTAAACAACTTCAAAAATCATGTGAGCTAACTTGACGGTTTTTCTGCCTGATGTGAACTGGGAAATGCTCACACAAGCAGTGCAGAATCAGTAGCTTACAGCAAAGGGCTGGTAGGGAGGACCCGAGAGAGGGGGTAATTTTAAACCAGTAAAGTCAGATCCCAGAGGGTGGGAATCTCCAAGGCTTTCAGATATCATTTAAATGGTCTTCGTTACACTGCATAAAAGGCTAAACATGAGGGTTTCATGCTATGATTTGACCTTTTTTCTTCTCTTTTAGTTTTAAATCAGCAAGGAGTAGGTTTGGGTCAAACCCAAACAGCTTCTTTTAAACCAGTTTTATCAGTGAAGGGGTGTATGCTGCTTTACCAGCTTTGTAGCTGTAGTCCAAAGGCTGCTTTCCTTGGAGATAAATACTGTGTCTATGTATGTTTTTCTGCATAAAAAAAAGCAGAAGGGCCTGCAGTGCAGCTGGACAATGAGGAACTGAGCTTCCCTGATTTAAGCAGCCTTGGTGAGCTAGAGACTCCAGTTCATTTACTCAGTGATAGATCTTTTAGAACACTGCTTCTCCAACTTTCACTCAGTTTAGTTTGTTTGGCTTGAAGTTTTAGAGCTGTTTGAAAGAGAAGCATGATTATGCTGTTGGGTGGGTGCCAAGTTTAGTGAGGAAAGGGAATGAAATTGCTAGAAGAGAGAAGATGGGGGGGTGTCTATGGGAAGTTGGAAGCAGAGCACATGTAAAAACTTCTTTAACCTCAAACCCCATGTGAAGGGGTTAGAATTAATTCCTGTTTTGAGACATGGATAAACAGTTCCACTTTGCAGCATCTCTGCTGTAGCAGTACATGCGTTGCAGTTTGTATTCTCTCCATAATCTGTCCCGTTGTTTACTGACCAGTCATAAGGCCCAGCTGGCAGGTCACCTGACTTCCTTCTGCCTGCCTTTTAAAGCTTCTGAATTCCTCTCTCTGCTCATCTGAAAGTGGTTTCATCTCACTCCCAAAGTGCTTGCTCCACTGTGTGCCATCCTTAAAACACCATGGTGTGCACACAAGGACATACCATGCTGTGTACTGAGGTACGTATCCATAATGAGCAAAACTAGGGAATAAATCCCTGAAAAAAAAAAAAAAAAAATGCAGTTTCATGGTTGTTATTAACCAGATAGTCCAAATCCCAGCTACTGCCAAAAGTCATGGTCTTGTTCTTCAGTACTCATAAAGCCACACATTCTCGTCCTCTCCATTTTGTTGATGTTAGAGATTACTCAACTGCAGCAGGAACTGGATCATGCCTCAGAAGGGCAGAAAATTATTTGTGGCTTTGGTTTTTTTCAGGATTTGTTCTCAGTAACGAGATCCAACTGGCAGTGTGGCTGCGCAGTCGGGAGTGCTGGTGCAAGGGAGAGGATGGTAACACGTGGCCAGTAAGGAATGGCTCCATGGCTTGGAGTGGCTGTCTGTGAAGCCAGGGTCTACACTGAATAATGAATAAATAATAGTTGACGTAACAGTTTGATCCATTCAGGCTACAGATTTTTCCGCTCTAGAGCTAACCAGAGGAAAAGCAACTGGAGTTGGTAGAATATGAAGAGTTTCCGGTTCCTTGCAGGGACTGGAGCTTGTCACTCTTGCCTTGCTCTCCAGTAACCACACAAGAACAACTGTATAATGGTGTTCTATAGTTGACACTGTTTGTTTTTGGTTTTTAATAAAGAATATTCTTCCTTGCAAAAGGAAAATGGAATCATTGTGTGGAGGAAGTGGCATTGTAGTCCAAGTTCTTACTTTCCTAAGAATGTTTATCTTCTTGCAGTACTCAGGTGGTTCTGCTCCAGTGAGACATCATGCTTTCCTTGGAAATGTGCTTTCCTATCAGTGGTCATACGCCAGCTTATGTTAAGGGTAGGACTGTAAAATACGCGTTTGTGTTTAGCTGGAGTTTATGGTGGCACCTGTGAGGTTTTCCTTCATGTGTAAAAGAGAAAGCTAAACTACACCAAATATGCATTAAAATCATGTGGAGAGAAAAAAGGGAAGGAGAATGGGACTTGGTGTTTAGAATCTTCTGTTTTCCTCTTTGATCCCGGATTGGTATGATTGAGTTTTTTATTCAGTATAGTTAAAAGTTCTTACAGATCTTTGTGTATCGATTTTTCTATACAGCAAATGGTGAATGTTGCAGAGATTAGGCCAGGTAAGAGAGTTGTACTTCCTTAATTTTTTTTTTTTTGTTTCATGTGATGTGTTTTAACAGAAAAGAGTTGCTAATAAACCCTAGGGTAGTTCAAGTAACTTGGAAGCCAGATTGTGCAAATCTCCCTTGTGTGACTGTTCTTAAAATGTTCCTAGGTTAGAAGACAAAAAAGCCAGCCAGGTTTCATCTGGTAGTATAGGTGTTGAAGGAAAAGAAAAGGTAGAGGCTTTGGCCATAGTTCTCACTTCATTAAAATTGCTTCAAGCAAGGGATTTGTGGGAGAGAACTCAGAGAAGTGAGGGGTTTTCTTGTTTTTTAAAAGCTTTGGCAAGAAGCTTCGTTATTTGTATTGAATGTTCCAAAATAAAAATGTAGCCAGAGGAAATAGCATCTGTGAAACTTTGATTCACACATGTGAAACTTGACAATGATTTGGCAGTAATTTGAAGCAGGTTTTATAAAGGACAGTTAAGCAGCCTTGGTTAAAAGCTACAAACCTTGTCTTTAGCACTCAGTGCAGGGAATCCAGAGGGCCCATTTCAGTGTGACGTGTAATCTTCCATTCGTGTTTCATGTCATGCAGTGCATTCTCACGTTGGTGGAGTAAGTTTTGATGGTCACTCTGCGTTCCAGATGTAGCACCACCAAGTGAACATTTGGAAGAAACCACTAACCTTTGCCTTGTTTTCTGGAACAGCAGAAATCACAGCCTGTGCATGGTGCCAAAACCAGCAGGTTGGAGATCCTTGGTTACAAACTGTTAGTTCATGGAAATGGTTAAAGTGTAGTTTAGTGTTGCTGGTGCTGCTGCTAAGTAGGATTGTGATCATGCATATCAAGCATGGATCTGCTGAGAATTGAAATGTGATAAGTGTATCAAGGATGGATCATGTATGAACCTAATCTTCCTTCATGAAATGCTGGAAACTGAAACTGGAAATTCTATATTTCATTCCCGGGCTACAGAAATAATGCAGGTGAAAACAGCCTTTGGTACATCTGATTCGTGGGTATTCTGGCTTGGGCAGTGGGGCTGTCCTTGGCAGTTTACCTGGGTAAAACACAGAAGGAACAAATCCATTTTGATTCAGTAAATAGCACCTTAACTTAATAGGTTTGCACGAAGGGTATCTTGATGCCTGGGAAAATAATTGGGAAAAGTTCAGGTTTGACAGGGCTGGCAGGTGGAAGGTGAGTCAGGAGATGACATTTTTGAGGTTTGTTTTAAATTAAGGTATGGCAGAAGTGGTAGTCTTGTATCACAGCAGGCAGGAAGAGGTAAAGTCACCCTTCCTGTGTCCAGGTGTGAAACGAAGCTTGAAGGATGCCAACATTTTCAGTGTTTAGAAAGAAAAACACTCCTAGTAACTGAGTACAGGGACCAACAGCATCAGAAGTCCATCACAGAGGTATTCTCTTACGATGATTTCTGATTTCCTTGTGCAAGAAAAGTCAGTACCATAATACCAGCAGCTCATCTGCTTGGGGCTATGCTTTCATTATTCTAATTTTCTCTTAGGAGCTTCATGGGACTGTTTCCTGAAAGTCAGCAGAATCACAAGTGTTGTTGTTCTTATGTTATCAAATTCTGAAGTGTTTGAGAAGTGAAAAAAAACCAATTCATAAAACCAGGATAAATATACATGCTTTTATTTGGCTAATAGAATGAGTGACAAGCTAAAGGTGAAGCTGAGGTTTGTATAACAGTGCGCCTCAAATCCATTTGGAAATGTTGTTGTTTTAATAGAGTTGATTCTAAATGTCAGAATTGAGCAATCAAATGGCATCAAGTTCCTCAAAAGATGGTTTTAGTGACATTATCTGAGAGGTGCCTAAGCAGTCTCCTTCCAGGGAGCAGTAGCTGTAAATGAGCTGTTCTGGTGAGCTGCTTTCCATATCATCGAGACTACATCACCTACTTCAACGATATTCTTCAGTGTGATGGTGGTTTTGTTGTTATCAGTGTGAAACTGTGGAGTTTGCTTCTGGTCTTTGTGTATGTGGGGAAAAAAAAAGTCTGTTTACACAGTTCCAGATTTCTGGTATTTCTTCTTGAACAGATGTACCTTGTCCTCCTAAAGCAGTTGGTGTTGCCTTTTGTCTTCTGTCACTATAATGACTGTCAGCCTCCTGGTCACTGATTGCCCTCTTTAATTATTCATAAGAAAATATCTTTTCCTCTGTCAGCTGCAAGCTCACATGTCTTAGATTTGTCTGTTATTAAAGGAAAACCGAATGTGCTTTCAAGCTACAACACTTGCCTCACAGTTTTTGGGAAAACAACATTTGCTTGCCATATGAATGAAGTTATCCTAGCTGAGGGCAGTCTATAGCCACCGGTGTCACCATTGGGATTCAGATCAATTCACAGATATGAGGGTTGTTGCATCACTGCAGCACGTTCGTGGCTGACATCACACAGCTGCAGTGAGGTTTTTCTGGAGCCATGTTGCATCATGGGTGGGAGCCCACAGCTGACAGTGTCACAGTTTCTCTTACATCAGGGTTGCCAGCAGATGTTACGGTGGTTGCTGACATTCAATTTTCAATAGACAGCCAAAAATCTGGGCTTTGCTGGTTTAAATTTTAAAAAAGAATTTAAAAATTAAAAATTTACAGTGTGTGGGGAACACATGCAGATCTCTGGTGACAAAAGGCAGATTTTTATCAATAAAATTGTGTATCGAAGCTCAGGTCTAGAGCTGGCTGCCTTTGCCGTAGTTAATTGGAATGACAGCAGAAGCCATATTCCCATCACAGCAGGATTAGTGGACTGATCCCGTTAGCATCTCGTGATGAATTGAAATTCACCACCACCCAGCTGGTCTGAGTGCCAGCAATAGTTGAGCTGCAGCTCCCTCTTTGTAGTGTGTGTAGTGAGTACCCCCTACCTTGCAGAGTGCATCTTTATGCATCACTGATGGTTCTTTGGAAACAAAATTTGTGTTGCAGCTAAAGTTAAAAATGTGTGAATACAGCCCTGCTAATGTTTGATGTTAGAGGAGCGTTCTTCTTTGAGCAGGAAGAGTTTGCATTTCATGCCAAATGATGCAATTTGAAGCATAGTGTATCTCTAGTCACTTTTAACATTGGATTTGCTGGCTTTCTCCACAGAATCCCAATTAAGATGGAAAAGGTCAGTGATCTGACTTTGCTCTGAGATTTCATTTTGTATTTCTACTGTTGGCTTTTATATCTTTCACAAAGAGCTTAGTTCAAAAGAATGCTTCTCCTTTGCCAAAATTCCACATGATCTTGCCTTCAAGGAAACACATCCATTTTTAGTAAACTAGGAGAACCTTTTTTTTTTAAAGAAGATTTCTGGTAACAATGATTTTAACCTATGAAATGTGGACACAAACGAGTGAATCCTAGTTCTAATTATAACAGCTGTATTTCATTCATATTATTATTCATAGTGAAATTCAGTATTTGTGCTTTTAGGGGGGAATTAGTAATTTGGTTTTTGCAGTTTAAGGTATGAGAAGCAGCAAGAGTGTGCACCTGCATGTTAAAGAAAATAACTTGCTTCGCACCAATTACTTCTTGCTTGTTAAAAAATATGAAAATTCAAATAATACCTCACTACATCATCTGTTATTTTCTGTGAGAAATAGAAATCTTTGCAGAAATTTAAGTTTACACAATAATTTGTATTGTAATACCTTTTTATTTTCTGGTTGCTGAAGTTATTTCATGCATACAGTAGCAGAAGAATATGACCAAAACAAGTCTTAATTGACAGTATTTTAAAGAAAATACCTTTTTTTTTTTTTTTAACCTCACTTCTACTTTCTCCTTTGAAAAAACACCAGTTAGTGCTGTGCTGCTGGGCAGCAAATGCGTGAATATATAACCAATCACCAGAATGCTTTTGTTGTCTTCTGGTTTTGTTATAGCTGTGCCTCTCATTCAGATGTTTTGAGGAAGATGATGGCAAAGAAGATGGAATTGCGGAATTGTTTCATGCAGTGACTGCTGTACTCTCTGCCCCATTTCTGGTCCCATTTAAGGTCTGCTGTTCTGGCCTGGGAGAGGATTCCTGAGAAATAAGACTAAATAAATAAAAGTCCCTGAATCTTAGGGATGCTGTGTTCTGGACTTGGAGAAATTTAAATACTTATTGAAGGTTTGGGGAGGACAAGGCAAGGATTGCAAATAACCAAAAGCAGTTCTTGAATTTGCAGATTCAAAATTCACACTGTATTTTGTCATACGTTGCTTCTGTCTAATTCTCAACTCAATTCTCAACTCTTGTTTTAGCTTGGTTGTTTGTTTCCTAGTGCTTGCCTGTTTTTATGGTCCTGGCCGACCCTTCCTTTTGGCTCCCCATTTGGACACAACAAATCACAAATGCTCTGTATAAAACAGCATTCTCATGGTCATCGTGAATAAAAAATGCTCTTAACTTATTAACCAAACTTGTAACTGGTTAGACCCATTTTGAATTATTTAAGAGACTATACTGCAGCATCAAAATTCAGCTCCAATTTAATGTTTCCTACTGAATGTCTACTGCTAAATAGGAATGCCAAGTTTTAAAAATCATTGTAGATTGAGAGAAGTGTGGAAAAACTTATTCATTGGTGCTAACCAGCTTTGGTGTCTCTTTTCTGTCACAGTCTGTGCTCATTTGTTGCTTAAAAAAGTGTCTTTTCTTTTTACCTAATGTTATTTTTGCAGGGAGTTATTTCTGTAGCAATACTAAATCATAGCTCAGAATATGTGAAGTTCTTGACTAATTCATGCCTAACAGTCTGCACAATGTGTAAAAAATAGGTTTTAAATGTTCTTTGGTAAGGTAAAGTGAAACAAAAAGAGAGTGAGAATTCTCATGTTTGTGGTTAAACGCTTTCCAAAACAGAATTGAACAAAATTTTTGTTTTCCACTTTTCTGCCAGAAAAAGGGCTCACTATTTGGGAAGCCTGTTTCTCTGTTTAAATGGGTAGAATTCAAACTGCCTTTGCCAGCACAGCTGTGAGAAGGAGGGATAAAGTTGTGAGCTGAAGGATGGTTGTATGTTGCGAGAGAAGTGGTGGAATTCAGAAACTTTTATACCTTACATGTAAACCAGTGTTGTAATAATTCTTTAAATAGGTGGCTAAATATCTAGTCAGTGTGGAAAACAAGTATTTTTTTCTAAATTGCTCTTGCTTGTTTCTTGTCTTCTCTGAAATAATTTGTATTCTCTCTTTCTTGCATGGTAACATACAATTGTATTGTGAAACCTCATAGCAAATTGTGTGGATTGCAGATAATTCCAATGATTGAAAGCACTGTGGTTAGCTGAACTCTAGTAGAAATTTTTCAGGATACATGACTTCTGTTGGGACAGTATGTTTGTTTGAAAATCTCTCCTGTTACAACAATGTTGGCACACAGATCCCAGTAGGAATGTTGCAATTTTGTACAGCACATTGTAGTGCAGCACTAAAACTCTGCTTAAATCTGCTGCAGCTCTAGAACTTGGAAGAGGGGAGGGCTGCAGTGTGCTGTCATTTTCACTAAACTGTTAATTAGAATTAAGCTAGGGAAGTAAAACAGAAGGAACCCTAGGACATAATAGTGCACTCTGGGAAGATGGCTAGTACAAAATAAGTATGCATTGCATAAATTCTTGGAAGTGTATGCTGTGTTCCTGCAGGATATATACAATTACTTTATTCACTCCTTTGCTACCTACAGATTCTTAAGCAGGTTCTGATCAGTCCAATTAATTTGCTGCTTCCGCTTAAGCTGGAGTTCAGTGAGTGCTTTAAAATGTCAAAAATATTCCCTGCCACTAAAATAGGGATTCTGCTGCCTGCACCAACATTTTTTCCTGGTGTTGGCATAGGGTTTGTGGGAGAGGTGATCAGAAAAACCTCTGTATTTCTGATCAGTTTCTCTCACACACTCTGGCAATGCAAAGCACCCAGGATGAGCTATAGAGGTAGGAAAACTGCTTTGGCAGTAGCAGGAAGCAGGATCTATCAAAATGATCTTTCTTTGCATTGATGCTTTTATCTGGATTAGCAAATGGTAAGATCAGGATGTTTATAGAGCCTGTCTTTAGCAATCTGTAAGTGCAGGTTTTTCTTCACTCTTGGAAGAAAAGGGGAGGGGGGAAGGGAAAAATGTTCTCTTTTTCACAAAAAACAGAAAAGTAGAGCAAAGATCTCAAACTGCTTTGTGTTATAAAATAATAAAACAATTCTGGATGTGAAATGTGAACTTATAGCTGACTTTTATCATTTTGTACTTTTAACTCCCACTGTTAGAGCTGTCGGAAACACGCATTTAAAAGAGTTGTTTTTTCAAAATCAAGTTTGGACAAGTTGAAGCTGAGGTCATGTTTGAGCCTGATACCAGCTGGAAAGAAGCACTTGGTGTGTGTGTATGGGGGGGATTAATTTTTAATTGATTTTTTTTTTTTAATTTTTGTTGGTGAGCAGGCAAGGGGCTTCATTATGTTCCCCATTAACTTTTTGTATTGCTGGATTAGAAGTTTCCATGACTTTCATGCTTTCTTACCTGTGTGCACCCTGCAACATCTGCTGAACTTATATCCATCGTAGGCCCTGCTGTAGTGATCTTCTATCATACCTGGAGGTTGGGTTATGCTTCTATCAGAACTCAGAGCTGGGTGTGTGAGGAAGTGGGGACTGTAGGTGTGTGTCTGTTAGAACTGCCCTTTGGCATTTATAAGCAGCAGCTTTCCTTGACCTTTAAAGAAAAAATAGCCCTTTGCAACTGCATTATTTATCACAGTGCAGCTTGTGAAGGAGGGTAATGCTCATGGATATTTTATGCCTATAGACTGGTAATTGGAATTGTCTAAGGAAAAATACTGATTCTTCAAATATAAACATTTGGTAGGTGTTGTGGTTAAACTTCTGCCTCTTGCCAAGCAAGGACCCTTGTGAAGTTCTAAGGCAGCTTTACTGAATCTTTCTGTTTTCCCTCCTTTCAGACTTGTCACGGAACAGATTGTCGGAGCTTCCAGCAGAAGCCTGCCACTTTGTCTCCCTCGAGACTCTTAATTTGTACCAGAACTGCATTCGGTATATCCCAGAGGCTGTTTTGAACTTACAATCTTTAACATTTTTAAATATCAGGTAACAGATGTCTTACAAATTTTGCTTTAGTATGAGTAGTCTAGGTTTATACATTTTGGTGCATCCATAATAATGCTAAGTTATTATGTTACATGTCATTGGATCAAAGCAACCTGAATGAGTCTTATGCACTTAGGTGGATCAGGGAACATAAGGATTAAGCAGCAGCTTGTAGAAGAGGAGCATGAAGAAGAAAGCTAGTTCCAGCTTGAAAGAATAAATAAATTCCAGTAGGTTCCATGTGAAATACCACCATGCAGGCTTAAAAGAGATGGTAGAGCTTTTGCATAGTCTCTTTTCAATGCCGCTCTCAGCAGCTAAATGCATGGGTTATATAACCATATATATATATAACCTTATATATAATAAGGCTTGTGCAATATCCCTTTGCCTTCACTGTACTGATGGCTTTGGAAGATCTTTCTCAAGCATTATGACTTCCCTGCCGGGATTAAAAGCAAGTTGCTGCAACTTGGCCTGTTGATGAAATCCAAATGTGCACAGCATCTTCCATTTGTAGAGAGTCTTTTAGAAGATGTGGAAGGTTTCTCTTCAGAAATTGGCAGAGATACTAATAAAAAAGTCTCAGGCTATTTCTTTCTGGTGTTATAAGCACACTAAATTGACAAAAGTATATTTCTTTCTTTTTTCTATTGATGTGAAAATTGTACCAATAGGATACGAATCAGATACGGATTTCCTAATGCTGTATCTCTAGTAAGTGCAGTACCGTTATTATCCTTACTTAATCAGAAATACACTTTAAATATTCAGTGTCTCATTACTTTCTCTGTGGCATTTCTTGTGTGCTGACCTGCAGTGCTGCCCATGAGAAAAGCTGTTGCACTCAGCCCAAACATACTCTTTTGTGACAGAGCATAGCCAGTTATCAGAGGCACCTGAAAGGGCACAAAAATGTCACATTCCTCCTCACTGAGTTCAAAAGCATCTGATCAGCCTTGAAACTTGATATCCAGAGTTTGTTTACACATAACTAGATAAAGCAAGTAATGAAGAACAGCCTCATGGAACTACTTCTGTAGTAATCACATAAAAACTGATTTGATCATCTAAAGGGAGTGTGCTTTTTGTATGTGTCTTTCATTGCATGAATATTTCTCATTAGAGTTCTGATTATTTTGTTTTCTTTCTGTCCAAAAGTCGAAACCAGCTTTCAATATTGCCAGTACACCTCTGTAGTCTACCACTAAAAGTTTTGATAGCAAGTAATAATAAATTGGTTTCAATACCTGAAGAAATTGGACGGCTCAGACAGCTGACAGAGCTTGTGAGTATGCACTTGATTTTCAACGATTACTATTCTGCTCTTGGCCTAAGGAAGATCTGTGTCTTCCACAGTGTCTCTAACTACATTTGGTTTTGTATAGATGTGTTAGAAAAGAGTTTTAAATACTCTGAGATTTTAAAAGAATTTGATGTGAGGGAAAGATGCACTGGAGAGTAAATGATCCATGTCAATTTAAATGTTTTCCCTATTCTAGAAAGGATGGCCTGGTAGAATTACAGCTCTTGCTATGTTTGTTTCTGGCAAAAAGCTTTTACGTAGCAAGTTGTGCTGTCGGAAATACTATGGAGTAACTTGAAATAAATTTCTCCATCCAAATGCTTAATCTTTTAAAGCTTTTATTTCCCCTTGTGTTTAAAATGAGAACAATGCTTCATATCAGCAGTGAGATTTGATGAATATAAGGATCTGAGGTGTTATATAAATAGCTGTCTTTTTCTTTCAGTCCCTAAATAGAGCTGCATATTTTAGTTAGCAGAGACTTAGCAGACAATGGTAACTCATTCCTTGCTCTTGCTTTGTAGGATGTGAGCTGTAATGAATTACAGACAATACCTCCACAGATTGGCAATTTGGAATCCTTGCGAGACCTGAATGTCAGAAGAAATAATTTGGTGCGTTTACCTGAAGGTGAGAAAAATGGCTGTCAGTTATAACAGCAGAAACTTCAAACACTTCGTTATTTTCAATCTCTTTTCCTTTCCCTGAGAGCTGGAAACAGCTTAATTGTTTTGTGAAACACATATTTTTATACTCTTGCTTTTTCTTATACTCTTTTAATCTTCTGAATTGTATGTTTGTTTTCTATCTCCAGAGCTTGCTGAGTTGCCTTTGATTCGATTAGATTTCTCCTGCAATAAAATAACAACAATACCAGTTTGTTATAGAAACCTCAGACATCTTCAGACCATCATGTTAGAAAACAACCCTCTCCAGTCCCCCCCTGCACAGGTAAACTGCAGCTACAAAATCAGATAACTAGTTCAGCTAACAATGGCAGAACTAAGTTATAAACTGAAGGATTATATTATATCTTTGTTATTTAAGAACAAGAGAACTTTAAATAAATTCTATTGCCTAAAAGTGTTAAATATAAAGCACAGCTTGAAAAATCCCTTTTCTTCTCTTTACTGTATTAATAGTCTCTGCTGAGGGATATTACAAAGAATTCCACTAATGTTAGCTTGAACATTTCTGCTTTCAGCATAGGAGAGAGGAAGCTCTGTTAGGAAAGACTCAGTTTCTGCCACTCAAATGTCAAAATTTTGACTGAGGCCTCAGTGCTGCAGTTTGCTGGTCCACTTTGCAGCAGAGTACTCAAATTGGCCTTTCAGCTAGAAAGCGCAATATTGTTAGTGACTAATTTGGTTTTTAGTGTGGGTGTACGAGCCCCTGAGTAGTACAGGTTCTACTGTGCGCTGCTGCACCAGAGTCAAGAGGAGCATTTGCTGAAACTTGTAGTTTCAGTAGGGTTTTGCTTTCCTTGTGGAAGCAGAGACAGCTGTTACTGGCTTTATTGACTATACATTTGAGCTGGCTTTGGCAGTCTGCCACTGCCATTCAGATCTGGGCATGGGTGGGATGCATCTGTTCTGATGCCAAGGGTATAAATTCTAGTACTTGTAAATACTCGTGTCTTGTTTGCGTGATGAAATTTCAGCATCCAGCTGACAGAGTTGCCTGCAGACCAGATGTACTTGGAGGACAGCTTCCATTTGTCTATCACAGGCATCCCATGATGCTCCACTATAGCTTTTACTCTAAAATGCAGTGAGATTAGAATAAAAGATACATTGGTTGATGTAAATGTGCTCATTTATTATTATTCTCAACTGCATCTTGAATGTCTGTAGTGTACTTCGAAAATGTATTGTCAAATTATGTTTACTTGATTTTTTTTTTTTTAAAGATATGTATAAAAGGGAAAATTCATATATTTAAATACCTGAATATAGAAGCATGCAAGATAGCTCCAGACTTGCCTGATTATGATAGGAGACCCATGGGATTTGTATCATGGTAAGTTTTGCACAACCCATGTTCCTAGTTTTAATGGTATTCGGGAAAATTTTGTTAGTCCACCTTGAATTTATTAAAAAAACAGATCAAGATTGTTCTTTGGCAAGTGCATTTGAGGTGGCTTTGAAAAATATTGGTTTTGGTATTTCATGGTGCATTCTAGCAAGGTACTGGTGTGTAAGGCAGGAGAAGTGGTTCAGGAGATGACCTGGGCAGTCTCATGTGAGAGGCAGGTCAGAGCTGACGTGCAGTAAAAAGAGAGTAATAATAACCAATACAGGAGGTATGCTCTTGTGTTGTTAGCATGTATGTTCAATTTACGAGATCTTAATATTTTCCACAGACTTACTGAATCATATCCCTGCTGTGATTTTTAACCTTTTGTACAGAATTTTAGACATGCTGTGCTCAAACGGCAGGTGTAAATGCTGATCTCTACCCCGTTAGTAAACTGTTATTTTTGGCAAGCTTTCACTTGGCACTGCTGCTTGGCATTGTAACACAAATATTGGAACAGTCAGCCATATCAGCTGTTAAATTAAGATGTCTAGCAAAAAGCAGGAGTTATGATTTATTTCTGTCATGTGATACAGAAGAAAGGGAGTCAGTGAAGTATGAAACTGGATATATATAAAAATTACTTCAGTCATCTTGGAAGGTAGTAATAAGGTGTGGAGGAGTAAGTTGCTGAAGGATGTACTGCTGCCTTAGCAGCAATAAAACACAAATCAGGAGGCTTCACAATAAATCATCATGAGTCAGATTCATGAAGAAGAATTTGCATGAGGGACTGACAGTGATTCCTCTTCGGCCCTGAATGTCATAAATTACTGTTCTAGATGAGGTCAACATATGAGCATGATGAGTGTTAATCAATTTCCAGTACAAGCTGTTGCAGATGGTTTCTGCATAATACTGAGGATACTGTCCTTTTACTGGAAGGAAAAGGCTCTAAGTGAGAAAATGTCATGATCTGTTGAGCTCTAACATAATTTGTTTAAGAAAAATTCAAAATCAGGTGGGCTGTGTGCTCACTGATTTATTGCTGTCTGTAGCTGTATATTGCTCTGGAAATGTTCATAAATTGCTTTTGTGAAGTGAGAACAATTAATGTATTTTAATCATAGCTTGGAATTGTAAATGTAAAAATAAGGGCAGAACTAGTTGAGGGTACTTTCTCTAGAATTTTTACCAGACTCAGCAGTATGAAGTGATCTTCACCTGACTTTCCTTTAGCTGTATTTCTGTACCCAGAAGGAGGTAAGAGTTGATGATAGAATTACTTGTTGTTACTGTGCTGCATTTAGTGTTGCAGGTGATTCCTTTCATCTTCAGGTACCTATGGAAGAACTGTCCATGGAGCAGAGTACATATTAGAAGAAAATTGTAGTGAAAGAGAGAATTCCCGGTTACTATACTTTTATGTAATTTGGGATGAAAGAAATAAAATCCTTCAGCTGTGATGCAGTTAATATTTCTAGGCCAGGCACAAGAGCTTTGTTTTTGTTATCTTCAAATGTGACCAATAGAAATAAGGGTATCAGTCAGTCCACCTGGACTTTGTTGCTGGTTTATCTGATCAGCTTGGTGTAATAATGTGCAGGTTGAGAGTCTGAGTGGTAGAGACTCTTAAAGTTTAAAGAAGTTTGTGTCATGCTGTCTATTCACTCTTGATCAAACATTTTTAATAGCAAGGCTGTTGTTGCTGCTAATAAAACAAGATGCACTGAAACATTATGGCAGGAAGTGTGGGTTGGAGGTTCTAGCACAGCTAATTCTTGGTTTTAGCCTTGTCAAATTATATCAAACTGTTCTACCAGAGTGAAACCCTGTATGTTTCAATCCTTTTCTAAACATAAGCTATGTGAAATTTATCTTGCAGCAAGTTTTGTTCAGCTGCAAAAAGCCAGTCTCTCATTTGCTGCAACAGTGAAGCTGAGAGCAGCTCAGGTTGGTGCTGGAGGGAATGGGTTTGAGAGGACACAGAACTGTCGAAGCTGTGTAGCAGTTTTTGGCACTGAGGCAGATTGGCATAGTCTGGAGCTAGAAGGTTTAAAATACCAAGTATTCATGGGTGAACCAGTGTAGTGAATATTCTGGGACTTGGGCAACTGTTCTTTCTTACGGGAGGTAAAGATACAGGTTTTAGTGTGACTTTGAAATTGTGGCAAGTATTGTCTTTCATTGTTGGTCTTAGCAGGCATTTGGCTTTTCATCCTTTTATTTCAAGTCTTACACAACTTTCTATATGCTGTAGTTGCCCCAAAATGCTCTGATCTGTCCAAATGCCTAAATGTTGTTCCTTGTGGCTTGTTGGTCAGGGAGGAATAAAAATCTTAAGTCTCAGCTGATGGCTGCTATATGATTATAAATGTGTAAAGTGTGTAGCATTGGATAGCCGGATTTAGTTGTGAGAGTTGGGAATACAGAAAGCAGCTTTCTTGTTAAAAAGGACAAGTCCTGGGCATAGTGATTATGTATTTTTGAGCTTCCAGCTAGCTTTAGTGTTAGATGTATATAGCTTTTCAAATTCTCCAGTTGAAAAGGGAGGCTAAAGAAAATTTGTATCAAAACACTTCCTTATTTTTGAGCTCAGTTTGCAATAATTGTTTGGTTTACAACAGGGTGCTCAGGAGATGCTGAAAACACTGATTTATTTAAAATGGAATTATACTGCAGATGGATTTTTCTTTGATCCATGTTTTAAATTCAGTATGTAAGTTCTATGAACTGTTAGTATAATTATGGTTCTGTTGTCAGTGATTCAGGTTGGTAGCGCTTTAACTACATTGGGTGATTTCATGGTCATTCTTTTTTCTTCCCAATCAAATGAAGGGAGTTGTTTTTTCTTTTGCTTTTTTTCCTTCTGGTGGTTTATTTTTGCAGATGATCTTTCTGTTCAAATACAAGGCCATAAAAGTGGAACTCCTCTGAGTTAATCAAAACTCCATGCAGATGCAAGAGCTTGTCTTTTAGTCTATATCTGCATAGAAACAGATGCATAGCTTAATGTTTCTCATCTGTAGCCTCATCCCTCCTGGTACTTCTTTGCTATTTCATGTCTATTTGAAAACTAAAATAGGCCTTGATTCTAGCCTGTCAGTCTTCTACGAAGTCATACACACACATATGGAATAATAATAATGATAATAATAAATTTGAAAATAAGTATTTCCTGAAAGTGGAATTGCAGAGGGAGCAGCAACTTGAGAGCAATACCAGTGAGAAAATGACCTGCAATTTAGTTACGATGGGGTGAAGCAATTAGCTTCCTGAAATTCATTCTTCCTTGTGCATTATGTAGTAATTACTGCTGCAGTTCTCCCTGGGGCATCGAGTGCCAGTAGGACAGTTGAACCATTGTGAAATGCCATCTGCAGTGGATCAGACAAGTCCCATTGCCTCTTATAGTGTAGCTATCTGCAACAGTTGCCAGAGTTGACATCTGTGGTGTCTATACTGCTGAATTACATAGTTTCTAAGCCCAGAAATTTAAAGAACTGTTTGGTTATATGTATTATGACACTGGGCACATGTCTAATGCCTTTGTCTAGACATGTCATTGACAAAGCTCTGTAAATGAAAACTGTACTTCTACAGTTATTATATTATGATGCTTTTGAAATACTGTCCAGCTTACTGCAGTTTTGTGCGTAATTACGACAAAGAAGACATTTATGTTATACATGCTGCATACTTTTGAGTAGAAGTAGTATATTCTGTATTTTTAGTGATTTTGTACGTATTTGTGCTTATTTATATAATAGTTTGTTGGACAGTGTTTTTCAACCAAAACATATGAGTAGTTGGAAATGGAAGTTTGACTTGTTAAACAGAGAAATATGAGACCATTTTGCAGTTTGCATTGTCATAATTTCTCTTTGGGAAATGTTTGAAGAGTGGACCTGTACTTTGAATCAGCTTAGGTCTGAAAAGTCCCGGCAGTGGCAGGTGACAGCTGACTGACAAGGATGGTGAGTTGTAAGCACATGCCTCCTGCTCTATTGTAGCAAATGCAGTGTGAGGTTTTCAGACATGCTGAGCTTGTGAGCACACTGCAAGTGTGCTTGGTAGCTTATGCTGATTTTGTTCTGTAATAGCTGATAAGCTTTTGGTGGTGTTTATATCATATAAACTGTGTGTTTGACAGCCACGAGGAACTCTATTCCAGTCGTCCATATGGAGCACTCGATTCTGGCTTCAATAGTGTGGACAGTGGAGACAAGAGATGGTCAGGGAATGAAGTAAGTGTTGCAGCTTTATTTTTGTTGAGTGCAGAATTGTATAGGAAAGAGAACTAAATGTATGCATTTGGAAGCACATTCCATAGGTAACATGGATATGCTGGTGTGCAGGTTGCCTTGAGCCAATATTACTTGTTGTTTTATTGGAGAAAAAACAAGCTCAATTTTATATGGGACAGACCCAAGTTGGAAATACTAATAGAAATGTATAAAATGGTGCATGAGAAATTAATTTACTGGAGCATAAAAAAATGAGAAAAATGGGGTTCCTCGTTTTAAAAACCTGGTAACAGTTTCATATTACAATGCTGAGTCAACTGTAATTATTCATGAAAAGTTGTTTCAATAAAATAAATCTGAACATGAAAATTCAGCTTCAGAAATCAGCTGGAAATTTTGTCTTCTTCCTTTGCAGCTTGTTTGAAATGTTAAAATCTGTTTGCTATTTAGAAGCAGGAAAATAGGATCTCTTAGCAAAAAGATTGTCAATTATTATTCCCAGGAAGAAGTTCCCTTTTCCTCTTGGGACAACTATAAAGTAGCCAAGACCTAAAGTGTCTCAGTGAGCTATCCTCCATATATCTGCTTGCATTTCTAGCTTGGTTTTAGGGAAGGTGCTAGGATTTTCCATCCTGGGATGTCTTCAGGCATGTGCAGATACGGCAAACAAAACTGTAGGCAAGCTGGTTTCTAAAGAAAGCTCTTAATTTGCTTTAAATTAGTGTTTTGTGGTTGTAAAACAGGACAATTGAAGTACAAACCAAGAGGTAGTAGCTTACAAAATTATGTTTCTGAAGAAGAATGTTTCCTGACTTCGCTGTTTGTGTTCCAAAGCCAACAGATGAGTTCTCAGATCTCCCGTTACGTGTGGCAGAGATCACCAAAGAGCAGAGATTGAGAAGAGAAAGTCAGTACCAAGAAAACAGAGGGAATGCAGTGGTAACTAATGGTGGAGGTAAGTAGTGACCTTTGGCTAATAGTGTGTATTGTCATCATTATTAAAGTTCCAGAATGTTTCCTATAGATATTGATTGTTTAAAGAGGAAAAAAACAGAAAGGTCCAGGTAGAATTACACAAAAGCAATGTTGTGGAAACTGTAAAAATACTGTTGTTTTAAGGATGTTAAAGGCAAAATCAAATAGCAGCAGAGTTGGGATTTTCTTGAAAACTTTGTCAGTTTTTGCATATGTGCTATGTTAAAGTCTCCAACTGCTTCAAATTTTGGTATTTTGGAATACTGATTCAGTGCATGGAGTTTTGCTGTTTGAGCTTTTGGGGAAAATTTACTGCAGTAGTAAATTGTCAGTGCTCTGTGCCGACTGCTGTCAGAACGAGATGAGCAATTTTGTCAGGGAATTTCATATTTCCAAGTAGTACAAATGTCTCATTCCAGTCTTGGATTTTAATCCAAACTTTAAAGCCATCTAGAAGGGGCTGGTGTTTGTGAGTGGCAGTGCTTTTTTGTTGCACTTTCTCAGTTGGTGTCCTGCAGTCTTAACAGGATCCCCTTCGTAATTGTTCAAGAGTTGATTGTGCTTTCTATGTTTCTTGATCTCCACAGTCCTCCTTCATTTTAACTTCCAAATTATCTGCTGCTACCAGTGTCTTCTTTTGTCTATATGGCTTAATTTTAACAGTCTTTCAGGTTTGTTTTTTCAATCATTCCTTCTTCTCCATTTTTCTGCACTTCTTATTATTAGATCTCATCTGCATATACTTCGATTGACTTTTCTTCTTCCTCAGCTGCTCCCTGTTTTTCATTTTCCCTGGTGGCTACAGTACATCTTCTCTTAAGTGTCACTCTTCCCAACTACATCTAATCCCCTGTGCCCTACTCCCACTTTTTCTTCTCTCTTCCCTCTTCTTCCCCATCTTTATCTTTTGGCATCTTCTTTTCTTGGTCTTATTCTTCTGTGCTGCAACTTTCTGGTTTTTTTGCCATCTTCTAGAAATAGCTGAAGTGTTCTAGTTGACTCACACTCTTTCACACATTAATGGGGAAAAAATTAATTTCAAACAGTTAAATTCTGGCAGTTAGAAGAGTTGAAGGCATGGTGTCATGGGGAGCTCTGGGCAGCCTTAATAGCAGGTAGTGCTGCCAGCTGTGCCTCCAAGACTAACTTTATTTCGTTCTTTGGGTTTTGTACACCAGGGATTTCAAAATGCCTTGCAGACTTTTAAGCTGGAGCACAATCAGTTCATGAGTAGGTGTATCTGAGAGGGGCACAAACCATGGCATGTGGCTGTCAGAGATCCAGATGCTTTGCAGTTTTGTGTTCCTACCACAGATACTAATATCTTTCACTCATTTCTGTATTATTGTTGCTATCATCACCATCATCATTATTTAATAAGCAAGGCTGGAAAGCAGGGGAGTTTTGGTTTGTTGGGGTTTTTTTTTTAGATTCGAAACTGAGATGGTGATTTAATAAAGCCAAAGTATATAGGAATGTAGTTTTGGATGGTTGTGGTAGCAGAGGGGGTGGCTTTGGCAGTAACAGTTGCTAGATTGTGTGGTGAGGCAAAGAGAAGTCTGTTTTAGACAAGCAGGAAAGGGGCGGGGGAGTAAAAAAGAATGTCTGCAGGAGTCTGGAGCAAGTTTGGGGAGAGTTTCAAGAAAAAAAGAAAGCTGTAGTGCTCTGAAAGGGAACTTAAACTTTCCCCTCCATCCCCAGAGCAGTATTTTTCACCAGAGGGGGTTTGCTCAATGTCATGACTCTTAGAATCCCTGGGCAGAATGTGGAAAAGCAGTGACAAGTGAAAAAATTGCCCTACATAATATCTCCCCCACAAAGGAAAATCAATACCAGACAAACTGTGCTGTTTCTTGCTCTCATTTCAGTGGTTCCCAATTTCTTTTTTCATTCCTCTTTTTAAATAAAATTGCAGGTGTCGTTACATTGTTTTAGAGGGGTTTTGTTGCTTTCTGTAGTGTTGTTCATTATTTTCACATACACTTCTTATATTTATTGTCTTTGCATCCAGATAATTTAGACATGCTGCTCTTTTTTTTGTTGTAGTAGTAATACTAGTAGAAGGATCTGTCATATCCATTCTAATTTTTCTGACAGAGAACCAAGAGAAATTATTCAAAAATGTACACCATCATAGTACAAGTATTGGTATTAGCTGAAAGATTTTGATAAATATTTTTTGGTTTTGGAAAAAACCCCACAGTATTTACTTTCTTAGTCATTGCAAAATATCTGCAGCCAGCAGTATAAAACTACATGCTTGATACATGTTTCTTGTTGCTTTTTGAAAGTCATAAATTTTATCATTATTTCAAAATTTGTTTATTTAATGTTAGTGGGCCTGGCAAAATCCAAGAGCTTTCACGCTGAGCTTTCCCAGATGGAAGAAAAAGTAGGGTCTTAGTTCCTGACATTGCTGCATTCTTGGGTTTTTTCCTCTCCTGTGGGTTATCTAATTGTGGATGTTTTCTCTGTGTATGTTTGTCAAGTGGAACATGATCTTGATCAGATCGACTACATTGACAGCTGTGCCACGGAGGAGGAGGAGGAAGAGGTGAGGCAGCCCAAGTGCCTGGACTCAGACAGCCTCAGCTCCCAGTTCATGGCATACATTGACCAGCGGCGAATCTCCAATGAGGTGGTGCTTTCACTTGAAATCATTAAATTCACCCACCCCAGCAGGGCCCTAGTGAAAACTCTTCCCTCTTAAGTCATTTGGATGTTAAATTACTAGAGAGAGTCCTCAGAAACTGAACCTATAGAAACAGATTTTTGGCCACATAATGTTTCATTCTGTGTTCTGTCAGTCTTAATTAGTACCTACGTACACAGTTACACAGTTCAGTGGCTCACTGTACAGACTACATGAATAACTTGTCTGAAAAAATCTTTGTGGCTGCTCTGCTTAAACAGTAACTGTTGTGTTGTGATTCAGATGAGTCCTTTCAAAGTTTTGTGTGTTTTGAAGCAGAAAGATATTTGCTATTTGAAGGAAAAAAAAAAAGTGGATCTTTAGCTTTTATGTAGGAGCCTGGTCCCTATTTTGTCAGCTTTATATTACTATGTTTAAAATCAGTCACACGAGTATGAGAGATGCATTAATTTGCAAATCTCGTAAATTCAATAACAAATCACAGAAGCTGAAGCATAGACACAAGAGCAAAACTCAGAAAAGGCAACTGTAGGCAATGCAATCCAAGGACTCCTTGCTGTAGATAGGGAAAAGGCATTGTTCAGCATCACAACAGCTGTTCCTTGGGGTCTGTCTAGTCATAAAAATTAAACTGCTTTGAGCTGAAACAGTAGTTTCTCTAAAAAGACAGTCCAAAATACTACTTAGAGAGGCTGACTGCAGTATAGCAGCATGCATGCAGGCATGAGTGAAAACTGGCAAGATAATCTTGAAAAGTTTCTATTTTCCTACATTAATGGGTGTCAGTGGAAGTTTTTAAATAACACCAAAGGCAATATGTCTGTTCCCAAAAGGATGAATTATTTCGTTGTTCAGATTAAACCTAAAGTGTTCTCATTAATCCCATGTTTTGCTTTCTTGGTCCCTCTGGGACCTGTCTTTAGAACATCATAAAAGACTGTCAGCTCCTTTATTCTGTATTTCTGAGAACCCAGTCTGCACTGCTGTACACTTGTAGAGTTAAACTCCAAAGAATGTATTTTCATTTCAATACAAATTTTATACCAACATGAACTTCCCTGCATGATTCTTAATACTGGAGGTTTTAAACTCCCAAATAAACTTATTTATTTAAATTGGAGAAAAAATAAGAGTGAGCTTGCTTGGTTGGAAATGAACATCCTTGACTTGTGTTGTGTTTCTTTGTCAGGTGTTTTCAATACCAGTAGTTACAGATGTAGCTCTGCAAAGAGATTGTTTGGCATTAATGTACAGTTTTCGGAATAAATTGCTAGCTTAGTCTTTTGTGGTTTTTTGCATAGAGCTCGCCAGCAAAGCCTGTATCCATCAGAGAGTTTCAGAGAACAGAGGATACAAGACGACATTTACATCAAAACAGGTAAGAATTACTGTGGTAATAATAATTTTATCCAGAATTTCATGATGAATGCAGAGCACGTGTTTACTAAACGTATTTAGAAAATGGCATTGTTTTCTGTTGCTTCACCAGAAGTGTGTATGGTACTTCATTGATAAATTATTGCTCCAGATTAGGAATTGGAATTCTAATAATGGCTGTGAGCAAAAGGCATAACTGTTCTATGCCAATGTTCAACTTTAAATCAGTTGGTTAAATAAATCTGCCTAATTCAAGTGCATAGTTTTAAACTGATTTAATATCTTCTTTTTGTGATTTAATTTGTACTTTGATTAAATAGTTGGTTTAAGCTGTTATTACATAGAGGACAAAGGGGATAAAGGTACTGCAGGAAGGATAGAGATACTATGGAGTATCTTATGTGCCATGAGGACACATTCATGGTTGATTCCTTTAGTATTGTGGGAGATTCATTTATGTTGAAAAGTACCTTTCTGGGCCATAATCATGAGCTTACATCAGCGGAAAGGATAGAATGGGAATCAATGCTGAAAACAAGTTGCTTATTTTGATGAAGTATGCCTGTGATCTTTAGTGATTACTTGGCTTATTGGAGAGAATGGTCATCTGTAAAATAAAGGTCAGAATTGGACAGAGAGTATCAATGAGGGGTGGTTAAGTTTCTGAAAAAATTTTGGATGTCTAGTAAAAGAAAAGAAGATAAGCAAATAAAAGATAAAAAATAAGCAAATTCTTGCAAATGAAAATTGATAGAACCTTTGTTATACCGTTGAAGCATTTCAGTATTCTGTGGAGTGAAAGTGAATTTGCAGGGACTCCACAGAAAACCAGCCCAGTTGTACTTGGAATGTTTGGGGGGGGCAGGGGAGTGGTGGAAAAGACAACTGCTAGTCCTAAATATGTCATTACTTATGCTGTCAGTAGAAACCAGTTTTTAATGGATTCTGAAATGGTATTGAAAGAGAAAATGAAATCAAGATTAGTGTATAAATTTTTCCAGAGTTTTGGCAACATTTTAATAGGCATTCTGAAATGTGCAGAAAATGTGCAGATACAGTAGCTGTACTGATAGAAGGGAGGGTAACTGCTACAGCATGTGTCAGCATTCCTTATCCTGTCCACAAGTCAGGTATCAAGTGATACAGCAGTTCTGCCATGTTCTCCCCAAAAAAAAGTGAGTGCTCTTGGTTTGCAAAACTGATTTTTTGCTTGTTTGTTTATTTATTTTTCTATTTGAACATTTGCGGTCGACATGGAAATAATTAGACTTTACAAACACTGGTTTCCATGGTAAATCTGAAGGGACTAGGAGAAGGCTGGTTAGCTGGGGAGAGCTGCTGTTTACATAGACAGATGTTAATGATAAAGGAAGTTGTAGTTCAGTAAGGTATCCAGTGATTTCAAAATTTAACTTAAGGACAGCAGCAGATCTTCATGCAGAAGTAGTTCATCAACGATCTAAATGAATTGTAGCTTACTATGCTGCAGCAGAGTGAAATTATCAAGGCAGTAAAACCAGGTCATGTTGTTATTGCCTTCAAAGTTGTGTAAAAACAGCCATATGACAATGAGTAATTTTTTTGTATTTCAAGCTTGTATTAGTCAAGTATTTTATTTTGTGGCAACCACAAGTTGTAAAGTGCTTCCACAATAATTCTGCACAAATGCCTTGGCAGGCAGCCTCTTCTTTTTTTTCTGAGGCATGCTGGAGCCATTAAAACTCTGAAAGTTGGATGTAACACAGACTTCATCTCAAGAGTACTTATATTAGTTGATTCAATTAAATAAATACGGTTTGTGCCTCTGGACAGACTGTGGTGCATTCCTGATGCAACAAAGCTGTGTGTACTCTGCTCTAAACACACTTCTTGGCACTGAGCTGAACCCAGTCCTGTCTGTTAAAACAGCTCTAAGTAATGGATTTGTCATGTGCTTCGGTGCTAATTTAAGTAACAGAAAAGACCTGTAACATATGGGTCTCCCACATCTCATCTTCGTGAGGAAAAGGCCCTAAGTGTGCACACAGCCAGCTGGACTGACATTTTTGGAAATGCATGGTTTTAAGTGTGTCTGTGTTCCATGGCTGCCCCGGGAGCGAAGGTCACAGAGTTTAGGCTGTCAAGAGTAAGCTCCTTGATTTCCATCAACTTAGTTTCTAGGCAGCAACATGTCAGGGTACATGCTGTAGACTGTGGACCTTGGGAATTGTTTCAGTGCTAACAGCTGCCTCCTAGCAAAGAACTGACTGCAAAATTTCTCCCTTATTGTTGATATGATGGATAAGAGCCAGATGGGTTCTTGTTTACCTTGTGACTTTGAGGGCTTGTGTCAGTGGCAGTCACCTGATTGGTGAGCTGAGCAGGTTTGTGCTGAAAATATCAAAGGTTCCTGAGGTTTAAAAATAATTCTGCTCTTCCCAGAGCAGAATAAGGCCTACAATAACCAGAATATTGTCTTAAAAGAGAGAGTCCATCTTCATGTATTTTGAAATCATTGTTAATTAAGCAAGTTATGTTTAATTGCAAACTGCAGTAGTTGTGATCTAACTTGGTATCCCAATGTGATTTCTTTAGTCCAAATTTCACTTTTGTAATTATCTGAAGCTAATTGTTTGGGCATTTCTCTCACAAAAACAGTTGTGATCTAGAGTAGAATTAATCTGATGGTAGTCTATATGCATCAGTGGCCAAATCCCCTTCCACCTGGTGTTTTACCTGCAGGGACACAGATGAATTACGAAGACCTGAAACTCTAAATTTGATGCAGGACAGAGAGCATCACCAAGTACTAAGGAGTTATGTGGACAGGACAGAGAGGTAGGGAAAAGGAAGTTGATAGTTTCTGCTGATTCATTTTATTATTTTCTCCTCCCTCAAATAACCATAGTAGCCAGTTGTTCCTCTAAATGAGGATCATCTGAAAAATTCCTGGTTTGGTTCCTCTTAGAGAACGGGTGTAAAGTACTGGGTATCTCAATGTAGTATGCCAAATACACAATCCCATTGGTACATCTTGTGCTGTAAAAAAAATTTATTACAACTTGGGAGAAGAAATAGAAGTAACTGCACAAAATCTGTCATTCACAGTGAGTTAAATCATCATCACAGCTATTAGTAGACAGTTACTCTTATGATTTGATGAAATACTTGTGTATCACTGACAATTCATGTACGCAAAGTTTTTAGATTTAAGATTAAAAGTCTACTTACTCTCTGTTTTTGCATTTGTCAGACCCCTGCCCGATTCACCTTATTTTCTCTCTCTACCAAGTCACCAGACCCAGGTAACACATAGAATTCTAATTCCTTTGAATGAGTTTGATGCAAAACCAAACTGATGTTCTCCATAAGAGATGGGCTGTTTCTCCATAACCCATCTGCAGCTCTGACTTCATGGCCTGATGCCCTGTTTGATTCCAGGTGCCTAACACAGATTCTGAGCTGCACCGCCGGCACATCGAGCGCACCCGTCGGGAGGCCCAGCTGGCAGCCCTTCAGTACGAGGAGGAGAGGATGAGAACAAAGCAGATTCAGAGAGAAGCTGTCCTTGACTTTGTTAAGGTGTCTCCTTTTTGTACCTACTTCATACTTTATCTTTTCTAAATCCTTTAATTATAACTAATTGCCAAGGTAATTATTGCTTGTATGTTGTGCTCCTGGCACTTTATAAAGAGTTTGGACAAATAGCATTTAAATCCATTAACTGTTGGTGCTGTAGCTTAACACAGGCAAAGCTAGCACTGGGGAGGCAGATGGAAGATTTACCCAAAATACAACTGTTGCAAAGAATTCTGGTTTTGCATAGTTCACCTTATTCTCTCAGTTTTCATTTGCATAGATGTGACGGGATTGGTTTAAGAAAGAAGAGGTCTTTATCTGAGAAGGCATAGAGGCAGTTTCATTTTGAGGACAAATGTAGCTGGGAGGAAATAATCATCATACACACAAAAATATAATGCTGTCTGATCTATTTTGCTATTTTGTGGTAATAAAATAAGTTACTTTTGTGTAAAGTATGGGTGCAGACTTACAGTACATCAGGCACTCGCTCTGAGCACTGTGTCTTCTCTGTCTCTGCACTCAATATGAAGTCTTCTGCTTAACATGCCAGTTTATTTATGTGATGGTTGATTTAAATTTGTTTTACTATTTGCTGCTCTGGTCACTTACCTGAATCTCACCATCACAAATTTAAGAAATGTTACAGTTAATATTTTGGGCTTAGGGTGCTCTGCAGAGAAGCAAATAATGGTTTATTGCATATATTTGTTGTGTACAGTTAGTTTAGAAAAAGGGTCTTAGCTGCCTGAAACTAGACTTTTTGTTAGCACCAACTATTCTCAGGTCCCTGGCACTATTTTGTAGGAAAGGTGCTTATTAAAGATTCAGCTCAGTCTTTTAGTTAAAGATTAAGCTTATAGGATGCATGTTGTTTATTGATGAGTCTCCTGGGGTTTTTGGTTTGAGTTTGGGTTTTGGGTATTTTTCTTCTGTTGCCTTTGTTGTTCATGACCACTTTATTCTCAGTAGTTAAATTCCTCCCTTGGGTTGTATTTTGGGTTTATTGTGCATCTTTCATATGCATAATTTGAATTTTTTTTTTTGTTTGTTTGAATATGGAATAGAGGCTGATTTTTTTACTAATATCAGGAAAGTTTCAGCTCAGGGAATTTTGCAATTTCCCCAATGCATGTTTTATTAAAAACCAAGGCTTTTGATTTAAAACACTTTTAAGTTATGCTGGTTTGTTGTGAGCTTTTGTTTCTCTGTGACATTATTTTAAATTTCTTTTTTTTTCTGTGTAGCAAAAAGCCTCCTTAAGTCCTCAGAAACAAAGTCCAATGGATAGTGAGGTAAGAGTCTAATAAGAGCATTAGTGGGGATGTCAGCACTTAAATTCTTAGCTCTCCATCAGAGTTATTTTCCTCATTGTGGAAAACACTTCAAAACTGGGTTATAGCGTAGTTTTCACATGTTATTAAGCCTTGGGTTGGGGTTTTTTGCTTACAGGATCAGTCTAGTATTTCCTTCTGTTCATGTAGATTGCCTGTCCAAGTGTTTTGTTTTATTGTTGTACGTTTTCTGTGTTCTCTGCAGAAAATACATTTCATATTCCATTTTAACCTGCTCCTTATGAGCAGTACAGTTTATATTCTAACAGGAGTATTCAGTCAAGTTAGAGTTATAGTCATCCTTCACTGATCAGTTTTCTCACAGTTTCCCATTATTAGATCACCAGTTGTCCCAGAAATACTAAGCTTTAGAATTTTGAGGGCCATCAGAAAAAGTAATAAATTCTTAAGTTTTTCTGCTATCGTTTGATAATAATATAGTTTTTATAATCAAAACCAGGAACACTAATCATACAAGGCTCAGTCTTCTAAAATATACAGAGTTGAGCCAGTGACATCTGTTCACTCTCTGCATCAGATTCCTGCATAGTGACAGCTCTTCCACTGCTTGCCATCCCCACTTTTGTCTAGAGAAAGATAATTCACTTGGTAGTGTTAATTAGATCAAAACTTTTAATATCATAACAAATATGATAGTTCTTTAGCAGCATTTTCCAACTCTTTTTGTCAGAAGATTACCAAAATGTGGGGTAATTTAAATAGTTTTTACTCCTTTTTCTCCCTAATGTTTTTCTGTTCTTAATGTATTCTTTTAAAAGGTCTTTTGTTCTACCAGAGTAAGCACTGTGAATACATAGTTTTTTGTATTTGCTTGACACAACACAGAAAGCAGAATAATTGATTCCTTAAGTAATATGACTGCACTGTAATTCCTGGGTCACATGGCTGTGTATTCCTACAGAGTTACAGATAATTCATGGATTGTTTTAAAGAGCCTCTTAGTGCTATAAGCAAGCAGTACATGTTCCAAAATGTCTGTCTGTTCACATACCATGTGTTTGACATTGTGTGTGTTTTTGACATTGCTCCATCTCTCCCACCTCCCAGTGTCCCTTTCCATCCAGAAGGTCTCAGCATACTGATGATAGTGCCTTGTTAGTGGTAAGATCCTGCACGTAATGGCCTTTTTCTGTGGCAGATTCTAGAGCACAGAAATGACAACATGTTATGATTGTCTCAGATTAGAGCAACTGTTTTAGAGCTAATCTGAATAGCATAAAACATGACCATCTCCTTTGAAAAGTAGCTTAGCTGTGAACTATGATGTTGTGAATATATTGACACTTTTGCTGTCAGCCATTTGCTAATAAGACAATTACATTTCTCTTTAAAGTAATTAAAGCTTATATTTTGTTTGAGAGCAGAAGAAAATTACTGATAGTAAAGAACAGTTTCTAAAATGAAAAATTCACCTCTAGTTGTTATGGTTTGATTTTTTTTTCTCCATTCAGCTTGCTTCCTAATTGATGTGCTCTTCAGTGTCAAGTAAGCGATTTTAGTGCTTAGTACAGCCTTCTACTTTAACTTGTCTGTGTCCTGCACATGGGGGTGAGAAATACTTGGCACAGGAAAAAAGTGTTCTACTTATGAATGCTATAAATCATGAAATAGTCCTCATATAGTTTTATTGTTTATTAGTGCAAGTGTCTTAAAAACCATCTATTTTGAACACTTACCAAAATAAAAACATGTATGCACATAATTCATGTTTTATGCTATTGCTTCCTTTGTGGCATCTTAGCAATGTAGCATAACTAAAAAATACAATTAATGTCATAATCCATGTCTAGAAAATTAAAAATATACCTGATCTGCCTGTTGTTGCATGACTGCATGCCTAGAATTTATTTTCTTGATTTATGTGCTTCTATTATCTGCCTAGATTTTCTTTAGGCAGCACCCTTGGTTAGAATGTCTCTCTCCTGAACGTGTTGGTCAAGATATTTACTGTGTCTTTATTCAGACTTTTTGGGTTTCCTGCTTTCATAAGACTAGCACTTTGTGGGTGAGAAAGAAGGCTTAAAATGTTAGAGAGAAATTTAATAATTATGTGCCTGTTTAGAGAAATCACTATCAGTGAGCATATTAAAATGTGTTTTCATATTTAGATAATAAAAAACAGGAGAACTGCAGTGGTTTGGGTTAAGAGATGATTCTCTGTTGTCAGTGAATTCGTCTTTGGAATATATTTTAAAGATACCTGTAAGAACCTCATTTCTCTTTGATTGTGTGATCACATGACTTCTGTTGTAAATTAAGATACAGAATTCTCAGAAACTATTTTGAAACTAGCTTCCATTGCTGTTTGTTTCCTTTTTGTCTAACCAAGTTACATCCTTTCACTTCACAAAAAGAGTGACCAGGCTGGCAGGGAAGGATTGAAAGCAATAATTTCTCTGTTCATTTTTCTTTTGGTTCTTTGCTCTTTTCAGCAGCACTGAATTATAATAGAATATGAAATGCTGGGGGTTTTGATCCACAGCTCTGTTCTGTAGCAGAAATCCACACTGTGCCTAATGGTCACATATGCCAGGGTAGCTGTTTGTAGCAATTACTGTAACTGGAACATTACACCCATACTAGCTCATGAATTTGTACCATTTTTTGTTTCCACGAATGTATTTTATATGGTGTGGGTAAAAACTTGTTCAACATCAAGGAAATGGTCATCAGTTTGCTTTGAAAAAAATTCTAAGAGTTTAAATTGCTTTTACCTTTTTATGTTCTATTGCACTGAATTTGACATTTTCCCTATCCTTCTGGGTTTGAAATTTAGCTAGGTCTAATTTCTGTGGACATAAGGAAAAGCTTTTATAAGTACTAAATCTAATATGGAGTTAGAAAGCAAGTGAGCTTTTATTTTACTACTTTGCTCCTCTGGCATTGTTACTGCTTTAACAAAAAATTTAAGTTGTGAATCTCCTTTTTAAAATCTTTAGTGTTTCTTTTGGTCATCTTATTGTTGTCTTTAATCACTAATTAAAATGTATTCATGTTGCACAGGTTACTCTGACCATTTCCTTCAGTTTAGAAACAACGTCAGGACAGTTGGTTTGAAGTCCCAGAATGATTGCCTGTACCTTCTGTGAATGTTAATGGTTCCGTTTAGTTGTTGTTCCTCTTGCATACCTGTGATTAGAAGTGGAGTGTGGCTGTAGAACTTAATTGCACATGGTGGTGGATTTCTTTGGGTTGACCTGTGATAACCAGACTAAAATGTTGTTGAAGAAATGTAATCACTGGCCTCTCTGAGAAAATAAAAGTTTTATGTTAGTCATAACCTCTTGCTGTTCTCACAAGGATAGTTCCATTCACTACAACTGAGGTTACTTGTAGAGCTGGTATCCCACTTTCAGACTTGGCTAATGATATCAGCCTTCCTTGCTTTTAAATCTCATTTTTCTCCAAATATCATCTTCTCTTTTCTCCCATACTGTCCCTTACAAGGTTAGTACTATCAGAGGGGAAAAAAACCCCAAAACATTGTCTCTAACTGCTGCTCAGTTTCTCTGTTGCAAAGCCCACAAGGTACTTCAGAAGCATCAGGCAGCTGCTGTGACCTCTTCCTCTCACAACTTTTGTTTCATTCCTGCCTTGTGCTCCCTTCCTTGTGTTGTTTTCTTCTTGTGGTCTCAAATGTGGCCTGAGGCTGTCATGTTACTGTTAGCACATAGGATCTCTGAAACATTTCAAGTTAAGGCTAGGTTTAAGTTAAGCACCAGAGTGTTACAAATAATAATGGTATGGGTAAAGTAAGCAGGCCTTGACTTACACAGACTTTTACCCTGGAGTTTTCTCTCAGACCGTTGGCATTCATTTGTGTATTCAAATGTTTAATAACCGAATTCCCTTAAAATATCCTTATTTGGTTCATGCAGAGTTCTGGTTGGGCTCTCCTTTGGCGCTCCCTGTATCTGCAGTTGTTTCTGGCACAGGGAAATTTTTGTGACTTCAGTGCTAGACCTAAAGGCTGTGTGCAGCATGTGCAGAGGGTGGTGTAAGTCTGAATTGCAGCATCCTGGCTCCTTTAGTATTGTGGCTGCCTTTTCTCACAGTCATTCTTTGCCTCACTTTTCCTTTCTTCCCTCTCTTTCTTTCCTTACTGTCCCTGACAGAATGGCTTTGAGCCTCTCTTTGTGTTTGAGATTGACAATAACACCAATACCATTAAAAGGAGGCCAGGCACTCGCAAACAGGTGAAGAGCATGCAGTGTGCTGGTGTTGTGGTTGTCCCTCCCTGTGCTGTGCCGTGTCCCCCTTCCCTCTGCCCACTGCTGGGTACGTGCATTGTGACCACTTCTTGTTCGTCTGTGTCAAGCTTGCCCTGCTCTTTTCATACAGGAATAAGCAGATACATTGATGTTAGAGCCCACCTAGTTCTGGTTTATTTTATTTTTCTCATTTCCTATCTAATGTGTTGTCTAAGTCAAGTGATATTTGGAACTCTTAAAAATAAAAAAACCCCACCATTTTGGCTTTGCCCTGCTCTGGGGAAAGAGGCAGTTTTGAGGATCAGCTGTAAGTCTGCACAGAGTCTAAAGATGTTTGTGTTTAAGTTTTGCCCTGAGCATAAATCTTCCCTTCTAGTTCTTCTGGCTGTGCTGTTCTGAAGTGGCAGAATAGTTGCAAAGGTTTTAAAAACTAACTCCCAAATGTGACTTTCACTGCCTGTATTTTCTAGGTGTCATTTGATGTTCTTTCCTGTGCTGAACTGCTGAACTGTCACTTTGCTATTTGAATGCTGTTTCAGAAAGTATAGTGAGCCATTCAGTCCTCAAACGTTAAAGTGTTGATGGTGCTTTCAGTCAGACACAGGATTTGGCCTTCTAGATCCACCTGTCAGTGACAGATGGGCACAACTGCAGCCCCTGTTCTATAAACAGGAAAAGTTGTTTATTTGGCTGGTTTTGATATTGGTCATTATTGAAATATGACTGCACTTTATTTGTGGCAACGCTGTAAATCCTGACACTGGCATCTTCCCTGAGAGTGAGATTGCAGCCACAGAATCTCGTTTGCTTTGTGTCTAATCACAAGGACCAGTTGTTAGTGTTTGTGGCAGATACAAAGTGTGTGTTACTGAGCCTCTTGTGTATGGGTTTCTCTGATTTTTCAGACATGTATAACATCCTCAAAGCATTAAAAAGAAAGCTATTTATTTCTAATGGTGGCCTAGAATGGACTGTTGTAGGGTAAAGTTTCTTTTTTTCCGATGGCATAGGTGTTACTAAAGAAGCTTTTGCCTCACTTACTGTTCTTAATTCTGTTTTTAATGTCACTGTATTATGTGTAAAAGAAGCACTGCACCTCCCAAGCTTATTAGTCAGAAAGTTCAGGAGAGTAGGAAGGCTTTAACTATAGTTCAGCAAGTATTGATGTGTTGCTTGTTGAGTGTTTCTGAGAATGTGATCGTGATCACCTCTTCATTTTTAATTTTGCTGCATTCCACCTTTGTGCATGACCTGTCAGCCACTCACTAACTCTGCTACTGCATTCTCTTTCTTTCTGCATTCAGTCACTCTCAGGGTTGAACCAAGAAAGCTGTGCTACTACCCTGCCTAGTGCCTCTACCTTCAGTCCTGTCAAGGTATCTCTTGCTATTATCATTCACCACTAGAGCCAACAAAAAAAATCTCGGATCCACACATCTGTTTTAACAGGTGTTAGTCTGTCAGCATCTAATCAAAAGTTCAGGTAGGGTGTGAACCCAATTCACCTGATTAAACTGTAGAAGGTATTACCTCATCTTAGCTTTAGGCTGTGTCTGCAGGAGGCCTGATCTATAAAACATGGTAACCCGTCTCTGCTCCAAGGGGTTCTTGGTTGCCTTTGATGTTGCTTTTTCTGTACAAGATCATTTACTCTTGATCAAGTTGAGTTCATCAAAAGTACACTTGTATTCTTTGTCTTTTTGTTTCTCTTCTGTGGAAACTGCTGTGCTGAATGCATTCCTCACAAGAAATCATTAGTTTGTGTAAACACTGTGATGAAACCACAGTGTGTTTCACTGGGGACAGATGTTCAGTAAATAGCAGTTCTGCATTAGCAAAGGTGTCAAAGAGGTGTTTTGGTGTTCCTTATCGGGGCTGCTGTATTGCCAGTTCTGCATGTTGCTTAATACCTGGTTTTTGCTGTCCCCTTTGCAAGGAGCACTTTTTCACTTTGGGTTGGAAGGAGGAGTTAACAACAATCTGTCATTGCATAGTCAGCGCTGTTTCATCATTCTTTTTCTTCAGGAAAAAAAAGCAGTTGTGACATTTCTGTAAAAGAAAAAGTTTTGTCTCTGCAGAGATAAGACTTGGGGAACAAGATACTGTGGTTTTTTCTTATTTCTGATTATTTTACTGAAACACATTTAGATGGATAGAGCTTTTCTTAAAACACAGAAAATGAAAATGTAGTCAAAGCTTTTCCAGATTAGGCCCATTTATACTCTCTTGCTTTTTTGTTCACAGAGTGATGACAGATCTACCATCTCCCCTGGCTCACCTACTGCTCAGACAGGTAACAGGGACAGGAAGAAAAATTCTGAAAAAAAAGATCAAAATGCCTGCTTGCTTATTTGTCCTATGAAGAGAGGGGAGCATCTGTTCCCACCTCTGTCTGTGGCACTGCTATGTGTGAGAATTTACCCAGTTACTTGGGTCTCCTTAGAAAAACACAAGGGAAGAGACAACAGGGATGAAGTATGTCCTCAGGCAGAGCGCAGGGTTTGGCTGGTTTAGGCCTTCATACAGGCTTTGGTACACAGATGCATTCAGAAAGAGTCAGAACAGTTGTTGGAATTGGTATGTGGAATGTGCTTTGCATGCAAGTGTCCTTGGAAGCGCCTTTTCCTGCTCTGCTTTTATCATGCATGGCTGTAATTTATTTTGTCATTATTCCATTAAAATTTTTGGTTTGTTCTTTTTAATTACCACATTGCTGAACCCATTTCCTATTTAAACTCTAACCATTTCCTTCTTCCTTTCCTGTGCCTTTCCACATTTGTTTAGTCCACCTTTCCCCTCCATATCCTGGCCATGCAGCCCCGCCTTCCTATAGAAACCCTTCCCAGCGACCTGAGAGTTTCCTTTTCCGAACAGCTGTCAGGGATGAAGCAAAGAAAGGTAGGTTACATAGCTCAGAAATTAGCTAGTTTTGTCACATTATATTGACATCTGCATTACCTGGGGCTTGCAGTGTTTTGTTACTTCAGGTCTTTATCATCAAACCACTTGCAGTATTCCACTTGTAGACAGATGACATCTACATTGTGAAGAAACAGGGTTTTATTTGGAGCTGTCCAATATTCTTTTGTCATATCTGTGGAAGTGTGAGAATTTGCTCTTACTGGTCTGCACTTACACGTTTGCCACACAAGCCTTCAACAGCCCAGTAGCCTGTAACAGAATTGCAGTTTCTGAAGAAAGAGAACTGTTTCAACATATTCCGTGTGGCAAAACTTTGTCGTCATTTGTGCACGACCATTATCCAACAGAAAGGTCAGAATCTAAACAGTGAGGGAATTGTGTTGACACTTCTTTTAGGTTGGTAGACCATTAGTTTGATTAATAATCAAAGGAAAGAAAGAGATTTGTGAAAGGAACTTTGTATGCGGTGCAGCAGTGAACAACATGGAGCCAAACCATGCTTAGTGATTTTCTTTCCTTCATGCTGCTGTTTTAGCTGTTGCTTCATCCTCTACCTGTGCCTTGTCTCCTGCTAATGATTCTGCAGACCCTCGTGTGAGACAAAACTCCAAACAGCGGGAGGAGGAGCTGGAGCTGATAGAGCAGCTACGCAAGGTAAGTGCTGCCAGGAGCCAGAACGTGGACGTCGCAGTAAATGCGCTTTGTGACCCTGCTAAATCTGCTTTTGTCTTGTGGACCAGTTTCACTGAACCAATATGGGGCACAGTTGACTGAAATTAAATGGTGTGATACGGTCTATGTAGTTCTTTCAGATGCGTGCAGTGGTGTTCACTTGGTTGATTGTGGTAGATAAAGTCAGCTTCAAATTCTGTAAAATAAACTATGTCGACTCCTGCTCCTAAATGTCCAGTGAACTCTGCTTTTAAAATGACTGTGTGCTTCCTTTCTTCCTTATCAGCTTTCACACTTGTAAGGAGCTCTCTGGAGAGTTGTCTTTACTGTCCCCTTTTAATGTCTTTTTTAAAACTCTTTTTTGCTGTAAAGCTGACAGAAAAGCAGATGGAGTGCAGAGACTGCTGCCAGTCGTGCTGACAGCATGGTTTCCTTGTGTGCTCTAGATCGGTCTCTTGATTCTTGCCTTATCCTTAGTTAAGTGCAGAACATTTGAGACACAAATGTTTCTTATATTTGTGCTTTTTGTCTGCCCGGGGCCACCACAGTCCTGGTTCATGCCCAGGCACAAGGACAGTAAACAGGAATATTGAAAATGCTGCATGGCATTAAGGTGCCGTGCTCTGCTCTGCTTTGCCCCAGACTTTTCTGTAGAGCATGAAGGGATTCCGTGAGGTGCTGTGATTAATTGCTTGGATTTTCCCAATAAATAAGAATTTCCTTATTGAAGCTAATCTTAAAAGCCATAAGCATCCCAAATGGACAGAGAAAATTCCCTCTCTTTGTGGGGGAAGTGTTGAAGTAAGGACAATCTCCTTTCTCTAAAAGGAGAAAGGTTACCTTAGATAAAACAAAACTTGGTGGTGTTTGCAGACCCTCTCTTACATTATCTCAGATTGTTTTTTATGTAGTCTGTCTCTTGTTCTGCTCCCCAGGTAAGCCTAAATCTTTTTTTAATACTTAAAAATATAGATACAGTATTACAACTTGACGACATTCACACAGCATTTTAAATGAGTTTGAAAGCCTGAATTAAGTTTTTATTCATTCTCTTAAACAAATGCTATCTACCTTCTTTTTAAAGGACTGCTTATGCCAAATAGTTCAGTTTTTATTAAAAGGCAAAAATATTGTCTTGACTTTTGTTAACTGTGTTGTCCTCCAACCCACAGTTATTTTCACTTCCCTTGGCAGAATTGTTCTCTGAGAATATGTAGGGTTAGGAATACTGTTCCTAGATCCTGATTTCCATTATTTTTGAATAATGGTTGTACTAGTTCACTGTGCTCTACAATGAAAACTGTTCTTCATTGAACTCAATTGCTCCCAGACTGTGGCCAGCCCTGGGCCACAGCAATGCGCAGGGCTTTCCTTGGGGTTATTCAGAAAGCTGGTTGGAAATGCCATGAGGATGGACAGAGTTGTAACGCAGGAACTCTGCCTCATACAAAGTGTTGTGCAGAATGAACCGGCTGGAGGAATGCATCTCTCAGCTCCCACGTGTGTCCCTGTTGGTTTCCCACAGAACATCGAGTCGCGGTTGAAGGTGTCGCTGCCCAGCGACCTCGGGGCGGCTCTCACGGACGGCGTCGTTCTGTGCCACTTGGCCAACCACGTGCGGCCCCGCTCTGTCCCTAGCATCCACGTGCCCTCACCTGCTGTTGTAAGTGTGTAACAGTGACACTGCTGTATAGCTGTCCAAAGTGATATCCTGCAAAGTCCTGTAATCCACACAGACACTGAACTCAGCATTCTCCTCAGTAAATGTATGTGACAAAAAACTGTCTGTGCTGTTTAAAAAAGGTCTGTAGTGTCAATTCTGGCAGATTGTAAGGAAATGTTAACATTTTCATGTGCTCCCTAAGCATGTTAACTTCAAAACTAGTGAAATAAGATACAGTTCAGCATGAAAACTGAAATAGGATATTTTACAAAATGTCTGAGAAGTTCAGGAAGACGTAGTAGGGAATTAAAACAAGTAGGATCCCACTACACAAGACAGTGAAACAGGCAGAGACCAAGTTGATTCCTGTATCTACTTCACAGCACAACAAATTCTTCTGCTTAGGAATTTTAGCAGAACACACTCAAGCTACTTGGAGAACAGCATCTCCTGGAACAAAACAAATCCAGTCATAGCTTTGTAATAACAGGAAAGAAAGGTGGCTGTGTCTGGGGACTATTTAGAAGAGGGAGGTATTGCTGTCTATTATGTAGGGAAAGCACAGAATTACAGAAAGGTCAAAATCTGTGAGATAACAACAGATTATTTATCCAGTCTGTGTTTGTGGAAGTCAGAAAGTTCAGTGAAAATATTTAGGATCAGCCACTTGGAAGTAATGTGGACAGGCAGATTGCTTGTTATGCACCTTTAAATTGTATGAATAAGGAAAAAAAAACTGGAGATTGTTCCTTGGGGTAGAAGTTGAAACATGCACATAAATCTTCACTTATCCTTCTTTTGGAGTGAGTCTTCGTGTTGATTGGAATTTGAACTGGCATTTCCAGGGCTGCCAAGTGTGTCATTGTGGCTGTATCCCTGGCACTGGATGTGACCAGGCAGATGGCCCCATTATTTTGAGAACGACTGAACTGGATGCACCAACATTTTAGGCAGATTGTGGGATCATTCCAAGTAAAGGCAGGGAGCCACTGCTCAGCAGACTTGCATCAGTGAGATCTTTTCAATGGCCTGGTTTGATGTGCAGCTGAATGTTCTGTGTTAGGAATTAAATCATGGCTTTGTCATGTGAATCCCAAGGAGGAGGCAGCCTTGAGTCTCGTGCTCCAGGAGCAGATGAGGCATCATGTCATGCCCCAGGCACAATGTGATCTTTGTACTCACTTGGTCCTTCGGGATAAAGAGGCCAGTGCTGGCCTTTAACCTGCTTCCTTGGTGGGGAAACACAGCACATGAAGGGGACAGAAGAAACCCCATTACTTATGGAAGCGTCGAACACATGGAGGCTGCTGCCTGCTGCTCCAGTGTGTGTTCAGAGGAGCAGGGAGCTTGTGTCTCTTGAACCAGAAGAGAGTAAGTTTTGAGAGCAAAACAGAGCCTGTGCTGTGGTATGTCTGAAGAGGTGTGAAAGCTGGCTGCAGAAAAAACCTCACTTGAAAAAATGCCAGTGAGTGCAATTCAAACAGCTCCATCAAACACGTCTACAAGAGGCTGACAAGAAGCAAGCTTCACTTCCAGTTTTCTGACATTATTTTTTGGTTTCATCTAGCCTTTATTTTTTTCCTTCTTTTTTTAATTGAAGTATGGTTTGATATTTATATATTTTTGCATTACAGTAATCCGGAACAGACTCTGGATTGCTTTATGTTATGGAATTGCTCTGAAATCACAGCATGAAAGCCATGGATGTGCATTTCATCAAAAGACATTTTTAAAATGATCATACTGTAGTCACTAAAAGTGTTAGCCAGTTTTATATAACACTGTGTATATAAATACTGCAGGGCTTAGAATTGTCCTTTTTTTTAAATCATCCAGCATTCATAACTTAGCTTTTCATAAAACAGCTTTGAAAATTGGGATGGTTTTCTAAGAAAAGCAAACTTTAGCAGAGTGTGCTTTGAATTAGATGAGCTTATGTCAGCGCCGTGTTTTTGGCAAAGAAATTTATTATGAGTTTTATTTAAATAAAAAATAAAAATCTTTTAAAACCTTGCCAGTTAAGAACACTGTATGCCTTTGCTTCTTTGCAGCCTAGACTTACAATGGCAAAGTGCAGACGAAACGTGGAGAATTTCTTGGAAGCTTGCAGAAGGATTGGAGTGCCTCAGGTACGTATTTCTGCTATCCTGATACAATGTTTCAGATGCAGTTTTGTCTGGTCCTTCAGAAAATAAAACATTCTTTGGAAGATTGGATTAAAACAAAATAATTAAAAGTTTAGAAGGGTCAGGTACAAACTGTTCTGCAGTATAGATCAGACTTACCTTGCATGGTCTTCCAGAGTAAAATGAAGCCAGATACAGTTTATCAGAGTGTAGTATATAGAGTTCATATTTTAGTACAGATTCATGTAACTATTGTTCCTCAAATTCATAATAGCTGATGGACTTCAAGTCTGCCTTTAGAACTGGTGGGTCCTATAAAACCAGTTACATTTTCTCAATATTAAATATGTGACAGCTTAAAAGTGGGATAAAATCTGGATGATGGTTTGCACATGGTTTTTTTTTTATCTCAAAGCTTTTCATGTCTTTCACAATAATTCTCTTACATGAATGTCTTTACTGTCTTACCAACAAGTCACAGAATTATTGGCCTTTCTCTGATGGTAGCTGTCTTTGCTTAGTTCCTACTTTTGCTATGTTCCAGTGGTAGAAGTCTGTCTTCTGGTATTCCTTGTTCCCTTTTGAAACTTGTAAGATCTAGGAGGTGAAAACACATGAAATAGTCTTGTTGGTCCAGTTATCCTGTTTGATGCTGTCCTGTCCTTTGCACTTTGTCTTACTCAGCGGCTGTCTCAGTACAAATAGTTTTAATACATTATATTTTTCTTAATTTCCCTTCCAGTGCACTAATTGATTTGGATTTTTACACTGCTGAGCATTGGTGTTTCTGTTGTAGGTGCTGGTTTCTTTTGTATTGTGAAAGGGAGAAGTAGACCCCGTAACTCATTTCTCAGCTACATCTAAAGGCAGTTCTTGAGTCATGCAGGATTTTCTGGTGTTTTCAGATCACTTGCAAACATTTGAGTCACTGGGATTTTAGGATGACTTGTTTATTGAGCTGCCTGGCAATTTCACATGGCTCCGTGGTGAATCGTGTTGGAACGGGCTAGGGAATTTTAAGTTAGTGCTGGGAGATCCTGCACTGCTTTGGTCCCCTAAGAAACTTTGGACTTTTAATCCCAGCAGAACTGCACAGAAATTCATCTGGGGCAAAATTGTGCAGTTCCGTCCCAGCTTCCCTATTTATAGTTCCCTCAAGTATGAAGATAAAATTTTTATGGGATTGCAGTACAAAGCAGATCACTGGAATGACCCACAATTAAAAACAAACAAACACAAAGGCCAATCAAGAAAAAGTCCCCTGTAAACCCAGGCTGCTCCATCTGCTACCCCTACTGTGAAGGGCCCTCTTATTTTTCTCATATATCTTGTTTTAATGTGAAAGAGTTCAAGGAGGGTCTCTCTGGGAAAACTTAGAAAAATACCCCTCCTGAATGCCAAAGCTGCTCTCACATGTCTGCATTACAACTCTACTGAGATGTGAACATAAGATACCTGTATGTAAGAATGGTGGGGTGGCCTAGTATGTTTTTCTTGAAAAGTTGCCTGCAGGTTTTTTATTTCATTTCAGTTCCAATTACAGAAATAAAAGGCTTTCTGAAAGCATAGATCCATGTAGGAATACTTGCCTTCTAAGGGAAGGCTACTTTCAGAAAGGGCTAATTACAGGCACCACAGCAGAGCAGCAATTTCTGTGGGACTTTGGTGGTTTTAAAGCCCTTGGATCAAAGGGAACCCTCAGCTGAACAGGTTGATCCATGCATCTAGATTTCACTGATTATTAGCAGTTACCTGTGGGAAAGGGAGACAAGAGATAACACAATGGGAATAGTTAGAGAAGTCTTAAACTAATTAGTAATAGATATTTCTGCAGGATGCTGCATTCAAGCATCGGTTACACATAAATAATTCCTTGTCCTGCTGTTTTCATTAAGTTACCTGTGGAGGCTGAACTTTGGTGAGTACCCAGTGCCAGCAGCATCTCAGACACCTGAAACCTCTTCACTTCTGGAGAAAAATGGGTTTCACTAAGGCTTGTGTAAACTGCTGTTTTTAACAACAAGGAATAGTTACATGTTGTAGCTGTAGAGGTGACAGGCACCTCACTGAACACTAAACACTGACATTGAGTTCTTTGCAATGGGAGTCGTGCAGATTTCTATGTGAGAATTAACCAGCTGTGATGTGCTTCTCGAATGTGTAGGTTGTATCTGAGATGTCTGATAACTGCTTTGTGGATGTTGCTATGGCTAACTGACTGACCTTTTTTTTCTGTCTGTTTTCCCTTCCTGCTCACACACTCTGGACAGGACAATCTTTGTTCCCCTTCTGACATTCTCCAGCTAAACCTCAGCGTTAAAAGAACAGTTGAGACTCTTCTTTCCCTGGGGACAGATTCAGAAGAATCCAGTCTTGTGTCCCTTTCCGTTCAGCTCTGGGGCTTTGTGGTGTTTTACTGTACTCTAATGCTAACGCTCTGTATGTTCTATCGCTGGGTCTTTTTCCTCTAGTGAAGGATAGTGGTGCTGCTTCCTCCCTCTGTCACTCCAGTGCTTGGGAACAGATTCTGGGCTTTGCCAAGACTGTGTGTATGAAGTGCTTTGTTTCCCACGGATGGGACAGAGGTGACAAGTATGATGTGCAAACACATTGGTGCACCCACACCACCATCCGTGACCCAATTCCCATTTGTATTTGCTGTGTCACATTGAGCAGATGAAATGCTTTACAAGGGAGGAGGAGCTGTCCCTGGGCTCGAGCAAGGGCTGGGGTCAGGACACATGGTGCATGCTGTTGTCTGCTGACCAGTGGTGTAGTGAAAACTGCAGTGTCAGTTTGTGCCTCTGTTCCCCCATCTGTATAATGGGAATTGCAACCACTTTGGTAAATTGCTTGAGGATTATCTGATGAAAAATGTTAAACAATGTGAAGTATTTTTTTCATTGTCAGTGTTCTTGATGAGATCTTGCAGTCTTAGGAGACATGGTCTGGTAAGTGTTGTCCACAACTTTCTAGCTGTATTTTTTTTTTACCCCAGTCCTTTATCCTGCTTCTGAGAGCATTTGATTTCTCAAATTTATAGACTCTGCTATATTACTCTGAGACAGGATTTTTAAAACAGCTGTCAATGAATCCTGAGATTCTTGAACTTTATAACAGTTCAAGCAGAAAAATTTCAGGGAAATTAAGCTCCTCAACAGCTTTAAGATAAAAGTTTTCTGGCACAGAAAGAAAAATCTTTAAGATTCTGTCAGGTGCTACAGAATGCCACAGCATTTTACTGTGCTCTGGATAAAACTTACAAAAACTTGTTGAGTTGCCACTTGATCTGGGGCACCCCAACCCAAGCTTGTTCCATGCTTATTCCCTTCTTCCTCTTACCCTGTCATTTTCAGAAACACTTGTAATCATGCAATTGCACAAATATAAGTCCCGGCTGCACAAGCACTCTTCACTATTTTACAAAACTCAGGTAGTCTTCCATAAAGCTTCACAGCCTTTCCCTCCCCAGGGAAAGCATCCTGGTGCTTTAATGCTTTAATGTCTCAGGGACACTTCAGAACTTCAGGGCACTCCCCATGTGTGTAACAGACCGTGTCTCCTCAGAGTGGAGATCGATTCAGGGAGCTCTGCTCAGAGACCAGTGACAGGTAAGTGTTCAGGACATGGCTGTTCCAAATGTGTCTTCAACAAATTTCTGTTATATCTGCAAGTGCAGTAAATGGCTCAGAAGCCCAGTGCAAGTGGTGTTGGCATTCCAGCCATAACCTGGAACACCTCTGAAGTACAGTTTAAGGTACACAGGAGTTCAGTTGCAAATGTGGTCACTACCAGTAAGAATGTGTTACGTATATGTGGGTCTCACAAGCTCTTGTACCATGAAGTGAGTATTTATCAAAGGAGCAAGTAACAGAGCTGCTGCCTTCTGTCCAAGTCACACAAACTGTTCTGTCCAAGCCAAACATCACCGAGTAAAGAAGGGACCTTTGACAGGGGGAGATTGTTTTATATTTGAGTAAGCTGTTTTTGCACTGCTTACTGGTGTGAACTAAAATGAACTCAGTTCCTGTGTTTCTTAACTTCTAATGAACACTGTGATAAAAGCTGCAAGGGGTTTTACACTAACAGTGCCTTCCAGTTTTTAAATTTTGTTTGTCATTACTGTGTGTGGTATGGAGTCATTCCAAAGCTTTTCCCCCTTATCTGTTTGCATACATAAGAAAAAAGATAAGGCATATTCACTCAAGTTTACAAGTATTTTCTCAAAAAGCACACTTTTCTCAAAGTAACACACATTTGCTGGAAGAAAAATGTATTTTAGCCTGAGCATATGGCTTTCTGTGAGAATTGCAGTTGGGGCTCACTTGTTTTCTCTCTGCTCGGAGCTTTGCGGGAGGAGTGTTGGCTGCCACTGTTGAAGGATTTCTTTAACCTCAAAAATCAGTAAAGACTCAAGGAGTGGAGAAATGCCAATTGATATGAAAATAACACATGAAAAATAGTCTCTGTAGCTCTATAGGAAGGACACACTTGGGTTGTTTTCTGCGGATACAGAGAACTGTTGGACATGTATCCTGACTGTTGCGGAGTGAGGATGGCCAGGAGGTGCCAAGAACTTCTGTAGGATGAGGCTTTAAATACATCTTAGACTGAGAATAGCACAACTATTAATAAACACTTTGAAACCTCTTTTTGCATTTTGCGTATTACTGTTATTCCTCAGGATGATTTTGGGGGCCGCCCGCTAAGCGGGGGCACTTCGGGGAGGTGAGTGAGTGGTAGTGACTCATTCCCTGCTCCACAGCAGGGCTTCCCTCACCGCTGTAGCTGAACAGGCTTGTCCCAGGAGGACTCTCCAAAAGGTGTGATTTGGAAAGGAAGCTGTGGTTCCTCTCCTGCTCTGTGTTGTAGCACATTGATCATATTGAGGCAAAGCTTCCCCCTCCTCACATTCATCTGTTTTGGTTTCATAAACTGCTGCCATCTCAGCGTGGGCAGAGATGGAGGACAATTTGCTATTCCCCTTTCCTCCCACAATCCTTTTTCAAATTCTTATTTGTAGAAAAAGAACACAGAGATTAGCCCAAGGCCACCTTCCATGAATAGTCAAGGTCATGGTTCCTTTGTCACAAGCAGAAATCTCATGTCCTACCCCGTGTGTGTGTGCTGCCTGTCCATAACGTTTCATATTTCAGTCACCTTTTGCTTAATTTTTTTTTCTTTTCAGTTGAGTGGTTTTCATCCATTTTGTTTTTGTCTTTGTTTTGTTCCCCATTCAGGAGCAATTATGTTTGCCTCTGCATATTTTAGAAGAGAAGGGTTTGACACAGGTAGCTGTGACTGTCCAGGCGCTCCTGGAGCTGGCACCCCCAAAGCAGCAGCCACTTCACCACTTGTCTGCTGTGTAAAGACCTCCGGGACCTTTGGGGTTACCTTGGCTAAGCAGAAGGACCTGAAGACTTTACTGCCCATGCAGTGCATCCAAACACACAGAGCTCTGTTCTAAGGAAATGAGTTTTCGTGATTCCTGACAGGAATGTTTTACTTCATTTCTCCATTTTTTTTGGAGATCACAAGAGTTTCCAGTAACATTTTTTATTATCAATATTTTTGCCCCTTATTTAAAAAAAATGAGAGTTCATTGGGAGGAGGGCAGGGAATTCCAGTGGCTGGCTGTTGGAGCCAGCTGTAGAAACTGACCTTGCAGGATGAAGAAATGGGTTTAGAGTTTGTAAAGCAGTTCCTAGGGGAATTTGTAATAAAAGGGTGTTGCTGCAGTGGGCACACAGGGAATTAAATTTCATTCCTTACCCACAGGGTAATGGAGTTTCTTTGCCTCCAAAGAATGGTTATTTCTATTATTTTAAAAATTGCATCACACAATCTTAACCTGCAGTGTTTGATAACAGGGTCAAACCTCACACAGCTGTCACTTGCATTGGCATGTCTTCATTACTGAAAATTGAAGGAATAAAACACTTTTTTTTTTTTTCCCAATGGAAAAATTACTGCATGTTTTCTCTACCAGAAACACTTTAGTAAAAGATACTAAGTCAGCTCTGTTCAAATGGGATTAATCCCATCAGCATTCTTGCTGGGTTCACTTTCTGTTTGGGTTTTAACATGTCTAAGCACTTTTCCAACAGCAGTGGAGGGAGATCTCCACTGTCCTCACGGGATCACCAGAATCCCATGCCTTTCCCTGCAATGGGAACAATGCCAGCCTGCCCTGCTGGTCATTAGAAGCCCAGTACCAAGTAATACATTTATGAGGGGCTGAAGCATCCCTGCAGGCACAGAATGGATCATGTCACGAGCACAGTTCCCAAGTTCCCCAGGTGGGCTGGCTATTGTCAGAGCAGCATCTGTGCTAATGTAGCTCTGAAGGGTTTGACAAGGATTTCAGTAAAACCCTTTATTCGTTGGAATTTACTATGTAGAGAGATGTTTTACAGAAGTGCTGTTATTTCATTCCTCTTTTCTTAACTTAAAAATGGAAATTCAGTGTACAGGAGTGGGAGAGGCAGCTGACAAGTTTTGTTTTCCTGGAAAGCTGATGTGCAAAATAAAGACGGGTCCCTATGCTCTGGTCCTCCTGACAAGGCCAAGCTCACTACCAGGTCAATTAACAATACTTTTCTCTCCCCCACAAAAAGACCTCAGAAAATCCAGCTCTCCACTCATGCAGTTCCTTTGTCAGGTGTTGCCCAATTTAAAGCATCCCTGAACACTATGCTGCTACTACTACATAGTGCATGAGGGTTCTGAAAGCAGCTCCACGCATCAGCCGTATTCCACCTGGGGATACATTTGAAAGAGAATACACCGAGAGGATTTTATGCAGATAAAGGAAGATGAAATGTGAACAAATTAGCTAAAAGTAATTTTTGCAGAAGTAAACCTGCTGTGGGAGCTGCCAAGGACAGGTCTTAGCTGCATTTTTCCCCTTTTGATTTGCAGTTTTGTTTCCATTTTGTTTTGCTTCATGTATTTCTTTCAAGAGCCATTGTGGTGATTGATGAATCACCTATTTCACATAATTATTCCAGTTGCTTCTTATTGGCATTGGTTGGTCACAGTGTACGTGAAGGAGAACACCTGGAGGGTGTTTAAAAGTCCCCAGCTGAAAAGAGAAACCTCCTCATGCTGGGTAAGCACAGCGCCCTGAGCCCTGCAGGGCGTGGATGTGCCCGGAACTCACACTACCCACAGGAAGAGCAGCTCCACTCAGGCATTCTGTCCCCCTTAAGTAGCTCTTGTTTCACTTAATGCCATTGGTGAGCAGCGCTGGCCATTCTTGCAGGGTTACACAGACGTGTCTGAAGTGTCTGCTGCAGTTCGCTGGGGGGAAGGGGCTGCCACTTGCAGGCAACAGACAGAGTGTTCCTGGTGTGTTTGTCTCTGCACGTAATTTGAGAGAGAGGGAGGCACTGGCTTCATCTTGGTTTCCAGCACTAGGTCAGCTGTACTGTTACAGGGACACGTTGCATTTAGCAGCACACCCATCATGGGCTATTTAAATACCCCTGTTTGAAGAAAACCATTCCCTTCATGGAATTTCGAGGGTGTGGTGATTGCTCCAGCACTTAAGGAAAATGAAACTTAACAGTATTCAGGTTGGTGGAAGCTTTTTCATTTAATTAACAGTAGTTTTTAATGGGTGGGGGCTCGAGTCTGGCCTGCAGGAAGGAGCCGTTTCCTATTGCTATGTGTGGGTCACAGCTGTGAGGGGCTCATGGCCACCTGTGGCTCACAGCCACGGCTCAGCACGAGCCAGGCCTGGGGAAGGGCTGTGGCTGGAGGCCAGGCAGGCACAGGGTC
>NW_008236696.1:6110285-6135738 GCF_000691975.1 Corvus brachyrhynchos | reverse complement strand
ATCGTGTTTGTTTAAAATAATCCTGTGTTTTCAGGCTGGCAAGCACTAAATCTTGTCCAGATGCTTAGGACAAAAGTCCAAACCTGAAGTTTCATCATACGGTTTCTTTAATGTGTTACACCAAACACACTTCAGTTCTCTATTGCAAAATGGGTTGGGATTTTTCAGTGTAGTTATGTGCAATTTTTGTTGTATCCCATGAAAAGAATATTTGAAAGAAAACATGTATAAAGTTCTATTCTGTGTGTTAAAGCAGAGATTGTCTTTCCTCTTTGGGGCATTTGCGTTGGAGGATGTGGGAGGGATCCACCTCAGTGTTCTGTGCTGCTGGTGTTCCTACACTATCTCCATGGTGTCACACTCCATCCTCAAACCTGGCAAGCCCTGAGCAGTGTCTGAGGCTCTGCAAGGTCACACACTCCAGGTGGAGTCGCTCAGGCACTCGGGAGCCCCTGATGGCACTGGGGGGCCGGGGCAGAGCAGCTGGGGGTTCCCCCTTTGAAGGAGAGGCTTTTGTAAAGGCCCCGCCCCTGGTGTCCTGCTTAAAATCCATCAGGGACAAGCACCAGAGCACCTCTGTTCTTGGTAGTAACAGGATGGCAAATGGTATTCTTACCCCTTTATGACTATAAATGGTTCTTTGGAAAACTGTTTTAGAAACAGAGGACTTGTAAGGTGAATTTGGACATCTGAAAATCCTTTTGTATAGATACTGTGATGTTCTACAAAGTGATCTAATTTTGTTATTTCTGAAAACAGTGTAAACGTGTAAGTAATAGAGTAAAGGATTTTAAAGCTTCATCCCATGCTGTATGTCTGTAAATACATTCCATAATTTCTGTTACATATAAATGTGTCTGAATATTGTATATTTTAAATCGCCTGTATTCTGCCAGTAGTGTGACCTTCTAGCACATTGATAATATAAAAGGAAACCATGAGTATTTGAAATAAAGTTTTAAAACTTACATGAATTGCAGTGTTTCTTCCTGCTGTTTTTCTGTTGCGTCAACAAAAGTTCCATCCTCTGTGTCAGGTGTTTATTCCCCTTCCACATCATCCCAGTTGGCATTTGATGGACCTACTTTGGTTTTCTACTTTTCGTAGTTAACCAGGACAGGAAAATTCCAGCATTTTTACACATACTCTGCAGCCACATCAACAACTTTTTTGGGGGGTATTTTTAACCTTCCCCAGACACTCATTTGGTACAGAATCCTTTGCTTCTTCCTCCATGGCCTCTTGTTTTTTCCTTCTCTGTGTAAATTACACATTCTGGGTTTGGGGTCTCCTGCTGCCAGTCCTGTTGCTCCTTGTTCTCATCCTTTGCTTTTGGCCTGTCTTGGGTTTGAAGTGTAAAATTCACACCCCTGCTTCCTGACCCCGCTGCATTTGAAAGGTTTATTCTTAGCCAGAATGTTTAGTCCCCTTTTCATCTCACCTCATCACTAGTTTTATTATTTTTTTAAATATAAAAATGCAAAGTCTAGAAATTGCCAGAGATCCACAAACCCTCCCTGTCTGTGTTACCCCTGTGATGCTCTTCCCTGCTCACCAGGCTGCTCCAGCATCCTTGTCTGACCTGGTGACTCTGTCAGCCACTGGGGACACTCCATTACTGCCTCTCTCAAGGCTGCCCAGCTCTCTTCAGGTATTTATTTCTCCCCCTCAATCTAAAGCTTCCTCCTAACCAGCTTCCCAATCTCCAGCCCTTCTTCTGCATTTAATTCCCAGGAAAACCCTCTCCATGGGAATTTCCCTGTAGGAAATCCCATGGATGTACATTTTGATCCCATTTCTCCGCAGCTGGAAAAATGGAGCGGTACAACCATGGCACAGTTCCTCAGAAGTGATGGGTTTGAGACTCTGCTCTCTGCTCCTGTCCCTGGATGTGCCAGCCTGTTTGCTTGGCAGCTGCACAGCCCAGGCACAAACTCTGCTGTGGTTTCCGTGGAGTGAGGGAAGGCTCATTCAGAGAGCAGCGCCCTGGGATGGGACAGTGCAGCCGAGGAGGCCAGGAAGAGCTGGATGGGTGGCACTGCGGCCACAGTCCCCAGGCCAGAGTGTGTGGCAGGTCACAGGGTTCAGTCAGGTTACACACCAGAGTGTGTGGCAGGTCACAGGGTTCAGTCAGGTTGCACACCAGTGTTACAGTGGGGATACTGCAACATGTGTATCAGACGACGACTCCCGTGGAAAAGAAATATATATCGACCTATTCTTGCTAGATGTTTCAGAGATGTTTATTTCTCCAGCTGCATGGCCGGGATCTGCCGAGGAACTGCAGCAATCACGGGACCCGAGGGTCCTTGTCCATGCAGGGGAACACAAAACAACCAGTGGGGAACGAGGCTGACCAGGGGCAGGGAAACCCAGGGCCCCTCTCCCAGGACCACATGGCAGGGGGAAGGGACCCCAACACACCTGTGCCCCTGTCAACTACCCCGCAGTGGCCTCATGTTGGAACCTGAGCTTTAGCGCCCCAACTTCACAGGAGTAGCAAACCCTGTTCCACTGTTGCCTCTGTGTTTCCAGAGCTGCTTCATTCTCTGCTGAGAAGCAAGAGCAACCCAGCCAAGACCATGCATCAGATTTCAGTTGTTTGGTTGCATTACTAAAGTGTGCCTGGAGTTTGATGTAAACAGCAGAGCTCTGCTGCCTGCCATCTTATCCTGCTTTTCCTTAGCTGAAAGCCTGTGGAGAGTTTTATGATCAACTTCATTCCTTCCACCCAAGCAGGTCACCTGTTAACATCCCCATCACATATGGGAAACACGGGTCTGTGGTAAAATATACTGAGTCAGCAGGGCATGAAAAGGAAGAGTTAAAATTAGGAACATAAGTCCCAGTTGCACTGAGGTGCTTCCTGCAGTGGGGTGTAAGCACAGTCCTGGCTCTGTTCCTGCCAGCACCGAACTGGAGCGATCCCTGCTCTTACCACTGCATGGGGAGCATGGGAAGTGAGGGAATGTGTTCAGGTTTCAAGCAAGCGTCCGTGCTCCAGCAGGAACACTGGCACTTCTAATGCAGTTTGTCTGGAGCATCTGAAACACTCCCCTGACAGTCAAGTCTGCCTGACAAGGCACCAGCCCCTTGTTCAGAGTTCTGGGCCACAGGCTCTCTGCTCATGGTTTCAGCCATCTCACATGAACTTTAGAGCTTTTGGCTCAATTCAGATCGGACATGAGGAGGTTTGGATGGGGCCAGCACGGGCTGCCCACAAAGAGCAGAGCAGACTATGGTTTGAGATCATTTCCCACGTGGGAGAGTCAGAAACCAGGCAGCTCAGCTGCAAGGCTTTGTGCACAGACCTGCATGTGGACTGACAGTGGTGTCAGGAGCAGGGATTCCCCTCTTGGTTAAAAAGCAGCTCTGCTCCCTGCCTACAGCCCCATCCCACTGCACAGTGGCACTGGCCAGGGCGGTGGGGACGCCTGTGACAGACCAGCTCCTGCAGGCAGCATGGCTGGCTGCCTTTTCCCCTTGTTCCTCCCCTTGGTCAGGGGGTATTTGGAGCTATTCTGTCTGTGCACTGACACTGTGCAGGACTGTGGGAATGGAAACCTGTGTGCTCTGACTGCACTTGTGTTTACACTGCAAACTGTCCGTGTTCTCCCCTGCTGACCTGATGCCAGCACTGGTAGCAGGGAGAGCACAGATAGAGCCCAGCTGGGGGTGCCTCGGCCTCCCCACCTGACCCAGAGCCACGGCTGGTGCTTTGGGGGCTGCAGAGGAGGTTCTGGGGGCAGAGCATCCCACACTGGTGAGTTACTGGGATGGTAACAGGATTACCTCCCACTGTCTTGTTTCCATAAGCACTTCGCAGGGGATAGAGTGTTCTCACTGCTTTGATGCAAATCCCTTCTGCTGGGAAAAAAGGCTGTACAAGGGCAGCTTTAAGATCTTTAGTGCAGCTTCACCATAACTGTTTCTGCAGGAACTGTGTTCTCCAGAATTGCCCAAGCTCTGTTACATGGTTTATTTTGTCCTGTCAGACAGACAGACCACAGTGCCCTGCCCAGCAGCAGCCTTGGAGCACATCTGTGGCCACTTTCTTTACTTATCTCTTTGCTCCAGAATTTTCCTTCCCTGTTTCTTTCTGTGCTGACTTTTCCTTCAAATACTTCTCGAGCTCCTGGTAGGGGCCGAGGAATCTGCGTACCATTGTACCTTTCCACCAGGCCTGCACCTGGAAGTGAGAGAGAGAGGCCTGAGGGGAAGTCACTTGCTGGGGTACCTGGTATAGCGCAATGCCTGGAGAGTCTTTCCTGTGCTCCCCAGCCACAGAAGGGAACGCCCAGGCCAGGCAGCAGCCTTTGGGCCTGTGCTGGTTGTGCCAAAGGCATCCACAGCTGGGCTGAGGGCAGCTGTTGCTGGTCGCAAGGGACAAGCAGGGGCACTGCCCCATGACCCCCCTCTATCACCTGGGCAGTGATATTTGCAGGAGAGTGGCTGCTCCCCTTTCATTCCCATCTCAAACCTGCAGCCAGCTGCTGCCTCTGAGTGTACCCCAGCAAAAAGAACAGGCTTTGTCTTTTGCTTGTGCCACCACACACCAGCCAGCTTTCTTGGGCTGTTTTCTGCCTGGACAAAGCCCATGGCACAGGTTATTAACTCTCAGCTGCTGCTGGAGCAGCACTGCCTCAGCTTTGCTCCACTTTACCTTTAGGGCGCTCTTCAGCTCCAGGGCTTCCCGCTCTATTTGTTTTCTCTTGGCCTCCTTGTCTGACCGGTCAATGGTGATGGTTGCCTGGAATTCCCGGCACTGCAAGAAAGCACAGGGGTGGCAAAAGCCATGACAAACACATCCCCTTAACTGCAAGGTCAGCCTTCGGGTTCACTGTGTCCAGCTGCTTGCCAGGGCAAGGCTCACCTGGACCCTGGTGCAAGAATTGTTCCCCTCTGCTGCCTACACGTCTCATCCTTGCTACACACTTCCCACAGCCCTGCCAGGACTGCTCAGGCCCGAGGGTTGTGGTGTCTGTGTGCACCAGGGACCTCCGGGGCAGCCCAGGGACAATGTGTGAGTGGAGACTTTCCCCCCCACCTCCATTATTTGATCTTTCCTAAATCCACATGGCAAATGTTGCTCGGAGCTGCTGCCAAAGTGAAACCTCTCACGGCCTGGGTGTAATTAACCCCCTGATCCCTGTAAAATGGCTGGCTGATGGCTTCCCAGGCAACAGCTGGTGGTGAGGAGGACACTTGGTCCCCCAGGCTAAGCAGCAGATGATGTACAAACACACTTGGGACACTGAAATGACAGTGTACAGAGTGAAAAATGAGCCCACAAGCCAGGAAACACCCAGCTCAGTCCCATCATCTCTGACCCACAGACAGTAGGAATGTTTACAAGTAAATTCCTTCTGGTTTTAAAACACACATTTTTCTAGATACTTCTCTTTGTTCTGTGCTGCTGCTCCGCTGTGATCAGAGCCCAGCAGTTAACCAAGAACCCAGTGGGGCAGGAATGGTTCTACCCAGAATCAGCTCCCTGATAACAGAGCTCTGTGCAGCTGGGAATGTGTGTCTGCAGAAAGGGATGAGCTGCCTTTTCCAGTCTCAGCCTGTCTTACCCTGATCTTGCTAGAAGGAGCAGATTTGTTCAGACTCAGGCAGCAAAGTAAGGTGAGGCGTACTGATGGGATGGGACAGTACCTCTGCCCCTCACAAAGGCTGTCAGTAGCTCTCTCATTACTTGCTGGTATTTGAAAATAGCTATAGGGGAAACATCATCATCCCTCCTTGATGTCACAGGTGGCAAATAGAAGATGACATCTCAGCTGTTGTCTTCCCAGGACCAGTGCTATAATCACAACCTGTGCCTCAAAATTACTAATTTTTTTCCATGGTCCTGGTTCCTTACCTAAATGAGTGTAGGAAAAAGCCCAATGCAGTTTTGCATGGCTGAACACTGAGATGCTCCTGATGTCTTACCTCCTTGGCAAATCTCTGCATTGTTTCCAAGTTTTCTGCCTTTAATGCTCTTAGATCATCCAGTTCTTCGTCTTTTGCATCAGTGTCTTTTTTATACTTCTCCATCCAGTATTCCAGCTTCTCTTCCACTTTCTGCATAGGGAGAGAGTGGTGCTCAGCATGGTGCAAAGCATGCACAGATGAGAGACTTGCTACTATTACATGGTCTGCTTTCAGGATGGTGGTGAAAGTCCTGTAAATTGTGCATAGTCAGTATTTTCTTCTCATCTTGAACAGATCAAACCCCTAAGACTACTCATAAATTACTGCAGGGTTAGTTTTGTGCGGTCAGTCCTGATGAAGCAAGTGGCAGCCAGAAGCCATTCTTTGTGTGTATACAGAAGGAGGGGGTTTTAAAAAGCACAGTTTGTCAGTGGGAAAGCTTTTATCCTCTGCCTGACTCCCTACCCACTTTCTGGATTAAGCTCAGCACACCAGGAATAAGGTCCCAGGGGACAGCATTTCACACTATTTCAGGTTGTGAACTTGGCTTTGTGTCACTCATGAATAGGGCAGGTGTTTCTGAAACAGTCACCCAGATGACTTCCTCCTATTCAGCAATAACTTCTCCATAGTAACCACCATGATTGCTTCCATGGAAAAATAATCTGAGGAAAAGCATCAATCTCATTACAGCATCACAGCTGGACACACAAGGGAGATGGAGGGCATGGTCATCCTCCTCTCTGCGGGCCCCTGCAAAGCCACCAGCTGCTGTCTGAGCACTGAGGGGCTGCTGCTGGGCCGGCTGCTGGCGGTCAGCCAGGCTCAGCGTGTACTTGGGCAGTCCTCCCACTGGGAGCATTGATCAGACCAAGGCTCTGGGGTACAGAGCACACTGTTCAGTTGCTCACAAAATCCAGCACTGCTTTGCACTCAAATTGCATTTTTAAAAATCTATTATCTCCTATTAAATTCTGTACTGGCAGTGACGTCAGGTGCCCTGCAGTAGTCCAGGTTTTCTTCCTGTCATACCATTTATGAGAGGCTTTGCAGCATTATTCACTGTAAAGTTATTCACTGTTAATGATGGGAATGCTCTGAATCTCTGAATCAACACCACAAGGACATTCATGCTGCTGAAAATGTGTACAATACCTGTGGGTTAGCAATGATCCAACCCCAATTCTTCCTCAGATAAGGCAGAACTGAACTGGCATTTTGTGTCATTCCCTCCTCAGTGTCCCTCCCCTCTGCGCAGCCCTTGGGTCTGTAAAGCTGCTGCCCTCGCTTTGGGCTCTTCACTGGGGTGCTGGGAGCCCCAGCTACTGCCAAGGAGCTAAATTCCAATTAGCCAAATACAACTATCTGAGAGAGGAAAAATCCGTAACACCTGAACAAACAATGTCATTCACTACATGAACCCTAATTTTAAGGAAATATATCTATATGTAGCAAATCCCAAGTCTTGGAGAGGTGGGTTAATTAGGCTTTGAGGATTACAAATCGTTCAAACTGCAGTGGTCATGAACCTGATACATTTGATGGAGCAATAACTGTTTTCCTTTAGGCACTAATTGATGATCTAGTGTTTATAGGTTGTTATTTTAAGCATTAGCTGACAGTCACACATACCTGATACTGCTGCGTGAGGAAATTTTCAGTCTCCATGTGGAGTTGAATCTCCTCATCAGTTTTGCTCTTCAAATTCTGTGATCAGAGCAAGCAGAACACGTGAGAGACAATGTTGGCGTGTATGTGTGTAGACACCCTGCTGCTGAAAGCTGAGTAAAAGTGCTGGAGGTCTGTGTGGTCCACAGATTTTTTCCAGTGATAAAATTAGCCGAGGCAGTCCTTGCCCCTGGGCCATCCATGAAAAAGGAAAAATTAGATCAGACTTTGATAAGTCAAAAAAAGATGTTTGCAAAACCAGAACAGTTTTCTAGTCCAGTTCACCTTATGGTCACACAAGCAGCTCTATCTGCATTATCTGCTGGGGGCACTGCTGGGAGCTCAGGCTGCCTGCGTTGCTAAATACCCTTGTAACAACCCCTTTGGATATACTTCTGGGTCTGGTTTTCTGACTACAGCATTACTTTAAGCATTCCCTGTCTCCTAAAGCCATGCCATCCTTGTTGCTGCTGTTTGCAGGATCATACAGAGAAACAGTAGAAGAGATAAAGGTGTCTAACCCCGATGAGTTTCCTGATCCAGTTCAAACAGTTGTGCTGGTGACTATAATGGAGAGCAGAAAGGGCATCTGGGGAGCCAGGGAGGGCTCTTCCCTTACTAGATGGAGATGCCTTCCAGTATGGGCCATGGGGAAGGGCTTACCTGGATTTCCTTCTCCAGGGCATTCTCTGCATTGCTGCACTTTTTCTGGGTTAGTTGGATCTGGAGATCTGTGTTTTTCTTCATGTAGTAGCTCTCTGTGTTCAATTTGGCCGTCTTCTCTTGGAGCTTATCTTTGAGGCGATCAATGATGTTATCTCGGTCCTAATGGAGACAAAAGCAGCACAAAAGCAAGCCTGGAGTCTGAGGTCAGCTCACAGTTTCTTAATCTCTCCACTCCCTGATAAGGTCAGAAGAGACAAAGCTATAGGCTTCACACTTTCCCTGAATGTTGCTCCATTTCAAGGAGCATTTCAAAGGTTAGTTTGATCTATAACCCATACAGATGGCAATAAACCCATCAGCAAGGAGTGATTGCCTTTGGAGACGGTGGGGTGAGGAACAGAGTGGGACAAGAAGGCAGGCCTTCTGCTCTCTGGTCCAAAAATGTATTCAATCATGCTTAGGATAAATATGAAAAACAGCCAAATAATTTTAACCACTTTAAGTTAGGCTTTACTTTTACTAACCCCTTGGATTAGACCATCTCAGTGAGTGAGCATCTGTAAGAGGAGGATAATGTCTCAGCCCCACAAAAGCCGAAGTTTGTTATCCTAAAGTATACTGTATTCCTTGGATTTATTTTTTTCTAGTTATGCAGCAACTGTATAAACGCAGCCTTAGGAACAGGTGCAAATCTAATCCTGACTTGCTCATATTTTTAAACAGCTCTTTCTTGAAATCTTACCAGGTAGATGCTGCCCACTTCTTTATGAAAACATACACCCAGGGCAAGGAGGCAGTGTCAAGGAAAAACTGGCTATGAGCTCCCAGCCTCTCCCCATGCCTTTGCTTTGCAACAGAGCTGAGCCTTTCCTGGGACAGAAAGCTCAGTTTTCTGTTCCCTGGAGTTATCCCATAGGCCAGAATCCTGAGTGGTTTGTCCAGCTTTTGGAGCGTGCTCAGGAAGCAAAGTGCATTTGCTCGATTTGGGATTGCTGTTTTGTTTACTCCTTTTTAACTAATTTATTTGAATAACAGATAAAGGTTCATTACCCTGGGGTTGGGACTTGGGACAAATGCCTGTAAAATGAAGACTTTTGCGTAGAGTTAAAAAGGTCATCAAAGCTTCCTGTGTAATTATGCAAGATCGATGTGAATGCACCCAACAGCTCCATTACAGCCTTTCTCTTTGCTTCCCTGCCATGCTGTGGTGAGTTTGATATTCATCAGCCGACCTCTGCAGCTGAAGATGAAATACCAAAGTGTTGGCATTTTTTGAAGCCCACATATCTTGTGTCTGAAGCACCTCACATTCCTTAGCTGTGTAAACATGGAAAAATGCCACAGGAAGAAGCCAGCTCAATAGGGCTGTGTTTGCAAGCCCTTGCAGCATGACTCATTTGGAAAAGGTTTCCTTATAAGAAGAGATTGGAATAGTTAAAAGGAAAGTCCTTCCCTCTGAACCCCTTGGCATACACAGGAAGAGTAGAGTACATTTATAAGGCTCAGGATAAGTGGGGCCCTTGGCTGGTGCTGTTTTGTGAGTTCAAAGGTGTTCGCATGTTTTTGAAGGTTTCAAACACTATTTTTAGATACTATTTTTATGGCCATATCATCATATGACTGCAGACAGCTACAGATATGAGCTGTTTGTGCCTTATTAAGGTTTCTGGTCATGGCCTTTATTATCCCTGGCATGAAATTTTGGTGGCCATTGGAGGAGTTGTGTTCCTGGTCAGTAGTCATGGGATGTGAGTGTGCCACTCTATTTTGAGATTGTCTTTCTGGGTCATAGTGGGCTCGTGTCTAAATTGATGTACCAGCAGAGAGACTGAGGGGATGCTAATTTAAAAAAAGAACAAACCCACAACTTTCTGTGGCACTGAGGCTCAGGAAAGTCGAGCACTTCTGATGTCAGTGTGTTACTGCTATCTGCTAAAGATCTGCAAACTGGCCAGAAAAGAAGGGTTCAGCCTAGATTACAAAGTACTCAAGAGAGTTGGGGCAGAGCATGAACTTCTCACCAAGTTTTCTTTTTCATTTCACATTTTAGTAAAGAAAAAAGCGCTTTTGATTCAAGTGCCCCGGGCCTTAGGATAGGGTCCAGGATGGGGCCTATCTGCTCTGTTGTTTTCTCTGTTGAATGGCATGTCTGTGGTTTGGATTTGGTCTGCGGTGTTGTAAAACATCCTGGTTAGAGGTGGGGAGTCCGGGGGCTTGGTTACACAATCCAAAGCAGACGGGAAGTGAAATGCAAAACCCACTGGTGGTTTACAGCAGCGTCTGCCTGGCCAGGGAAAGCCGGCTGCAGGCGTGAGGGCAGCTCCTGCTGCTGGACCTGGTGCTGTAGAGCTGGGGCATGTTTGAGATTTAGCTGCAGGTAGTAAACGCAGCAGTAAATGCCCACAAGCTGTGGGCACCATCTGCAGAGTGTGCTGTCCCCTGAACTTCAGAGACAGTAACTGGGAAAATGAGTTAATATTTATTCATTCGGGTTTATCATAGCAAAGGTCCACACCAGGACACGGAATGCTTTCATAGCTGATGCAGTAAGTCTCTGGGCTGCTTACTTGGGATGACTTTAGCGTTGAATCTGCCAAACCAAATCATCCCTTGTGTCCAAAACTATCGGAAAACTGGCAGAGACCAAGATCAAAACCCAGGAAATAGTTGTCAGGAGCCAGTCTGCTTCACAAGCAGGTAAACAAGGTGATTTTGTCTGATCTCTCAGCTCACAGACATCAGCCCAGGGGCCTGTCTGCTGTCACCTGGTGCCACAGGAGTCTGCCCCACAGATGCTGTTTGGCTGCAAAAGCAGCTGCACTTAGCTGGAGACCTTATCCACACTCCTGTGTTTTCAGTTACTTTGATTTATCTCTCTTGTAAGTGCCACCAAGATCTCCCAGCTCTTCCACAGCAATTAGTGTTTAGTCATAAAATACAGCTGGTTACAAAAATAGCCCACAGGAGTAAACAGTCTGAGGAATTCTCCAGCAGTCCAATGCTGCCATTTGGCAGGGGAAGGAGTGCTGTGCTCTGTGCTGACAGAGGGCCCTGCTCTGCTTGCTCCCACACTGAGTGCTCAGAGCTCAAGGCTTTTCCTGGCAGCTGCAGCATCTCAGCTTGCAGGGCCTGGAGATGTGCTTGGATCCACACACCTGCTGCAGCCTGGGCTCGCTCCCCATAAACCACAACAGGCAGCCCTGCAGGCACTTCAATAAGGCTTTGCCTGCATCACTGTCCCAGCTCCAGAACACCCTGAAGGAATGTCTGGGCCCAAGGGACAGCAGGGCTGGCTGTCACCCGGTGTCAACAGAACGGCTTCTGCAGCCCTCAGCCAGCTCAGCGCCAATTCCAGCAGCTGCAGGAGAGCCCCAGGAGGGGCAGTTTGCTGGCACAGGGAGCAGACCTGTTGGCAACAGCGCTCCTGTGGAAAATCCTGCCCCTCTGGAGCCAGGTTTGGATCTAGTGCTCCAGGTCCTGCAGCGCTCCTTGGGGCTCTGCCAGCAGTGAAGCTCAGGACCATCACAACCTTGTGCCTTCTACTGTAATCATTCTGTGCATATCCCCAGTAGAAACATGCACCATTTCACAGAATGCTCCACTGATGCATTTGTCCTCCTGGGAGAGGAAAAGGGAAGAAATATGGTGGGTTTTAATCTTACTACTAAAAGCACAACTGAGTGGTGCACTGATACAGTGGATCTGGGCGTGTTATGACAACTGACAAAGAATTAAAGTTACAGACCTGTTTTCTCTGGTACTGTGGTGCAATGGCTGGGACTTCTGTCTGTTTGGTAGCTGTAACATTACTGCTTGATATAAAATGACACCACTACTTGCATGCATGTATGACATGAGTACACCACAAAATAAATTTTTATGTTAAGATGCATAATCCATATGATATTAATCTGTTTCAAAACCTGCACAGACTGCTGTTACTTGTCCAGGAAACCAGAGAAAGTGAGAATTTTTATAGAAACTAGAAAATGAACACTGCAGCAGCAAACAGACCCCCTGCAGCCAAACCTGAGCTACCAATGCTGCTCCTGCACAGAGAGGTAAGAACAAAACCAGATGGATCATTTCAGCTCCTTTAGAGACATCAGTGCTTTCCAAGAGAAAAGAAAACAAAATAAAGAAGAACATTTAGCATTTGATTTGTGTTCCATTAGAAAGAAAAATGAGCTAAGCAGGCTAATACACTATTAATTAGAATCTTATTAAGAGGTAGAAAGGCTGAAAATACAAATTCACAGCAACATGAGTGAGACAAAGGCCATGTTTTTCTGGTTCCAGGATTACATTTGCTCGCTTTTGTTTTCTCAACCATGTAGACTTTTGTTTACAGGTCTGTGCATTATTACTGTTGTTCAAAGTACTCCAAAGTCAGCGAAGCTGTATTTTTATTTTTAATTAGTTGGCAAGGTGACAAATCATGCAAGTGTCTGTAAAACTGCCTATGGGAAAATCCCATATGAAGCAAAGAGAAATTATTCTCCCTTGGGAGACATAGTGAGACACCATTATTTTTGGCACAGGAGGAAAGCAGTACTTTAAAGTAGTCTTGTCTTTGATTTGTTATCAAAGCTGAAACTATAAGGAAGCTCAGAAAAGGACTTTTAAGCTTCTAATATTAAAAAAAAAAAAATCCCAGATGAGTGCAAATCCCACTTGACAAGGCAAAACCCAAGAACTGAATTAGCACTGAAGGGACAAGGAGAAGAGCCCCCTCCCAGCACAGGAGCTACACACCTTCTTATGACCACAGGAGGTAGGAGAGGTGCAGGGCAGGACACAGAGAAGTGTGTGCAGAGTGCCAGGACATTGCTGCTGGTACAAAACAGGATGATTACAGCCCCTGGGAAGGCATTAAACCAGGACTGGGTACATAAATTGTGTGCATGGACATGGTGAGGTTTGAAGAGCTCTACATAGAAGGAGAACTACCTCATCACATTCACCAGCTTGGGGAATGGGAGAGCAGGAACTTCCCAGGAGCCATCAGAGTCTGACTGAGAAGGGACAGTATGAGAAGCAAATAGATCCTTCATATTTTTTACAGCCATTCTGTATTTACAATTAAACTTTCTATGGCATGTGCATCCAGGCTGCCAACACAAAACCTTCATGTTCTACAAACCAAACTTCATCAGCATGCCTGGGGCTTAAAATTCCTCCCTGTAGTCAACTATATCCTGGCTTGATTACTGTCCACACTTTTGTCCAAAGACAAAACTCAGTGACACCAATTCTTTCCTTAGATGCCCTTGCTGTCCTCTTGCTCACCACTGAACCAAGTGTCAGATTCTTGTTCCTTCCCCCAGCCCCTGTACAGCTCTGCCCCAGCTTGCCTTCTGCTTGTTTGCTATCACACATCTCCTGCCTCAGGAGGCAAGGCTATGTTTCCATGTTGAGTGAGCATTAAGTCTGAGCTGTCTGATGAGCATCAAAGTGACCGGTGACAAGTCATTCAATTGATCTGTACTTGTGTAGCAAGTCTGACATTTCCAGAATGCCCCATATTTACTGTGCATGCACACACCATTTGCATGATGCAGACAGAAGGGCTGAAGCTTTCCAGAAAGATTAAGTTGACAGCATATGTGCAATAACATTGATCTGCCCTTGTGTAGGCATGTTCAGGATTTTCTGATGTCTGGAAGCCTAGAAAAATAGATTAATAGAATGACACTTTCTCCAGATGAAAATGTAGGTAGAAAAATGGCCTGTCCCTATGATAGGTGTCTGTCTTTCTCACTCTCTTTGGCACACTTCCTTCTGTGCCAGATGCTCTGTCATGACTGAGTATGACAGAACCTTAGATACTGTTATCTGCAGATAACCTCTTTCTTACTGATTGCAGGTATCTGTGCTTTGTCACTCCCAGCAGTGTTTTTGGGATATTCTAATTTGACCATGGTCTCATGATTATGAGCATTTTGATTTCCCATTTGAAAATCATCAGACACTGCTCTTAAAATCATTAGTGGGCTTATTCCAAATACAAATCTTTATTGTAATTATTCTACTTCTATACTCCTAAGTGATGGCTCAATATGTATGGACATGGCGTCTCCAAGTGCTAGTTCCTGGGCAGCAGAGGCCAGCTTGCTAACAGGCTTCCCCATGGCAAGATGCCCAGTGCTAAGTGCTCTCACCTGAAGGTCTGTTTCAGCTTGTTTCTTGACATCTTGCAGCTGTTTCTGGAGTGCCTTTATCTCCTTCTTTCCTTTTTCCTCCCTGAAGTGGGAAAATACAATCACTTGAATATATCAAAAAAGACAAGAGCTGTTTACCTAGAAGAGGAATTTCTTGTCTCCTGATACATTGTGGTAAGATAAACAGAGACTTCTCACCAAAACTACTGACTTGCTCAGTAAATCCTGAAAGAAGAGGTGCACAGACTGAGCAAGGCAGATGGGAACAAAAGGGAGAATAAGCCAAAAAAACGGGATGCTCTTGTTGGAAGCCTGGAATGGATTTGAGGATGATGCAATTCCTGTAGCAGAGAGGGAAGATGTCTGTCATTGGGTCACAGTTTCTACATTCAGGCAAAATTGCCCCTGATTCTAGGCAGAAGCAAGCCTGAGCAGCAGTGCCAAATTGTGTCTTTATGTGTATGGAGAATGTTTCTTTCATATCAGACTTAAAATCTGCCAAAGAACACTGCCATTGGTTCTGAGTTCCATAAAGGGATCTGAGTGAAGACCAAAAGCTAGAGAGGGGTTCATCTGTCTAAAACAAAACAGATGCAATAAATGTTCTAGGTATTATTATCTTATTTCACTCAGAGTGCACCTCTAAGCTTTTATGCTTATGATTAGTTTTAAAACCAGTAAATACTACAGTTGGCCCCTGAAACTTTGTATCCTATCCCAACCTTACAATCACACTTACATTTCATTTTCAGAGTCCTTATCTGGGTGACTGATGAACAAAAGCTCCTGATAAGGAGTCCCCGTCGTCTCACTGCAGATGGCTTTTAGAAAAGTGTATTTACACAAAACCAGGCAAGTATTTATTATCTTGAAAGACAGATCAAGTACATTCCATGCAAAGAATGTATAGTACAACAGAGTGGCTAGATATAACTGACAGAAGGGGACAAAAAGGATTATGTCCTTTCTGATTATAATTTGTCTGCTCTTTTCTACCTTTCAGTATTGGATAGTTACTACACAACCAATTGCTACTGTCATTCTTGCTTTCTGTCCCTTCCACGGATAAACAATAAATCCCTTGGTTTTGGGCAGTGGAAGAGTGGGGTTTCATACTTGAAGTCACACATTCCACTGGAAGCTGGGGATTTGCCCTAGAAGCAGATCCCTGAGCCACCATAGGAGCTGTTCCAGTAGGCTGGACTCCTGACAAATCACGACTTAGAGCAGCTTTGCTGTGCACCCTCAATGATGGGCCCGAGCTGCTACATTGAGGTAGCTTTAAAGTGGTTAAATACTTGTCTGATGACTGTGATTCTCTCTGACAGTCTTGGGATTGGACCAGAGCTTTGCATGCTAAAAAACCACCAAACCTCTAGAGCTCAAAAGTTTGAGCTGAGATGATAACAAATGTGTACTCTGAAAGATTTGGGACAGAAGAGGATCTACAGTACAGTGGCTGGTGGATTAGCCCTAAATAAGACAACTCCTCTGTCACCATCTGTGCTAACCCCTCACTTCTGCTGGGAAAAGGGAGTCTATTAGCATATTGGGTCAGAGCAGATTCTCCTGGGCATCAGACAACCTAAAGGCCATATGTTGCTGGCCCTGATTTGAACAGATTCTCTGACTTTCACTGGGGACAGGAGTTAAAGATCAAGGAGCTCCTACATCACATTATGTTTTAATTGAAGTGAGGCATTTGCACTAATGCAGCTACTGCTGTCCGCTGTGGTCAAAGCTCGGGCCATTCCTAGCTCACATCAGTATCAGACCCATCCACTGTTTCTCTCCAAAGGGGAAAAAATTGCAGTTTGTAAAGCAAACAGAATAATTCAAGATGAAAAAAGTGGAATCCCTTCTGTATTTTGGTTTTGTTGGGTTTTATTTCCTTTTCAGCACGTACTGAGTGGGAATGGGTTCGGCTTGCAGCATTTAAACAGGGAAGAACTGAACACAACACTGACCTGATGAGGATGTCATAAAGCTTGCTCTTTTTTGCCTTCTCTCTCTCATTAGCATCTGTTAGGGTACTAAATGTTCCTGTTTCCTCCATCTTTTTAATAGTGATTGTAATTACATCACTTGCATACTGCCTGCCAGGAAGAAAAGGAACACAACAATACTTTACAGGTGCTGGTAGTACAGTGTCTAGCACTTTTATCCATTACTGTTTACAGTAAAATGTAAGGAAATAAAAGATCCTTTTTCTGGTCTTATGTCCTATCAAACCCAGGAGTGCTTCTCCCATGGTATCTGCTTATTGTACGTCCGGAGAGCTCTGTATTAGGAATTGGTTGAAGCTTTTAATTTAAAAATGCTGCCCTGCATGCTACTCTGGGAAATTGCAAAGAGGCACAAACATATCCGTGCTGTGCCAGACAGTGTTGCCATTAGGAAGAAGGCCACTGGCCTGCAGTAGTGATGACAGGTGGATCTTGGAAAATGAGATTTGGGGATGCAATACGTGGGCTTGTCCAGTTTATTGAATGTCATGATGCATGTGGCATTTACATTTTAGCTGCATTTGCCTCATTTGTGTTAGAATTTTCTTTAAGCCTTTTGTTGAAATGACATGAAATGAGAGAAGCCAGGATGCAGAAAAACGCATACTGAACATTCAGCTCTATAATCTCTTTCAAACCAAAGGCTGCTGGTATTTCTGCAAATCAAGGCACTGGATTAGGTGAATAAAGTTCGTTTTAAAAAAGAAAGAAAATCTTTAGTCTTTATATACATTACCTGTTCTATAATGGCTATAACTGCCACAGAAGCTGTGTGCCCTGCAGAATGACTGAGTTCAAAAACAAGGCTCAGATCTCCCTTTGCCTGAGACCTGCTAAGGGAATCTGACTCCAGGTACCAGAACATGAGCACTGATTAGTACCTGGCATGATTTCCACCCAGGCAACCATTATCAATGAGGTATGTTTTACAGCTCCATTCAAAATAAACTGCTGGTCATTAGGTAGCATCCAGAGGCAAGCAAAGGCCAGAACTAGATGGCCTATGAAGGATACTACTGCTACCCTTAAAGGAACTCCTTCCAGACAGACATTGATGTACTCTGGCAGTGGGAGAGCAAGGAATTTGCATTTTTGCTTTCAAGAGATAGACTGAGAACTTTACAGCTTTAACCATCCCCAACAGGTGCTTCACTCACCTGTCAGCATAAATTTTTCTGAGCTTCTGTGCAGCCCGAGTGGGGCATTTCTTGGAGCTTTTGGAAGGATGACGGGTGCTTTTTTGATCTTCAGTTTTCCCCTGCTGCTGCTTGTGTTCAGTGCTTTTCAGGGTCGTGGAGGTAACTGTTTTCCCACTCTCTTGCTTTGCTGATGTAAGCTCTGGGGAGTTAATCTCCAGCTCCTCCTGGATCATTTCTTTAATTTCCTGGATGGGAATGAAAGGGGATAAGGAAAATAAGAGAACAAGGGAAGAGGGAAAAGGGAATAAGAGGGACCTGTTTGTACATTACACAGCAGAAATAAACCCTCTGCAACATTATGTGAGAGAAGGAAAATGAGTAATAAACTAGAATGAAGCTATACTGAGAGTAGCTGATAGTGCATGTTACATCCTGCAAAGAGTGGAAGATCAGAAACATTTATGTTGGTCAGTTTTGAGCACACAGTGTAGTTCATTGAAGTTTATGGGCTCAAAACTCCTAAAGTGACAGGATTAAAAAAGGCCTAAAAAGGTGAATTCATCCAGTCCAAGAGATGATTGTTCAGATTGTTCTTAATCTGACATGTTCCAAATTACCTCCAGCAATGGAGACTACACACCCTCCTGTCAGTGCCAGCACCTCACAACTTTCTTTACCATAAGAAAGTTTTGTCACCTCAACAGCATTTGAACCCCTGGCTTGTTGTCCTGGTCTCTGTAGGCACAGCAAACAAGTCATTCCCTCCTTTTTTTGCACCAGTTTTTGTGTACTGGAAGATTGTTAGCCTGTTTCTCCTCCTTCTTCTCTCCATCTTAGACATTTCCCACTGCCTGTCACCACAACCCAGGGTAAATGTTTTTGATAGAGAGAGATACACAATTAACAAGGGTGACTTCATCTTCCCTGTTAAACCCACACTCCCTTCTGACCTCTCTAGATTATTCCACAGGCCTTGGAGCCTTGTTTGTCCACTTTTTATTGTTATAACTAGAGCTGTGTGGAAATAAAGGTGATAGACTTTCTGTCTGCTATCTGCTTAGCAGGTTTTTTGAGAGTAACAGCAGAGAAAATGTAACATTAATTCAAAGGAGAAATTCAAAATACTGGCGGCTCTCTTCTTCATGGAAAGGTATCTTGTGATTGAGTACAATTTCATTCAAAAAGCAAAAGCCCCCAAAAATACAAAAGCACACTATAAAATCAGCTAAGCTCTTGCTTCTAGGAATTTCTCTGCTTTATGTGTCATGGATAAAATGCAGGTGTATACACTGGGACATTAAAAGGGCACATTTTCTTGCCTGCTTACCAGCATTTCTGTGGCTGAACACTTCATAACAGCACTGCTGACTCCAGCTAACACAGTCCCTGCCAGCCCCATCCCAGTCTGCAGCTGCCTGCTCCCCACCCCGGCTGCTTGGGGAAGCAGACAGAGAACTCGCTGTGATGAAACATTTTCCAGCAAAAAGGAAAAAAAAAAGTTATTTTTAGCAGCACCAGTTCTCAGTCCAGATCCTTCCACAACCCCACACACATTTGTGCCAGCAGAGCAGAGTGGGCAGAGCAAAAACAAGTGGTCAGGGCAGCAGCTGTGGATGCCAGGAGTACTTCCAAGAAGTTACTTGTCATGCAAGTCAAGCAAGGCTCTGTCAGTTGTCTAAGGTGCTGGTGCAGTCAGTGAGGGCATTGCAAGGGGCTGCTTCATGCTGAGTGTTTTGGACAACTCTGGATTGGGATGGATCAGCCTCTGGCAGTGTCTGACTCATCAGTGACTAGAGAAGGAGACTAAGTGACTACATGCTTAATTTTTGGACTGTTAAATTTACATTAAACAAATCACATGCAAAGTATACACAGACCAATGAAAATTGCATTGTTAATTAGTAAAAAAAGGGCTTAAATAGCTGGCTGGTGATGGCTGTACTTCAGAAAGAACTAATTTTGGCAAACAAACTGTTTTAATATCATGTAGATTTTATGAATGTTCTGGTATATGTTTTTTAATGTCTGGAAAAGTTCAAGACAGGCAATAACTGGGTTGTCTGTAAACAGTAGGAACTTACACACTAATCATCAACAAATAAGTATGTAAAAGCAAGAAGTTTGAAAAGTGCATATGTCACCATCTGTGTAGTCTCCTAAGTGCTTGTCTGTTGCCCAAAATTCAGCAAATAGAAAGGCTGCCTCCCTCTATGGCATGCACTATGTGAAGCAATGTGCAAGAGCGTCCAACCTGGAAAATCAGTGAGGTGCTGGCCAACATTGTGATTAATCCTCTCAAAAATGTCATCGGTTGAAATTTAGATCTCAGTCTTTGAAGATGCTGTTGATTTGTCTGACTGACAGAGTTCCAGGGTGCTTTGTAAATACAGATCTTCTTCAAATACAGTGAAACCAGCCAAATGTAAACTGAGAAACAGGGAGGAGTAGAAAATTACAGAGCACCATAGTTAGCAAGTAGCTTCCCTAAGCCATTTTCTTGTTTCTAATTGTTTCCTTCTCGATTTGTTCTGACATCTTTAAGAACACAAGTAGGGTTTATAACCTGTGAGAAAGTTGTGTTCTAAGAAGTGACTTGGTGAAAAAGAGCCTCTGTGATTGAAAAGTGAAGGTGTTTTCTCTATAATTTAAGTGTACCTTCGTTAGGTTTATCACCCTGAGTCTGTGTGGCTGAAGAGGACAACTCCTGCTGTCCCAGAGATATGCTCTTTCTCTGTGTTTTGCTGCTGGCACATAAGAAAGGGAGAAGCATCCTCTGGGATGAGGCCAGCTCCCAAGAGTCTTTCAGGGGAACAGTGCCCTCTATGGCACAGTCTCAGCATCGTTCCCGCCCTGAAATTCACTGTAACTCCAGCTGCTGCTGCTGCTTTGCCCATGGGCTTTTTGAAGAGGTAATATGGAAAGGAAACACGTAGAAAAACATGATTTTCCTTCCTCTGGCATTCTTAAGTGGTACATTAGACAGAGTGAGCGTCTTTAAATGTCAAAACTCAGATCTCAGTTTTTATTGCCATCCTGGTTGTGTATTTTTTTTCATGAGTTCATCTTAAAAAGGCTTCAAACCTGCTAAAACTGGAAAGAGCCTGCTGTGGCTTTTATAGTCCACAGTACGTAGAGCCATTTACCCCTCAGGATGATCTCATCCTGATTCCTGTGTCTTAACAGCTACCAGAAATGTCACAACACCTTCCTCCACTGAGGAAATGCCTGAGCATTAGGAATTCTTCTCTGTTCTTCATATCTCTGCCCAATTGTCTTAGTTATGATGCCTATTAGAAATCAATTATAATTAATGATCACTGAGAGAGGGTAGTTACTATATTTTGAGGTGCATCTTTCTTGATACATTGTGGGAACAAAAGGAACTTTGGCATGGACTTAGAGAGGAACAGAATTTCCCTGGTTTTGAGTACTTTGAAATAACCTATACATTTCTATTTTAAAAAGAGCTGTGTATCTATATAAGAACCTACAGATGTTTTGCTTCCTTTTCCCCAATTCTTTGCTTGTTGTCTACCCACGGAGATTTTAGAATTATAATCTCAGGAACCTCATCCTGGATCAGTAGTGTCCTTTGCACAAAGTCTTGACCAAAGCTTCTCAGTGATGCTGCAGTACAAATATTAAAATTAGGTCACTTTTATTGTGTTTCTTCACTCAAGAGTCATGGAGCATTTACAGAAAATATATTTGAGTTAATTTTTTTAAAATGCTGGTAAAAGATATAAAACCAAGACAAAGAAAAAAAAAAGATATGATATACATCTTTTTAAGCAGTGGCACATACATGGCTGACTTGTGTCTTGTCCTCATGTGAAACTGGCGTGATATATCCAAGAATTGCAAGTTGATCCACACAGTTCTCCAGCACAGCACTAAACATCAGAGCTTCCAGATGAGTGATTTTTTCCATTTGTTTAGTCTCTGTGCTCTTGCTAGGAGGAACAAAGATAAAAGATACCAATCAGAAAAATGCTATGGTGTTAGTAATGTCAGTAACAGTAGATGAAACTAAAGGTAGACCCGAAATAGCCTTATTTGCAGCCTTACATATACTTCCCTGGCTTTGTTTATAACCTTCCATCCACTGTTTATAAGAGGAGATGTGCTCTGCTAATGGCTGCATTCAGGGACAGTGGGAATGTTTAGCTTTTGCAAAACAAAGAGGTCCTGGTCCCTCCTACAGCAGATCTGGGTAGACAGGCTGAGAAAGGAATGAGTATGGAGGGCACAAACTGGGTGAGGGGAAGCAACAGAAGAGCCTTTTTAAAAGAAAAAAAATAAATCCATATCTTATAAAGTCTCAGATGGTGAACCTTCATGCTCTAATCATTCCTCAGTGTTAATGTGTAGCCTTCACACTTCTATGATCCCAGTCCCCTCTCAGTAGGAACTGTTACCATCTTAAGATGCTGAAAGTTAAACAAGAACCAATACCTGGACTAAGTAAACAATCTTTAACTTTCTGTATTATGTTATTTAAACTTGCATTTCAAACATGAAACTGCTCTGACATATACTTAAGCACTCCTTTGCCTACTTACAGTTGGAATATTGTAAAAGTATATATAAGGAAAGGTGGAAATTCACTATTAATCCAAAAGTACCTAAGAAAACACTTGCACAACAATGGAGAATTTCTCTGAAAATGTCAATGTTTTGATATGCTATTGGACAATCCCTCCAACCCTGTACATACAAACCAGGTATTTCTTGTACAACACGTAGCACAACTGCAGTCTCAGATGGGTGAGATCCTGAGGGTCATTGCAATGGAAGTATCAACAGCCACTAACAAAATCTTAATTTGGCTGCTCTATCTACAACTGGATTTGTGCCATCTGTAAAACCCTTGCATAAGCATATCCTAAGCCTGCAAAATATTACAGTCCAACCTGTAAGCATGCCAAGGAAATACATCGGACAGTCCCTGTTAGGAAAAGACATGGCCATATTCTATAAAAATCAAAGAGGCTTGGATGCAGCTGTGCTCTGGATCACTGGAAATCAGTGATATTTCATAAGCAAGTGTTTTAAAAAATGCGTAATTGCTATAACCTCTCTGAAGCTGTTATCATTTGTCTTCCTCCTTTTTTGTTGTTTTTGTTGAAGAAAATATGTAATTTACAGTTGGACCATGAAGTTAATTTCACTTGGCAGTAAAGAAAGGCCACTTTTAAGTGCAGGCTTATTTGATGTCTGTTAGTACAGAATAGGTTAGCCAAACAAAAATAACTCAGATTTCTCACATTTATTTCCTGGTGTCCCTGTCTGCTGCAGGAAGCTGTCTAATGCAACATGTGTTGAAATGTGCTGTAAGAGGACATGGCTCTCCCTGGGGATAAGATTAGAAACTGTGCATGGGGTAGTGACTGGGATTGCTCTCAGTAAATCCATAGGAAGAGCAGATACCAGGGAGAGACAGAGGTATTTAAATTAAAGGATAATACTGCTCTGGGTCAAAGGAGAGTAATTTCCTCTAAGCCAGGCAATTATGATAAGGTTTCTATCTCCTGAATGGATGAAAATACAGAACAGCCTTTCAGACAAGGTAATGGTAGAGGCACCCTGATTTATTTCAAGAAGCTTGTTTAAATCATGGCAGGAAAAGATAACAGCAAAGTAGTGATTCTGAATATTATCAATATGTTCACTATACTTGTGTTGTTTGTACCCACGTACCTAATTAATTCCTCTGAGCAGGGCTTTTGATGGTCACCTAGGACGAAGAAGGAACTGATTTCATCCCTTTGCTTCTGAGGTTTTTTTCTCTCTTTTATCTTAATTATAAAAAAAAAAGTAACAACTTCAGATAGGAATCTGATAATAGCATTAACAAAAAAATAGCAAATAATCTGTATAATACACTAAACCCATCACTTTCCTTTTCAACCTTAAAATCAATAATAGAAGTGGAGATGCAGTGTTTTTACATCAAGAAAGTCAGACAGTGTCTCCAGTCAACAAGCACTAATAAAATATTTTTCAATGTTTTACCCATTTTTATCTTTTTCAGCAATCCATGATCCATATTTTGAGTCTAAACAACCTAAAAATAATCTATTACATGTGGAGTTCTAATGCTAAAAATATGGTGAAAAAAGATGTGTTGGGAGATAGCTGTGACAGATGATTACAGCGGCATTTTTGGAAGAAGAAATAACACATACAGCTCTCATAGGAAAAAGGGACTTATTTGGGAACAAAGGAGGATGCAACAGCTTTTCCTCTTTTCCATCAGCAGCTTCTGACCAGGAGAGAATTAACTCGGGATATTAATATGTTTTAAGAAAGCTGGCAGCTGGAATGTTTCTCTAAAGCTCCTTTGCTGCTTTGCTCCTCCTGTATATCTTCTCTTATATCCATATCCTTGCTCAGCAGATCCATGTGCCAAGCCAGTAGGGCCTGGGCTTATGTTAACTTGGAATTGAGAAGGAAACCACTGTCTGGGGCATTAGGAAACACTACAAATATGAGCTGCTTGCTCTGGATTTTAATGTCAACACAGTGCCCTCAGATCATCCACTGGCATCGCCCTTCATTGCTGTGTTTGCTGAACTCCCTCATTAAACTCTATTAATAATACTTTAAAAAAAAAAGAAAAAGAAAAAAAAGGAAGAAGTATGTGAAGGATTCAGCTTTCCCCATGAGTTTTGGTTGACATTCTTTCCCTGCTGATCTAAAGGGAAAGAAAAACATATCAAGTAATAATTTTTAAAACAACTGTATAAAAGGTCTGGCTTCCTGTTCCTCTGGGGATTGCAACTCCCTCTGCTGTGTGAGAGTTCTGGATGTACATTTCTCCCACTCTGCTGCCTGATAAATGAAAATGGATTCAAGAGCAGCATTTTGTGCAGCATTCCTGGTAGTCAAACAAAGAGACTCTGGTTAATTCCAGTGAGAAAATGCATAGCTGAGAATGTCACATCTCCTTTAGCTCTGTTTGGCAAGTGATTGGCAAAGAGAAATTCTGAATATCTACAGGAGCAGCAGCTGAGCCAGAAATCACAAATAGCTTCATTTTTACCAAAGAAAGGGCTCTTGGAAAGCAAAATAGGTGTGGCCTTACACAACTCTGCCTCCTGCTAGAAATGTTAGAACAGCAAGGTGCTGATTTGGGGGAAAAAAAAGGGGCGGGCAGGGGGGAAGGGGCAAGAAAAGGAGAGGAAAGGGGAGGAATGGAGAGAGGAAGGGGAAGAGGAAGGGAAAGGAAGGTATGGGAAGAGAAGGAAAGAGAAAGGGAAGAGGAACATCAAGGTTCCTCAGGGTTTCCCTTCCCCTCACCTTCCTTCCCCTAAATCATTTTAAGTGCTCTGAAAATGCACCTGAATTTCTGGCAATGTGAGGGAAGTGACAGAAATCAGGAGCGAATAACCCTGACGTGGGCAAATAGGCAAGTACACGCTTCTAGATCTTAGTTAGGAAAACACAGGAATGTGAGACTTGGTTACAGGGATTTCAGTGTCGAAATATGCTTTTTGTCTCCAAGGCGATATCGGGAGTAAAATAAATGTCGAGAGGATTCACTGATTCAGGGTGAGAACTGAGGATGACGGGCAGGGCCCGGAGCCCACCCCGAACGTGGGCAAATAGGCAAGTACACGCTTCTAGATCTTAGTTAGGAAAACACAGGAATGTGAGACTTGGTTACAGGGATTTCAGTGTCGAAATATGCTTTTTGTCTCCAAGGCGATATCGGGAGTAAAATAAATGTCGAGAGGATTCACTGATTCAGGGTGAGAACTGAGGATGACGGGCAGGGCCCGGAGCCCACCCCGAACACCAAGGGCTGCTCTTCCCCTCCGCGCTGCCTCTTCGGGCTCCTCGGCTCGTTCCACCGCCGCGGCCGGGTTTCATTCGCCCTGCCCCGCCCCGC
>NW_008236696.1:6097330-6109742 GCF_000691975.1 Corvus brachyrhynchos | reverse complement strand
CTCCGGGCCGGGCGGAGATGCCGGCCCAGGGCTCATGGCTGTGTGTCGTTTCCAGGCGTGCCGGGACCGGCTCTGCGGGAGGACACCATGACCGGGAGGTGAGTGAGTGCCTGAGGTGACTCTCGGGTCGCTGCTGTAATGCTGTGGAAGTGTTCCTGAGAGTGTTTGCTGAAGCAGTAAGCAATGAGCAGTGTTCGTGTGGCTGCTCTCGTTTTCCAGGATATCTCCTCTGCCCAGTGTCCTGCTGGGCCCTGTTAAACGCCCATAGTTGTGTGTTGTATTCTGAATTCTCTGCCTTGAGTTGGCTGTAGTTGCTGTTACGATGTGCCACGCTCTCCTTGGCCGGTCAGTAAATGTCAGTATAAAATTGATGGGTTTGTTATCACAGTGTTTGTGAACCTCCAGTGTACAGTAGAGCTCTGACATACACTGTTTCTTTGAGTAAAGGAAGCAACAAGTTTTTCCCTTGAGTAAATTTCCTATTATGCCACCGACTTTACTTAAATTTAGGGATTGAGTTTGTAAATGAAGGGATTAAATCTGAATACTCTTGAGTTGACTGGAGAAGCTGTGGCTGCCCCATCCCTGAAAGTGTTTTAAGGCCGAGCTGGATGGGGCTCTGAGCAGCTTGGTTTAGCGTGAGGTGTCCCTGCCCATGGTAGGGGAGTCAGAACTGGATGGACTTTAATGTCCCTTCCAGCCCAAACCATTCGGTGATTCTGTGAATCACAGCTTTATGTCTTAGTATTTATCTCTGGAGTTTATCTCCTGTTACATGTGTGGCAGGTAGAACTGGATATCTCATTTGGATCCTGCTGTATCCCAGGACAGGTGCTGGATGCCGTTGGGCCAGATGTGCTGTGTACTCGGGGTGTGGGCAAGTCTTACAATGACTTTACATGGGCAGTGCAGACAGGACTTTGTCCTGAAGAATTGCTGGGGAGTTTGTGCAGTGTCTGTGTCCAGTGGGTGTCAGGCTGTTGCTCTGGCTGTTAAGTCCTTTGAGGCTACGAATCAGGGGCAGTTCATACGTTCTATAACAGTTACTGTGACACAGGAGACTTCCTGTGGTGTGTAGAAAAAAACCAATGTTTACTCATCAATGTTAGTCGACATTTGGAAACAATATCTGCTAATGCTGAAGCACTTGAAACTTAGTATGGAGCCTGTACTGTAGTGCCAGGAGTTTATGACAAGCAAAAAAATGGAAAGTTCTCATAAATACTTAATGTTCCAGATACTCAGCTTTCCTCTGTTGACTGAACGTCAGGATTTGCAGTGATTTGTAAAAGTCGGGTACTGCCTTTGCTAATTTCTACCGGTATAGAGTTAGTTTCTCCTGAAACAGCCTGTGATTAGTTTTTACTTCTGTTACTTTGGAGTGGATTATAATTTGAAGCTGTTTTCTGTGTTTTTAGGCTGTGGTGCAAGGCCACCTTTGCTGGCTACAAACGTGGCCTCCGAAACCAGCGGGAGCACACGGCCCTTCTGAAAATTGAAGGTGTTTATGCCCGTCAGGAGACAGACTTCTACCTGGGCAAGAGGTGTGCCTATGTGTACAAAGCTAAAAAGTAAGGAATGTTTTATTCTTATGCTGAATTAGCCAATTCCTGTATCAGGTTTTGCAGATGCTAGGACATAATGGTACTATATGATATGTCAGAGAGCAAGTGGGATGAGAAACAAGTTTTGCCTAAGATTGACAAAAACTGAAGGTGGGTTGATAGGGTAAATTGAGGTGGGTGAATTTGTGTTGAGTACTATGAGCTGTTGAGTTACTTAAACAGTAAAATGATTTTGTGAAGCCTGGATGAATTTGTATCCTGACTTTTGTGTGCCATTTTCAGAGCACTGTCTGTTACTTCTGCTCTGCTGGCATTGGTAGAGACCTTGGGAACAGCTGCTTATTTCTTCCACTTCCTTTTTTTTTTTTCCTTGAGTGCAGTTGTTAGAGTTCAGAATTGCCTTGAATAAAATTGATCAGACTGATAACTTGACCACCATCATTTCCAGCATGGCACGTGGCCCTTCATTTAAGGGAATTTTTGCCATCTCTCCCAGTGGCCTGTTCTTCTCCTGCCTTCAGTGTGTATGGAGAAATCTTACAAATAAGGTGTTGGCAATTTCACGTTTTTGATTTTTTGGGTTAATCACATTAGCAAAAGTGTTTTCCAAATTTTTGAGCTTTGTAAGTTATTAATAGTTGTCCAGTGGAGCTTCTGATAAATTACAAGCTGTAATTACCCCTTTGAAATGTACGGTGAAAATCCCAGGCCTGGCAAATTTCATAAGTAAATAAAAGTGAGCATTGGTCAGGTTAAAGATGGCTATGGAACTAAATTATTGATGTGCCTCAAAGAGACCACGTTGTCACTGCTGGTGACAGCAGAGCTGTGGCTGCCCTGCTCAGCTGTTCTTTGCCTCCCTTTCCCCAGCAACACGGTAACCCCCGGAGGCAAACCCAACCGGACACGTGTGATCTGGGGGAAGGTGACCCGTGCCCATGGGAACAGTGGCATGGTTCGTGCCAAGTTCCGCTCCAACCTTCCTGCCAAGGCCATTGGACACAGAATCCGGGTGGTAAGTGGATGTGTTTGAGCAACAAGATACTTACTGGCAGGTTTTGAGTGCCTTTTAACTTCCACATAGTATGAGGGAATGTTTGAACTCTGGTTTTGTTCTGCTGCTCTTGGGTGTTCAGCATGGCTCAGTCACTGTTCCTTAGGAGCCTAGAGAGGCTTATTCCTGGCTTCCTGTGCTGAGGGGATTTGTCTCATTGTCAGGGGTTTGTGTGCTTACTCACATTGTGTGGAAAGGCTCTTCAAGTTCCAGGACTCGGCTCCTTTCTAAAGCTGCCAAGCTTGATTTCTTTTCTTCTTTTCTGTTCTGTGTATTTTTGCACCCTTCTACTCCTCTAACTGTTTGATTTTTCTCTTACTCCCAAATGTTTTAACTGAGGGCTGTGCCGTCCTGTCCTGGCCACTCCCACCTGCTCCACAGTTGGGATTTTAGCCACAGGGCTTCAGTGAGACTGTCCCTTTAGGTCACTCACCCAGAGTTGTGATGTAATGTTTTCTTAGTGATGTTGTCAAAAGGAGTGGTGTAGTCCTTCCTTTCTTTCTCCTGTGCCATAGAAAAAGCACATTAGGAGCAGCACAGATAAATCCTGAAATCCAGAGCTGTGGGAACTCTTGCTGTTGGTGCACAGGAGGGCTGGCTGCCACGGAGTCTGTGCCACCAGCAAAGTGCTGCTGCAAGTCACTGAACCAGCTGTTGGGCTTTTCCATTCTCACACCTCTTCTGTGTAAACTGGGGATTGCTTTTATAGCAGTTGAAGAGATCAATGATCTAGATTGTAACTGCAAAACTTGTGTTTGAAAACAAGATTTCTAACGTGATTCTCTCTGGTTTTGTGTTTTACAGATGCTGTATCCATCTAGGATCTAAATTTTTATTGAAAATAAAATGAAGACTGTTTAACTTTTGTGTATTTCTGGTTTTATCATCTCCACCAATTTAAAGAGACTTCTTCTTTCTCAGTAGTGTATCAGAGCTGACAGCACAGAGAGAGACACTAAATCCTAGCAGGTGCAAAGCCTATCTCACATCTCAAAATAGTAGTTCTGGTAGAATCCCAAATAATGAGCCCCTGTGTACCTGGGCAGCACATGTGCCTGTAGTGTCTGCTCTGTGTAGGTTATTTAAACGCATTTTCATCTCACATGGCTCTGTAGTGCCCAAGTGTTAATGCTGGTTTCCTGGCCAGCCTTACTCCCAGCATGTCATGTGGGGCAGTTAAGCATCTTCACAGCACTTTCATAATTCTTCCAGGCTTGTTGAACAAGAAGGTGGTGAAAAACGAATTTAATGTCTTGAAGTGTGAGGCTCAGAGTTTCTTATCTCTGAAAATTCCCCCCAAAATACTGGGTAGTTTGAAGGGAGGTTTAAGGCAGGTGCAGGTTGTCATGGTTGCTGCTGATGTCACAGTCCCAAAATGACCTGTGGCTGCCCTATGAGGGCGGTTCCAAGTGCTCCATGTAGTTCCATTATTTTCAATGCATCCCTAGTGGGTCAGGCAGGTGAGTCTGTTGGCTCAACCATACCTTGAGCCCACTCCAGTGCAGTCCTTCCTTCCCAGGGGATGAGAGCTTCCTTCTCCCTGCCTGGCGCTGCTGCCAGTGTGTGTCAGGGAGCCCTCTGAGCTGCTGGCTTTGCACATCTCTTGCAGTGAGTGGGTATTTCACAGCTAATCCTCTTCCTTCTGAAAGAGGTGGAGTAGTTGTGTGGGCAGAATACATTGTTGGGTAAATCAAAACTATTTTGAATTGGAATTTAAAAACTTGACCCAGCTACTCAGCTTTGGTATAGAAATCATTTTGCTGGACTTCAAGATCTAATCCTGCTGCCACTGCTGTCCTTCACAGCAGGAGGGCCCTTGCCATGGAAAGCTGCAATTGTTTAACATGTGGAGAAAAACTGCAGCTTATGGGATGTTGGGCCAGGTCAAGTAGGGCTTTTACTCCTCCACAACTACCAACTGGTTGGACACATAGGTTTCAAGGAAGGATGGATGGAATTTTCAGCTTTATGCATTACAGATGAAGGAGGAGAAAATGTAGTAAGCAAAGTGGACTGTAACAACAGGCCGGTAGGCCTGTGGTCACTATCATATAGTTGGATTTTGCTGATGAGATGGTAGTAAGTCCTTTTGAGTTTGATACAAGGTGCCCAAAATTATGTAATCCTCCCTTCTCTCTCCTCTGTCATCTCTTTCTACTGTACTGGACTGCCGAGGTACAAAGGTTCTGGAAGGTCCAACCCAAATAGCATGTGGCTGCAATTTGTGAATCTTTGTAGCAAAACTCTGCTATTTTCACATTCATTTGGTCCCACCAAACGCAGCATTGGCTGCTCAGAGCAGCAGGTGGTGCCTGTTTTGAACCTGTGCTGCACAATTGCCTTTGCTACTTCTACTCCTTTCCCCAGCAGCACAGTAAACTGACGTGTGAGAGGAAGCTATGGCATCAAAGGAGCCGGTCTCCTTTGTGGACAGAACCACCTGGGAATTCCTCAACTTACTGGACATGCTGGGGAGCCGGAATGGACGGGTGGGTGTGATGGAGGTGGACCATGCCGATTCAAGAGCTCCCTCATTGCTGGTGGATTTTACCCGGGACCTGTGTGGCACAGGGGACATCAAGCACAAACAGCAGGCAGAGAGTGAGGGAAAGGAAGAAGAGGATATGGTTCCGCCACATCTGATTTTTATGCTATGGCAAGCCAGTGTGTTGAAAAGGCTCATGCAGTGGGATCACCTGGAGGAGGCTGTCCGGGATGTGAGGAACCTCCTCCCCTGCCTGCCGGACGTGCTGGTGCTTGTGATGATCCGTCCTGACTCCCAGGAGCAGCTGGACCAGGCAGTGAGAGCGCTGAGGAGAATGCAGTGCGTGCTGGACGGGGCCCTGCAACTGACCGTGGAGACTGCAATCTACAGCCCAGGCCAGCCTGGAGGTGTCCTGGAGGCAAAGAGAGCTGCCTGTAGGGCACTGAGAGAAGCCTTGAACTGCCATGAAGGTAACCCAGTAACACTGCTAAACACAGGGATGAGGGATACAAAAACGTGCTCAGGACAGAGTCTGAGGGATGGTGTAGATGGAAGTGGTGCTTGTTGACTGGTTCAGGTACAAGAGGGAAGACAAGCTGGACCTTGCAGGCAATATGAGCCAGAAATGAGAATGAGTGTTTATATGCTGGGATGGGGATGGATAATGTGTCTGAGCCAAGTGTGTGCCCTTTTCCAAGTCAGATGGTGTTAACTTTAACTTCTTGCCCCAAAACACAAGTGGCAATGGAAATGCTGCTCTGTGTAAGAGCTACAGTTCTGAGTCACTGCTGGGGCTTTCTGTGATGATGTTAACAGTGCCATGGTTTCACTGACCCTGAGTTCTTCATTGAAGGGACGTTCCAATCTTTTTGGGTGGCCACAGGCCTTAGCTGTGAAAGGGTGGTGCTGGGTGGTGTTCTATCATTTGTGTTTCCTCCCCTAGAAATCGACTCCCAGGAGCCATTCATTATTTCACTCCCAGAGCTCAGATACTGCCGAGTTCTGCCTGAACGTAGGCAAGAGAAGGTATCAAAGACAGATGCAGAATGAATTCCCTTGGGCAGCAGAACCTGTCAGGTTGGTTTTAGCACTGTCCTGCTGGATGTCCCTTTGCAGATCACTTCCTGGTCCCTTGCTTGTCTGCCCAGGCCTTTTGCATGGATGAGAGTCAGTGTGTGGCTGCTGCCAGAAGGGGACGCTGCGCCCTCAGCATCACACTGTCCTTGCCACAAAACTGAGTTCTTTCCTGCATTGGCTGAACAATCTGCCCCGGGAAAGTTTTATCAAAAATCAGAGTTTCTTCTTTGTATTAAATGCCTTGCTGGATTATCAAAATGTCCCTAAGAAACCTGTCCCTAAGAAAACAGCTGTCAGCAAAGAGAGAATCAGAGCAGGCCAGAGGCCTCTAGATTTTAAACTGTCCCAAAACTGAAACAGTGAGAGAAACTCAAGACTAAGGCCTAAGACCATGTTTTCCCAGGAGAACCTGGGTGCAGGAGTCTGTGGTACATGGTTCCCATCAGCAAAAAAGCTGCTGAAACTCCCCAGAGTTCTTTATAGCAGGGAGTTGACCTTATATCAAGTGGGTACACATCCAGCAGATTGAATTACTGGGATGGATTATTTTGGATGGGAGGAACTGTGGGAGCACTAGATTATTTTTAAATCAAATTACCCACATAATACCTGAACTCATTTCCCATCCTCTTTGGGCATGGCAAAGCACTATAGGTAGCTGCATCTTTTTGCATTGGGAGTTTATATATCTATTTTTTTCTCTGGTGTTTTTTGTAGATCTTTTGTCATCCTAAGATCTTCATTACCATCAAAAGAAGGATTAAACACCTGATATTTATCTCGTTCCTCTGTGTCTGTGTGTATCTATAAGCTTTTTTATATCTAAGACTGTGAAACTTACTGAAGCTGCAGGTTTGTAAAGAACCACTCAGAAGGGATGGGATTTGAGGGTGGTATGGATCCTGTAAACCAATGTTTGTCAGAGAAAGGATCCTCCAGGTTATTTTTCAAATATGGGTTCTTTCCACATCCTTAAGGATGTGGCTTTAAGAAGCAAAACAGCCTTGCTCTAAGTGTTTGGGTGGTGCTGGTGTTTGGCAGACTTTTGGATGAGGTGACCCAATTGCTCTGTTGATGAAGAGACTTTCCACGAGCATTTCCATGAGATGAATTCTGCCTCTCGTTGCTGAGGACACTGGGTTTTGGGTCAAGCTAATGAAGAAATAGTTCTCTTTAGTCGAAGCAAGACGTGCAGTTCAGGCTGTTTGTGAGTGAAAAAGGTTTGGCTTTAAAAGATCATCATATTAGGACATCACTAAAGCAAAAAGCCACAATGAGATTCTGTGTCTATTATTTCCTGTAGCATCTGAAACACACAGATAACCACCCAAATCCAGCCATAGTCTACACAGCTCTCAAGTTTCTCCCCTGGCAGCATGTTTGTACTGTGTTTAGGCACTTCTGTGCAGGGTGATGTGGGGCACTGTCAAGGTGAAGGGGGGGAAAAACTCTGAGATGTGGCTGAAATCCTGGCTAGAACTTGGGAGCAAAGGAATGCCCTGCAAGGGCAAGTGATGTAGCCACAGGGATGTGTGGCTGGGACAATGAGGAGTGTGGTCACCCAGAGAGCTGAGGAGGAGAGGAGGCAGAAGGCTATCTGTGGGTGCTCTCAAGCTGCACCCTTGCTGCATTCTCCACTTAATCCTGGGTGGATACACAGAAGTCTTAGGGTGCCCTGTAGTGTACCAGAAGGGCCCCTTTGTGGCCTCTTTCAGGGCTGTCAAACCAGGCAGATCCACACTGACCTGCTCTGCTGATTCCAGCAATGCCAGAGAAGCTGATGGATCTGCCCTTTGCCTTTATAAAAGGGAGCAGTTCTGAGAACCTGGGAGCTTGGCCATGCCAAGAAGGGGCTTTGTGAGGAACAGGTAGGAGAATGCACGAGGCAGGGTGAGGGAGGCAGGAGAGCCTGTGTCTGTGTGCAGTGGTCCCACCTATTGGCCCCCAGCTTGGTGAGGTCTGAGGTGACTTTTAAGAGGTGCTGCAAAAGGTAAGTGCAGACAATCCATGCTGTTGGTATCAAAGGCATGTGTGTACTGGGAAAGAATGGAGACTGGTGGCTGTGAACAGCTAGTCCTGGGTCGTGTTGTCAAAACAAAGGCAAGGATTCAGCTGAGGCTCTGGCAGGGCAGCCAGGAAAAAGGCCAGAAGAGGCAACTTAGTCCTTGGGTCTGATTTCATACTGAATGCCAGTTCTTTAACATCTTCCAGGGGAGGATCCAAGATTGGAATAGGCTGATGGGCAGCCTCCATGCATGGAAGGCCATCCCTCCTATTGTGTGATCAGGACTGACCAACACTTTGGGGTCTCTGCACATGGCCCTGTGCCAAGCTCCATCCTCCTCTTCAGCCATACCTTCCTGTGCCCCTCTGCCATCCAGAAAGGGATGGTGACTCAAAGAAACATGAGGAAACATAGGACAACTGCAGAGATGGGCAACTTTCAGAGGGAACAGAATTTTGGAGAAAAGAGGCAAGACAAAAGTTTGAGGTTCCCCATCAGGAAGCCAGGCTGTGTCCCAGCCATGAGGTGGCAGGGACTTCCCAGCTTTATTTGCTTATGGTGTGTAACCTCTGCTGAGTGGAGCCCAGAGGGGTGTGATGACTTGGATGGATCCAGGCCAGGGCTGAGCTGGTACAGGCTGCCATGGGATGAAAACTGGGGCTGCCTCAGCTGGTCCTGGAGGTGGCTAGGTCTGGGATGAGGGGACCTGGATCAGAACAATGTGACCATAGAGTCTGGATTCAGTTGTGACTGAACTTGTCACAGAAAGGGTTCATGTCTGGTTTTATACAAAGTTCAAGCTCCAGTGGGTGAAAAGTGGGAAGGGGTTTGGGTTCAGGGGCTGCTAAGATTGAGGGGAGGTTGGGGCAGGTCAGTGGAGGAAATAGCAAGAGCCATGGAGGAGTGAACAGGAGGCAGGCTAGAAGGGAATCAGTGGGACTGGGATGTTGGAGGCAGGAGTGGGGTTTGGAGTATTTTCTTCTCTTGCAGTTACCTCCTCTACTACTTCTCTGGGGAACTCAGAAAGGTCTCCATGGATGAAGAGCTCAGCGAGTGCTGGTGCCCTGCAGCAATGCCTGGGTAGTGCTATACAAGTAAAGCAGATGCTTTCCAGCATCTAGTAAGGATGTGTTTTTCAAAGTAATAATTGAAGCAAGTTTGGAGAATAGATCAGTGGAAGAGCAAATGTGCAAAGGTTTGTTGAGACTTAGCTTGTCTGCAGCCAGTCCCAGCTCCTAGGTGGCTCAGAGGCTTTTCTAAGTGTCCCTGTGAGCACCAAAGCTGCTGAGAGGAAGAATTTAGGAGCTGGGTTGGGTTTGGACATCAGGCTCAGAACGGCTCCTACAGATTCCTTCTTGCTCATTCAGGCTCTCTGGTCTTCTATCATCAAAACTAGCACAAGAATCCTTTTTCCCTGTCCTCTTTCTACTCTCTTCAGAAGAAAGGTTAATATTACTAAACGCAGGCTCTAATGCAGTGGACCTTTGATTTTGTTTAGGCTTCAAGGCACTACTAATACACATGCCAGACTTTTTTCTCTGAGCAAAGCATCTTCACTCCTCCTTTGAAGTCAAAAATGAACAGATGTTGTATCTACTCTGGACAGCTACGGGCATATGTAAGGGATGTGATGACCCTCATTTAGGGCTGTCTGTAGTGATTCTCTACAATTGTGACTATCAGATGGATGTTTGATGGAGTGTCAGATCTTCTAAATACATCTGTGTTTTTGCTCAGATTCCTGACAGGGCTCTGAAGACATTTTGTGGGGGACTACAAATGCTGCTGAGCTCATGACTGCCTCTGAACTGTTTTGAGTTTTACCTCTTTAAGTAACACAAAGGGAGATAAAGTTGTATGCGTTAGATCTTACCTCTGTTAATGAGTAAAGAAATGTAAACAATGTTGTTTGGGTATTGTGGGTGACGTTCACCTTTCCAACCAGCCTATGCTGGCAGTGGTACATGTGTACCCAAAATTAACTAAACAATTGCAGTGGCCATGAAGAACAGCTCCCAAATACTAGTTTTTAGTAGCTGTGCTGGCAGTTTGAACATTGGGGCTACTGCAAAGAAGTAGCCAGTGGTGTGCCTGAGTTAGGAAGAAAACTCCCAATTTTTTCTATACCTTCTCTGCAAGAATCATCTTCATAAATCTGGGGATTTGCCTGCTAGAAAGCCAACTTCCCAGTGCCTGAGGCATCCTGGCATCTCTAGGCGAGTCACTGGCATAGCGCCGCTCTGAAAGAGCCCTATGAGAGCTGTGCTGTAATGGTCTGCACATCAGTCAGGTTTTAACCAGTACCACCACACCACAGGCTGTGCTGGCAGCTCATGAGAAGTTTAAACACTCTGTGGATCTTGTTGTGGCAGTTCTCCAGAGAGATGACTGTTTCTGGGGGCCAGCACATGTTCCTGTTACCTCCTACTGCTGCTGGCACAACTCATGATGCTGATTATACCCTGGGCTTTCATCCATAGGACCACAAACAGGATTCTGAACAGATGAGAAAGAAATCCTTGTAAACACAAAATCTGGGTAACACTAAGGCCAGACCTGGCTGTTAAATTATATCTAACTTTGTAGCCCTCCCATGTTGACAGCTCCTCTCAGGTCTACCGCACTGGCATGGAAGCATGGGCTCTTGCAACAATAGATCCTGGTCTTTGGAAGAGGAGCCTAATCTTTCTGTTTTATCTCCCCCACCTTCCCCCTGTCCCATTTGCTTATCAGCACTTGTCAATGAGTAAGTTACTTTTGCTGGGACCCAGGGCAGAAAGTCTCTCTGAAGCCCTTGTCCATGATGCTGGCCTGGGACAGTGTTTGCTAAGCCTGTCATAGCTGGAGCAAATGTTTTCCTTAGATTAAAATTGGACCTTCCAGAGCTGCCACACCTCTGTTGTGCCTGGGCACCAGCTTGCGGCACATCCCTTTCTGCTGTGGCTGCTGATCTGCTCGGCTTTGGGGACAGATGGCCATGAGTATAGGCAGGCAGCAGGCATGATGGCTCAGCCACATTTGTGGCATAAGCGTGCCCCAATGCATATATTGGGAATCACTGATCCAGGTCAGGCACATGGATTTTGGCTCTACTTTCACCCCCAGTGCACTCAGAGACTCCTCCACCCATCCCACAAGAGATGGTTTGGCTCCAAAAAGCCTCAGAGAGCAACTGGCCAAGGTGACTCTGGCCGTTTACACCTTTGAGCTGTTTATCCCTTCCCAGGTTCTTGCGATAAGACGTTACCGGTTTGGAGGAGCCTGTTCTGATACGGCATAGGGGAAGTATTTACCACATGCCACGGACTGGAACTTCCCCATGCAAGTGTCAGGGCTGGGCACAGTGGCTTTCATTCACCGTCAGCTGGCAGAGATATGTGTAACAAGTGCCAGCACTGAAGCCCTGACTAAAGCTCTGTACTTATCCCTGGAAACATTTGTGCTTTGATGGGACATAGTGATGCCGATACTTGTGGGTCCGTGTTTGCGGGCTGTGTTTTGCATGGAGGTGGCAGAAGGGAAGTCAAAGCACACTGGCTTGGGAAGGGACTCAGAGATGCAGCGTGTGGTGTGGGGGCTGCACACAAGTGTGCACTTGTGATCAGTGGGGTGGGTATGTCCTTTGAGGGTGTAATTGTTTCCCAAAGTGGAATTGTTTCCAGCTGTGGCTATAGCCTGGCCAGGCTGTGCAGTGGCATAGTGCACATGATGCCAGAGAGGCCACTCCATTGCTGCCCTGGGGTATGAGATGTAACACCATGGGGGCACCTTGGGGATGCAAGATCAGCTGCTCTATCACGACCTCGTGTGTGTCCCACTTTGCAGCCACCACAGCCTCTCCTCATCCCCCTCTCACCTTCTGAGCCCCTCCACAGTGCAGTTTTTTGCCTGAATTTTATCAACTCCTGATTGGCAACAAGACCAGGCTGTGCGAGGGCTCTGAGTCTGGTTGTGTGCAGATCCGGGGGCTCTTTAGTACCCTCTCCGCTGTGCCCACCCGGGAGCAGGCAAGGGTTGTTCACCGCGGGGTTGTGCGGGTCTCGGGACGGGACTGGGGGGGATCCTTGACACTCTCTCGCCCCGCTGCTCCTGGGTGTGCACACGGGGTGTTGCTCTGCCTGGGGGCCGGGGCTGGTGCCCGGGGCTGGTGCAGGGTGGCGGGGCGGGTGCGCGGCAGTGGGCGGTGCGGAGCCGGGGCCGCGGTTAGGGGAGGTGCGGATGCGGGG
>NW_008236696.1:6089406-6096716 GCF_000691975.1 Corvus brachyrhynchos | reverse complement strand
GATTGCCGCGCCGCCGCCTGCCGCGCCCTGCGGGCCGCCCTGCAGCACCCCGCAGGTACCAGGGTCGGGGGGCCCCTCCCTCCCTCCCTCACCCAGGGGCCGGCGGTTTTTACAGTGGGATTTGCTCCGTTTTCTCGTGGGATCTTCCCCTTCTCAGTGGGATCCTCTGCATCCTAATGGGTTCTGATCTCTCCTCATGGGATCTCCCATGCAATGGGGTCAGGCTTTTCCCATTAGGATCTGACCATTCCTTAGGGGATTTTCTCCTCACCCAATGGGATCTGACTTTTCCCATTGGGATTGGACCACTCACTACTGATGGGATCTTCCCACACACAATCAGATCTGCCTTTCCCCAATGAAATCTTTCATGCTAGTGGGATCAGAGCCTTTCCAATGGGATCAGCCTCTTTCTGATGAGGTTCCCGGTCCTGGCAGCCGGGGACGATAACTTCCCAGCAGTTTGGGAAACACTGGAATAGCTCATGGATAACACGGATGTGGCAGCTGATAGCTGTGACATTGTGGCTTTCCATGACACGGTGGCCTTCCCATGCCTATGGATGTGTGTTCTTGGGGGAGGCAGGACTGGGATGTGGCCTGTGCTGTAGGGTGCAGGCAGGACCTGACCTTCCTGAAGGAGGAAGATGCTTGTGCTGATTTTGCATAATGACTAAGTAACAACAGCAAGTCGTTGTTTGTGTGTAAAACTGTATGTCAGGGTGAGGATGGCAGGATGAAAGGTGCGTGTCAGCCAGGTCTGAGGAACAGCATTTGCCCTGGTGCAAAAGGTGATTCAGGTTTGTGTGTCAACACAGGGTGATGGCAACTGGTGAGATGGTGCGAGCAGAGCCTGCCCAGCTGCCACACAAAACATTTCAATCTTTGGCACTGCTTGTCTTGGGCTGTTTCCCTTCCCTCCTCCCTTAATTTTTTCCCACTTTCACCTTGCTTCCCAGCATTTCCAGGGGCTTGACTGCTTTCCTGTCTCACTGCCTTTACCCTGAGAGATCCTGGCACTTGCCTTCAGCACCACATTGACAGGGTCCTCTGGGATCCCTGGGACATGGGGATGATTGGCTGCAGCTCAGGTGCTTCTTTCCATCAGCTCAGCCCAGAATCCTGGATCTGAACGTTGAGGAGCTTCGAGATGGCTAGGACCCATTATGAAGGCACAGGGCTGTCTTCTCCCACCTCTGTACTAAGACACACACAATCATCTTTCCAACTTCTCTCCTTTTGCATGCTTTTGTCTTCCTTGCATTGTTCCTGCTGCAAGAATTTCTGGTGTCCTCCCAGACTCCAGTGAATCCTCCAGTTCTGGTCACAGCAGCCTGGTGGGACAGCAGCTGCAGAGGCAGAAAAGCATCCCTGCATACATGACCTTTTTCTCCTTCAGCACATTGCTGGTGCTTGGCTCAGTACGTGTGTTTTTGTGGCTGGCTGTGGAGAATGAGGAGCAGGAGGAGGTGGGTTGGGTGTTAGAGCCTGTTTGTGTGTGCTCATTCACTTCTGATGCTGTGCCTGGTGATCTGAGCCATTAAGTGTCCCGGGACCTGTGTGTGTAATGAGGACACTCATCAGCTGCAGGGTTCAGCCTCCGGCAGGGACAGCTTCTTTCCATGCTTCTGTGAGCTTTGCCTCCCAAAATCTCCACGTGGACAGAGGGAGTCCAAGTGTAGCTGTGCCTCCAAAGAGCAGCTGAAACTCCAGGCAGTGCACTGGAGATTTTGTTTGTTGACTGCCAGAAAGACACCGAGCCCTTTAGTGTCGCAATGGCTCAATAAACTGAAGGACGCTGAAGGGGTTTATCATTTGTTATCTGATTAGGAGGTGAAAGGCTGGATGATATTTCAATGGAGTGCTGAACTGCTGCTGTTGGAGACCATATAAAATACGCTGCTGTAGTATTCTACAAGCTGCTGTAGTGTTTTACTATAATGGCTTGAAAGTCTGTAGTAACTTTCTTGTCTTCCAGAATAAATACCATACATCGACTACATGCTCTCTGCAATCTACAAGCAGTTACAGCTGCAGTTTTCAGTGTGCTGCTGTAAGACTGTGTGTCCAGCAGGTCTCCATGAGAGGGAGGAATTGCTTAATAAAGTGGGGAGCAGTAAACAGGTTGATGTGGTTGAAGCTAGGTGACAATGCAAAAGAAAAACTTCCTTCTGTGGGAATTCCCTGTGTCAGTCCCCGGCCTCACCTAGTGTGCCAGCTAAGCTCCTGCCAGATTTCTTGCTCACTCTCAGCTACCACATCCAGGTTGGTTTTAGCAGCGAGGTGGCAAAGAAGAAACTGACACCAGGGACAAACTTTCAGGGTAGCAGAGAGGTTTCAGCCAGATATAATGTACTAGTTTGAAAACAAACCAGTGGGAGGCACCAAGTCAGAATAACAATTTAACAGGAAAATTTTTAAAAAGGCAGAAAACACTGGTTCAAACGGACAGAGTCAGGATACAACCTGACACCCTGTTAGGGTGGTGGTAGCAGTCTGATAAGATGGTGGCTGCAGTCCTCCTGAAGTGGTGGATGTGGTTCTGTTGAAGCAGTGATCCTGTAGAAGGGGTCTGCTCTTCCTTGGAAGGTCCAGTGGTGGCTATGTAGCTCCTGTCCTCTGGGAATCTAGTGGGAAGGTTGTCTGTGGTGTTCGGAATCTCAGATTATATTCAGGACGGAATGCTTGGTTCCTCCTTCTGGGTGGAGCATCTCACAATGTGATGATGAGTCATGAGGCAAGGCATTGATTAGGCTCATGAACAGAAGACAGTTTGGAGGGAGTTATCTATGCAGGAAGGCATTGATGGGCCATTAACAGAAAGTCCCGAGGGAGGAGGCAAGGAAACACTGCCCCACCTGGTTTCAACAGCTCATGAGGATGGTAATAGAATACACTGCAACCCAGGACATACAAGGATTGCCAGGAATTGCTCTGTACTTTCTAGTGGTGGGCTTCGTGGAGTGGACCTGGTTTTGTTGCAAGGCTCATGGAGGGAGAGGTGGGGAAGCAGCAGGGCTGACCTGCTACCAGTCTGAACTCATCTTCTCTGGTTTATTCAGAAGACATGAAAGACAGGGAGAGGTGGAGGCTCCCATCCTTCTTGCAGTGCATTTCTTGGAACCAGAGGAGCTGGAGAAAAGATTATAAAGCAAAAGCTGAAAACAACATTCATGAAGGTATGCCCAGCTTCCTCCCCTGTACTCTGCTGTGATTGTCAGAAATTGCTCATGATACCCTGGTGTCCAAACCCCTTGCTGGTAACCTCTTTCAGCTATTTCCAGTTCTGCAGTTGACCTCACTTCCCTTTAGCCCAAACCTGAAGACAACCAGCACATCTAGCTGCTTTGTTGCCGTCTCCTTGTTTTCTGACCTTTTGCTTGTCTAAATGAAACCACGCTGGGTCCAGTGCCCAAATACACCCCTGGAAGCACTGCTGAACTCAGCTGCATTTTGCTTGAGTGTTTGAAAGCAGAACTACTGTCTAAGCAATGAATTGGAAGCACCCTGATACTATGTGATGTTTTCTGCAAACATGGTTGGAAGGAGGGTTCCCAAACCATTTGCCGTTGAGGCTGGCAGAGAGAAGGGAGAGGGCAGTCAGCTGTGGGGTCCCCGATTCTAAAGGAAATTGTTCAGGTAATGCATAGCACAACATTCAGCCTTTGTGCACAGTTGGCACTTCGGCTTGCACTTCCCAGCAGTGATTTTCTTTTTGCAGAAGTGCCTCATGCAGGAGGCTTCAAGGAGTGTGGTGCGGAGATCCAGATTGTATTATGAAGCACAAAGAGGAGGGAAAGCTCTTTCACTGTAAAAATAATAGAATGTTATATTTTCACTTGAAACCAACTGCCTGACCACTTCAGGGCTGACCAGATGTTAAAGGATGTTATTAAGGGCCTTGTCCGAATGCCTCTTAAATACATAAAATCCTTAAAGAGCATAAGAGTCAGACAAAACAACTGAAATGCCCAATTTATGCAGCTTTGAGACATGTGAGACCCACTCTCTGTGGTAAGAAAACCGAAGTGCCTGATCTTGCTGTCAGTGCCAGGCAGGTGATACCCTGTGGCCATGGAACTTGTTCTGAGATTGCTGAGACTTCGGGAGGCCAGGAGCTGGGCCCTGTGCTCCTTTGCTCTATTTGCTGAAGCAATGTTGAGTTTGTAAAACAAAATGAAAATCAGTTTTGAAAAAAAATCAGCTGTGCTTAGGTTGGGAGTATGTATCAATTGCTTCAGCCCATGCTTTCTTGTCGTCTTAAGTAGCATTTTCCAGGAGGAGGGGTTTTCTGTTCAGGTCTCCCTTGACCTCTCTCTGCTCCCTGCAGATGACCTGCAGGACCCTGAGGAAGAAGTGGCTCTGGCCAGCCTGTCCCCCAATGGAAACTGCGAAGAAGCTGCTGGAGGCACAGGCACCTAGAGGTGCCAGGCATCGAGCACAGTCCAAATTCCAGATCTGCACAGTGGATTTGGAGCAGTGGGAAGAGGAGCTGGTGCAGGCCCTTTCCTCCAAGGACCCACAGCTCCAGGGAAAAGCTGCTTGGCTGAACTCATCAGGGTCTTCTGCAGCTGCCAACAGCCCCTGGGGTCTGTGCCAAAGAGCCATTCCCTGCTGTGCCCTGCTGCCCCGGGGCACCTGGAGCTGCTGCTGGCCACTTGGCTTCTGAGAAGCCCTTTGGGGATGTATCCCATATCCCATACCCTGACGTTGGGACTTTGAGTGTGAAATGCAGCCACCTGTTTGAAGAATGAGGAATGTTTTCTCACTCTGAGCAAAGTTCCCTGCTGAGGCTGCTGGAGCTGGCCTCCCTGGCAGACTGATTCTGCTGCCTTGTTTTCCTGCTTCATTGGCGCTTGGAAGTTCCCACCCTCTTTGTGATCAGGAGAAAAAAAAAAAAAAGACAAAAAAAAGTAACACAGTGGCTTGGAGACTGCAGTGGGACTGAATGTGAGCTCTCGGATCTAGGAGCTACTGAAAAGCTTGAGTGTAACAGTGTAACATGAAGAATGCAGTAACAGCCCAGCTTGGGTAGCAAGAATAACATAAAAGATACTGATAGTAATGGCATCTAGAGCAGAGTGGGGTTTGGGAGCAGGGTCTGTCCCTTTGGCTTGTCCTGGTGCTCAAAGACTGACTGAAGGACTGCCTGGGTTGGAGGGGTGGCAGGTGGGCACTAAGGTGTGGCTGGTGCTAGATGGGGCTACAGGTGAGGGCCATCTTATCTGGGACATCTCCACAGGCGTGGTGGCACACCTTGGAGTGGCCTGCAGCACAAGAAGATGTGCCTGTTTCATAAATAAATGTAAAAGTACAAAAATTATCTATTTAAATATTTCCAAAGGGCTGCCTGTAGCCTGTGGGGAAACACAATTAACTACAAATCCTTGGTTTATGGGGAATATTACTCTAATGCTAAGAATATCTTTTAAATTCTTTATGCAACATAAAACAGGTCTTGTTTGAGCACAACCTGCTGGGTTTTGTTTGGGGCTGGCTTTCCTTTAGGAGTTTCCTCCAGCTCAGATCAGAAACTTCAACCTGCCTACCTCGTCTCTGGGTTAATTGCCAAAGTACATCCTCAGTGCATGTCTGTCCTCTCTCTGGCTCCTTTTTTCCCACTGGCAGCTGAAGTGTCTGGAGTCCTGCCAGCTCCGGCCAGCACTCTCTCAGCAGTTTGCCTTTGGCATCCCTCTTGCTCTTACCTGGAGCAGAGGATGCTGCTCTGCAGAGAGGGCACTGACCCACTCTCCTTCCAGCCTCCAGGATTTCTGTAGGATTTCTGTGCTGATGACCTGAAAATACAAACATAGCCAAGTGACTTGGTGTGGGTGGCTGTATTCCTGATCCCAGGTTTCAGCACCGAGCACTCAGTGCATCTTGGCGAGATGAAGGTTCCCTCCTGCTCCATCCCTGCACAGCCCAGGTCGCTGGGCAGGTCTGTATTTCCCAATAAAGCCCTGGGTTAGGTGGGTCCAGCAGGACTTGCCAGTAGGAATCTGTTTTCTTGCAACATTTGGCCTTTGCTGCCAGGAATTCACCAATGAAGAGGTCGCCCAAGAGCACAAATGGGCAGTTAAACCTCCCTGAGTGCTGCAAATCCACTGGATTTATTTACTGGTAATTTTTAGGTAAATCATGCAAGTTTACCCTTGCAAGGAAATTTGTGAAAGTGGATGAACTGCCTGGGTTTTAGGAGGTGTGAGCAAGAACATATTTCACCAAAAGTGTTGTTTTTCTTTGACTGAGGAATAAAAGGGACTTAAATACTTTATTTTTCTCTTTTCTTTTTTCACTATCTGTGCACTTGGAGGTGTAAGCAGATAGTTTTACATGTTTAATTGATTGAATAATCTAAGGGCATTGTTATGTGCTTGTTGTAAAGAATAAAGACATTTAATTTCTTAATTGGAATGTGCTTATTTGTTTGCCATGGTGTTATCCTTAAAAAAACATTATGCATGGCTTACCTCATATTTATCTTGGTTTGAGTAAACTGGGTATTGGGATGGGATGGGATGGGATGGAATTGAAGTGACCCCAGCGTCTGATATGCAGAAGATCAGCAGAACTGAGTGCAGCCCAGGTGGGGCAATGGAGAAGGCTGGAGATCTTCCCAGTTATCCAAGAGTGCAGCAGCCCCTCTCGGTGTTGTGGGTAGGGCTCTGATAAGCTTTCATTAATAACTTTAATTAATAACTTTCACTAACTGATACCATTATGCATCCTCAAGGAATTCAAGCCCTTCAGAGGAGTTTTTTCCTGTTCGGTAGCAACAAGGAGAAGTGAATCCTGCTGAGATCTGGGCACTTTGGTCTCTTGTGTAGCATCGTTGCTCCTGAGCTGGACTTTCCCTGGTGCAAATCCACCAGCCTGTGTGTCCCGTCTGTCCATACCAGAACCAAAGCAGGAGCCAAAAAACTCCACACTCCTCCACAACTGGGGCACTGTCAGATCCGTGTCTGTGCGGATCTGGACACTGCCCTATGCTCTGACGTGATGGATGGGGTCTGTCAGACTCATCTCTACCTGTGCTTCCCTTTTAAGGGACAAATGGGGTTGGGTGGGTGAGGCCTTTCCCCATGGAAATGTGAGAGGAGTCGGGGCCCGCAGAGGCGTTAAATCCATGAGATAAAACCGCTGATGCCTGTACTGCCACGGGACACGCTGTGCCCCCAAAGATGCCCCTCTCCCCCCATTGCGGGCGGCCTGTCCGGGCGGGGGAAGCAGCCGCTTCTGTGGGCACGGCGCAAACACGGGCACCGGCGGGGGCACTCGTGGGGAACTCACAGCTCCGGCCCCGCGGCCCC
>NW_008236696.1:6080389-6088957 GCF_000691975.1 Corvus brachyrhynchos | reverse complement strand
AAGCCCGCTGCCGTGTCTGTCTCCTGGAGCTGTCTCAGGAGGGCTCCGGTGGCTTTGGGGGTCCCCGGGCAGCGGTGCCGGGACCCCGCGGTGTGAGCGGGAGGGTTCAGCTGCGTTTTCGGTGTAAAACCAGAGGGCTCTCGGGAGGCGCAGCAGGGACTTGAGAGGGGGAAGAGGAAGGAGTCTGGAGTTCAGAAACGCAAATGCCTTGCAGAGGAAACGTCAGTCTAAGGAGTGCAGGATAATGAAGCGTATGAAGAATTGGATGTTACGCAGTGTTTGTGCATCTGTGAGGAACTTGATAGTGTAAAAAAGTATGGGAAGTATTTCTAGAAATACTCAGGCCAGAAATTAACATGCAGCTGGTTGTGGCTTGGCGAGAGAAATAGTGCAGAGGGTTACAGTGTCCAGGTAACTTTCTCTTCGTGAACGCTTTGCTTTGTTTAAGTCTTTATTTTGATGGAGGAAAAGTAGGAATTCATTTTAGAGGCATTAAAAAAATGTAAAAAGGGTATGTTGGAGCAAGGTATGCAGGCAGTGTGTAAGAGTGAGATTGCTTCCTCCTCATAGATTAGGTAAATGGAGGAACTTATTTAAAATAATAATAGTAATAGTAATAATAAACAAAGCAAACATTTGGTGTAGAGATACAGAAAACAGCTGGAAGGAGCACAGTGGGATGGCTGCTGAATCTGCCTTCTTTGCCTAAAAGCCAGATTCATGTTCCTTCAATTCGTGTTACTGATGGATGTGTGTCTAACCTGTTTTTTAAAAACAATCCCTCATAAGGGAGGTTCTGGGACTTCATTAGGCAAAGGAATAAATGTGTTTCTGTGAGAAAACTTTTCATATCATCAAACCTCATTCTTTGAGGCTTCACTAAAGTTTAGTCTTACTGTTCCTGTTCATATCTGACACAAAGATCAGCTTATTCCCCTCCTGCTGGCAGCTGCCCTGAACTCTGCACCTTTCCCAGGTTTCTGTAGACCAGCCAGTTACAAGGCTCTAGCCACCGTTCAGGAGCTGACTGCCAGAGCTCCCTGTTCTTTCTGCCCAGCTCTAAACACACTGGTTTGCTCGTGACTCAAACACAGTGCCCAGCACTGGGCACAGGGTCTGGCCAGTGGGTGCCAAGGAGAGGGAAGGTGCCTCATGCATCTGCCAAGAACTGCTCTCACTTACACGTCTGTGTGAGGTTTGGTTCTCTGCCTCCCACTGCAGCTAAATGATATTATTGATGATATTTCATCTTAACCCTCTGTACTCTTCAGATTCTATATTTGTACATTTTGGTTTGGACCTGCACATGCACCTTTTAGATTTGTCAAGATCTTTTGGAAGCCCCATTCAGCCCTCCATAAGCTTGCTGGCCTTTCCAGTTTCATGTGGTTTTCTCAGATTTAAAGAGGTTGTCAAGCTGTACAACAGATTAAAGATTTAAAGCAGTGAATTGTGTTGGATTTTGATCAGATCATATTCCAACCCTTTCCGTTGCATCTTTGGAGTCTGACAATGAAACAACCTATCCTTGTGCTTCAGATTGAGCTCCTGTGAGCCTCTCAGTCGTGTCAGTTAAACAATATTTCTGTAGCTGTTTATACAAATGTTCTGGGACAGCATCAGGAGTCTTGCTAAATCTGTGAGGTACAACATCTCCTATGCATGAGGCCAGTTTCCTTGGCATGAAAAAATTCTGTTTTCTCTAAGAATGATCATGTTTTATAAAGAATGTGCTTTTTCAGTTATAAATTCTGAACTATTTTACATCATTTAATACAAACTTGAGTCTGATCTTTGAAGTTTTATACTTAAGATTTAAAATCAGCATTCCAGCCACAGCCTTCTTTCCTGTTCTGTTGGATTTGAACTAAATGACAAGCTTACTTTTGATACAGAGAGACCAGAATTAACTATGATTTTGTTTTTCAGCTGGAATTATCTCTCTTCTGGATGAAGAAGAGCCACAGCTCAAGGTAGGCTCTTACATCTGAGAGAAAATAACAGCAAATGCATTACTTGGAGAGCTTAAAATCAAAAAGGAGCAGATCTCAGTAATTTATGGTTGGACAGCAACAGATGGGCACCAAATTGTGCCTGAAAGCTGAAAGAAAGGGCTTAAATAAATGGTAACAGATTGTAAACTTCCTTGTTTTCAACATGGATCAAACTGGAACTTCAAATGCAAAAATCTCTATTCATGAAAGCTCCCAGCTCTCTGATGATAATGGGGCTTTGTAACTTAAAATTATTCCAGAGACTGCATTTTGAAAATTCAAAGCTGAAGAACATCTCAAGTTTCTAGAATAATTTAATCAATGTAGAACAAAATCACAGTTACAGTTTTCGCTTGGAAAAAAATCACAGTAGTAGTATGAGAAGAAAATAGCAGCACAGTCTTTCCAGTGCACGGAGGGTGTGAATCCACAGAACACCGACACTCAAAATGGTGGTATGTTGATGGTTGCCAATTATTTGAAAGGTGGCCCCTTTTAGGAGGGGAAGAAGGTGCACTTTTTAATATTTGTAATCCCTAGTTGTTTTTCTTGGATACAGACATAGGTAGTGATGGATCTGAATGATTCCTGCTTTTGCTGTGAACTGATTATAAGTGGGCTGATTCCACTCTGGTTTGTTTATCACCTGAAGTACTGTGGCCATATAAATAGAGTTGGCTGGTGTAGACTGCAGGCTGATTCCATGTGCTACACAGAGGTCGTCACAAAGACTTTGAAATCTCTGTATTTCAGGGAATTTAATCTATCAGACACATCAGCCAGTCATTCATCACAGAGAGGCCATGGGAAGGAATGCTTGAGTTGTCTTACCTGTTAAGTGAACAGCTCTTTATTTGCAAAGGACTTGCAAAGATTAGTGAATGCTCACAAAGATCTTTTAAAATAGAATTTGCTGTTGAAATGGGTCAGTGTTCATGATATCCATCCTAGAATGTACTTTATTTTTACTGAGGAAAGGTGGTAAATGCATTCTCAGTGTAATATAACTTTTTTATTTTTTGGTAGGAGTTTGCTCTTCACAAGTTGAATGCTGTTGTCAATGACTTCTGGGCAGAGATCTCTGAGTCAGTGGACAAAATGTAAGAGAAGACACTTAATGCTGCTTAAAAAGAACGTGACATACGAAGTGGATGTAGTTCTGGTTTCTTGACAATGGCTAGTACAGCATGTAGCTCCATATTTCCTAGAAAGCACTAATGTGTGTGGATGTGGGGTTGGAGCTGTGGTCCCAAAGATGCAAGTTCAGTCAAGCCTGTACTTGTCATGTGGTCTTAAAGAGATCCGAGCACACAGAGCTGATGCTCTTCTCTCTCTCCTCTGCAGTGAAGTTCTCTATGAAGATGAGGGCTTTCGGAGCCGCCAGTTTGCTGCTCTGGTTGCTTCTAAAGTTTTTTACCATCTGGGAGCCTTTGAGGAATCCCTGAACTATGCCCTGGGAGCTGGTGATCTCTTCAATGTCAATGACAACTCAGAATATGTGGAGACGATCATTGGTAAAAAACTGCTGCTGCGAAAAAGAAGCTCTTGTGTTGTCAAAGCTGCTGTAACTTTAAAATTTTACTTGGTGTAGTTTTTTTCTCTGTATTTTTCTTGGTGTCTTTGTGTTCATTTAAACTGACACTGCAGCAAATTTTACCCAGTTTATTTGTACTTACTTTCTTATGGTTTGGGATTCTGTGATGGAATTGACTTGGGAGTTCTGGAATTTTTTTCCTGTTCTTATTCCTTATTCTGTAGTGAATTCCTAATAAGAAAATTTCTTTCGTTGTTTATTGTCCTTTCTCTCATTTGTGTGCTGATGTTATTATCAATTGCAGCATGACTTTGAAAATAATTGGCTAGTAAGTGTAGCTACACACCTAACTGAGGGGGACAATTGTGCTTAAGCACCCACAACAGCAAGTCAGCTGTTGACTGCAGGTATAATTTGAATGCCTTTTAAAAATCTCATCTGCTGGATATGATTGACCTGGGCTGGCTTCCAGTCTCCACAACTGGTGCTTGCAGTGGAGCTAGGAAGTCTCCTACTGCTGTTTTCTAATTTATTTAATGTGACACTTGAACAGAGATCATATCCTTGGTTTAATTTTTAAAATACCAACTTGATTTCAGCACTAAAACCAGAGTTTATTAGGAGATAATAGAAGTATTTTCCGGTACTCTCTGTATACAACTACACAAATGTGTAATTTCCCATACACTGTACTTGCTGGTAGAACATGTTCATGCACGTGCTGGTCTCTTCACCTGTACAAAACTGCAAAAATCTGGGAACTTGACTATTTCCCCCATATTTATTCATTATCTCTTCAGCAAAATGTATCGACCACTATACCAAGCAGTGTGTGGAGAATGCAGAGCTGCCAGAAGGGGAGAAGAAACCTGTGGATGAGAGGCTAGAAGGGATAGTGAACAAAATGTTCCAGCGGTGCTTGGATGACCACAAGTACAAGCAGGCCATTGGCATTGCTCTGGAGACACGCAGGCTGGACATCTTTGAGAAAACCATCCTTGAGTCGGTATGTGCAAGAGACAGGAGGTGCCTGTAGCTAGGCTTTTCCAGGTATGGATCCAGAAGTCAAGTGCAAGATCCATGTTGCTGTGGAACTTGCCCTGTTTTGTATGAACAGAATAAAAGATCCATTTTATTTAAACTCGGGGGTGTTCGGTTCGACATGTTCATAGAAGGCAGAGCCACTCAGGTCTATCAAGTATAGGAAGATCCCCCCCTACCTTTAGGAAATCTTTGAACTACAGGTTGATGGGAAAATATTCCCAGGAAGCTTGGCTATGTGCCCTCCTCTTAAGGTATTCCCTGTCAGCTACTGGCAGAGATACTATACTGGCATAATGTAAGAACAGCTCTTTTATTTAGTTGTGCCTGTCATCTGCTGTAATTCACTGTGGGAAGGGATCCTTAGGGCTGGGTAAGCGATTTATTAATGGCAAGCAAAAGAAGAAACTCCAGTAGCTGGGTGAGCTGCTCTAATTTTCAGTAAGTGTCTGTGTGCAGTCTTAGCTTGCCCTGACTCTGAGGCAGTGCAGCTTGGCTTTAACATCTTTCACTGAGGGTTTAAGGTAAGTCATGTTACTGTTAGTGGTGGTAAGAGAAGGCCTGTAGTCATTTGCAGCAGCTCAGCTGTGTGCAATCTTGTTATGCTGTAGTATCTCAATCATATGCCCGACACATTGCTTGAATCCTTTAAATTTTACTGCTTTTCAGTTTACATCTTCTACATATGTTTGGATGTCTCCCATTTCTGTGTATGAGATAATCATAAGGCATCCATCTTGCTTTTTTTGTGCTCTTTGTTGTCCTAAACATTGCATTTACTAACTTGCCAGTTATAAATCCCCCATTTTGAATTACCTTTCTGAGGTCTAGTAACCAAATCTTTTTCTTAGGCTTGATCTTTTCTTGGTGCATGGTTTGTTGTGCTGACATTTTATGTTAGTGCAGTGAATTTCACTGCATTCAAAACCAGTTGTTTGAACAAGAAGGGTGAAGGAGAAATAGATATTGTACTTTTAAGTTAATATTTTGTATGTTTTAACTTCTGAATTAAATATTGGTCCTGCATGTTTTTTATAGGGTTTTTTTTTCTTTAAACTTCAATACACCTGTATATAAGCTTCTCTGGAAATGGGAAAGGAAACTGTGAAGATTTATATGCACATATTTGCTCTGCTTTTTTAAAATAGAAGGGGGGTAGCTTTATTTTCCTTTCTAAATCCTGCTTGTCAGTCTAAACCCATGTTTGATATCCCTGAATTCTATTTCAGAATGATGTTCCTGGGATGCTGGCCTACAGCTTGAAGCTCTGTATGTCTTTGATGCAGAATAAACAGTTTCGTAATAAAGTCTTGAGAGTTCTAGTTAAAATCTACATGAATCTGGAGAAACCAGACTTCATCAATGTGTGCCAGGTAAACTTTTCAAAGTCATGTTTAAAGATAATAAAGTTACTCTTCTTCAGGTATATTTGGCTTGACATCTACCTGTTCTCTGTCTTTTGTTCAGTTAAATGAAATATCTTTTCCTGGTTGCGTGCTTCCAACATATATCAGAGTGAGATCAGCTTGAAAAAGAGATGTAAATATTGCATATTTGGTCAATTTCTAGAGAAAGAAATGCATTCAAAGGCAGCTTGAGGACACAGACAACTCTGACAGAATATTTTAAGCCTATGTAGGGAGTATCAGATGGTAGGTTCACAGCTTGGAATTTTATTTATTTGTCATAAGAACATTTCCAGTGCTTTGGTTTTTTTTGGTAAGCCATTGTCTAAAAGTGTTTAGACAACCAGTTGTGAAGTTACTCAGATGTTCTCAGGTCTTTGCCAGTCTTGGTATGCCATGGACACGTGACTCAGTATTACGCCTGTTTCATTTCGGCTGAGACATCCCTACAGAATGACTGGCGCTTCTTCAATGTGCTTTCGAAATTTATGTGTTTAGTAGGACAAGTCTTGTTTTTCTATGAAAACTCTTCTGAGTTTTCTGTTGTCTTCAATGAAAGAGAAATTTTCTTTCTTTCAAGAGGACGTTCTGTGGAAGCAACAGATGTGAGGGATTTGGAGTGTGGCTTTGGGTAGTGTTGCTTTCTTGTTCTGAAGTATTTAATGTTTTCTCCTGGGGTTTTTTTTCTGTTCTTCCCTTTCTCCTGCTCAGTGCCTGATATTCCTGGATGACCCACAGGCTGTGAGTGACATCCTGGAAAAACTGGTGAAGGATGATAACCTTCTCATGGCCTACCAAATTTGCTTTGACCTGTATGAAAGTGCGAGCCAGCAGTTCCTGTCTTCTGTCATCCAGAATCTCCGCACGGTTGGAACTCCCATTGCCTCCGTGCCTGGATCCACCAACACCGGCACCGTCCCTGGATCAGAGAAAGACAGGTGGGGGGATTGGCTTGAGAGGAGGTGGAGTTGTTTGGCTCCAGTCCGGCTCTAATGGAGCCTCCTATTCCATGTATGGATGCTTTTTACAAGCTGTCAAGTTACTCCCTTTATTTAAGACAGAGTAATAGGCAAGACATGCTATTTGCTCAAAATGAAATTGTGTATTACCAAAATCTACTGGTTTTTAAAGGGATTTTCCTTTGCAGTTGAGATAAGCACGGAGCAGTTATACTGTGGCTCAGCTAATGAGCAGTAATTCATTAAGCCATGGCATGAGTTGCTTGGGAATGCTGATGCTATGTGGTCTTCGCAGCAGCATGCAAAGCTGAGGAGAGAGGGGAGTTCAGGGAAAAAGCTCATTACAGCTATGTGCAAGTTTGGTTTCACATCACAGCTTGTGGGAAGAGTGAGCTCAGATGATACTGTGGTGTCAACAGACCCTTTGTAGTTGCAGTTCAGAAGAGGTAGTTCAAATCTACTTTGAGTTTTTTAAAACATGTTCCGTGGTCAGTATCGTAGATCTTAACTGCAGGAAACTGCTGTTTAGAAAAATCAAAGTTGGCACTAACCATTCCATCATCTTTATTTCTTCTTTTGGTGACTTACAGGAGAATTGACCAATCTATGCTAAGGCTGCTGCTCAGCTCAGGGGCAGCATGGAAGAAGTTTGTTCTCCATCTGCTCTGTAATCACCATGGAATACTTACTGATACTTTCACCAGAGCTCTTATGTCTGTGCACAACCTGCTCCCTGCACTGTCTTTGATAGTGTGTGGTGGAGAATCCCACCTAGAACCAGGCTGGTTAAATATAAGGGTTTATCCAGCTGTGGAGCTGAGTATAAATACTTTTGAATTGGTGACACAGGCATGGCAAACATTTTCCTCTTCCTCTCTTCTTTTCTGGTGAAATTAAGTGAAAGACACAGAAGAATTTATGTCAGCCTGTGTAGCATTAGAACAAGGTGCTAACAACATCTTAATATGTTTCATTTCAATGTCAACACTGCAGTACCCATGCTAATAGCAACAAGCACAAGGCTTCTGGGGGAAGATAAAATTATCCTTGATGCCTTGTTTGTTGACCTTGTTTGCTCATCTGTGTCTGTACATTCCCTACAAGCATCTTTATTTTTGTTGTCTCTCTAGATGGAATAAGAAAGTAGGATTTCCAGGCCTTTGTCCTCAAGTTCCCTGAAAATTGAGTGTGGGAGGAGTTTTCTGTTTAGCAGTGAGCTCCAGATAGTCAGCCCTTGTTCTATCAAAGTCCTCTTTTCCGGTCATCATCTCCAAATCCCAGGCTACTCCTTCAGGACAATGTTCAGCCATAATTACAGTTCTTGACTAGTTGCAGGTGATGCGTTTTTCATTTTTATTTTATTTCAGTGATGCTATGGAAGCAGAAGAGAAACCAGGAAGCACTTGTGCAGCAGGGAAGTCTGTGGAAATTGTGAGTGCTATTTCCAAAATAGACCTTACTTAGTTTTTCTTATGTGTTCTCTTTGGATCTCTAGGATTGCTAAATTGGTTTGGCTAATAAAGAATGGACTTCCTTTTCTGTCTTGGAGACAGATGATGTCTGAGGGCCAAATATCTGACTTAAAGTCCAGCAGTTCAGATACTGAAAGCTGTGTGAGACTGGGAAATGGTCAG
>NW_008236696.1:6025674-6080142 GCF_000691975.1 Corvus brachyrhynchos | reverse complement strand
ACTTTTGAAATAGGAAACAAAAGGATCTGGCTCGTGTGTTTGCCTTTTGATATTGAAACAATTAACTCATTCCAGAAGAAAAGGCCTGAAATTTAACTGCTGCTGAGAACCTTAGGAAGTGAATTAGCTTGATGTATTTTTTTTTGTTCTTCAAAAATCCAGCTGTAGTTCTGGTTGGGTAGAACTGATGCTGTTCTGCAGGAGTGGCAGGAGGGGATGCTGATGTAACAGAGTTTCTTTTCCATAAAGCCCTAAAGTTGCCTCGGGCCTGCGTGGTGCTGTGTTGCTGGGCCAGTTGGTTGGAATCTCTTTGTTTAGTTTCTTTCCCCAAGTATTGGAGAAAGTGAGTTCACTTCTAACATGAGCATACAGTTGCATTTCAGCATGTAGAATAGTTAATGCAATTCTGACATTTCCAATGCTGAAGACAAGAAGTGCTACCAGAGAAGAAAGTAAAACCCAAGACAAGTTGTTGGTTTTTTTATTTCTTTTTCCCCATAGTAAATGTTTGCAAACAAAAGTTGGGAATCTTTGAAAGATTCTTGAAGATCACTTAAAAATTAATTAAGGGCAAATTGAAGTGTTTTCTTCAAATTATATTTCACAAGGAAAACAAAAGGGGTTGAGTTTCTTTCCCCAGCAAGGAACCTCGACAGTGGTTCTGTGCAGGAAAGGTGTCTTGAATCAGTTTCTGCTGCATTGGCTTTGCTTTTGTACCAAGTACACAAAAACGATCTGTGTGGCCAGAAATGTTCTTTAGCTTAATCTTACACAGTTCAGAATGCTGGCTACAAAGAAATAATTGAGGGAATTAGTTTAAGGGCTGAACTACTCATGCTTGGGTAGTCTGTGAGCTGCTAACAATGTCAGGACAAAGAGCTGCACTGTACTTTTCAGCCTGCTCAAAAGGAACTTCAGTTTCCAGAGATCCATTTTCAGCTGTTCCATCATGAGGACGGAGACTTTCTCAAAGAGCTCTGTAAGATGATGTATTAAAGTTTCCTAGTTTTACTAGCTGTTGTTCTAAATAAAGCTTGTAGCTCACAAGAATGATGCTGCAGCTCAGCAGGGTCTTGCAAAGTATTGTAACTTTGTGGCCCTGTCTATGAAACCTTCCATGGAAATACACGTTGAAATTTATAAAAGGGTTTGCCTCTAGCAGGAGACTTACTGTCTCTGTAAGGCCAAACAGCTGCTTGCAGAATGTCAGATGTCATCCACACCCTTTTGCTTTCAATGCAAGAATACATTTCTTTTTGAAGAGTCTTTTCTACCACCTGCACTGCTGTGCACAAAAGGTTTGATTTCTGGGAGGTTTGGGTTTGTGCACCAAGGACAGAAACAATGTCTTTTTAGTCCTAAAACCTGATAGGTTTTGGAATATGGTGATGGAAACATACCAGAGAAGCTTCTCATGAATTGTATTTTAGCAGAGCTGTAGTTGGGTTCTCATGGAATTTTTTTCTCCTTTGCTTGTATGTGAAGAATCCAGAGCCTAAGGACCAGATCTCAAAAATGATTAAAATTTTAAGTGGGGAAATGGCCATTGAGTTACATCTGCAGTTTTTAATACGAAACAACAATACAGACCTCATGATCCTCAAAAACACAAAGGTAAGAGGCTTTGTTAAATATAAAACCGTAGTCTTGGATTTATCTGATTCATTCTGTGTTTGTTTTGACCATGTTCTATTGTTTTTAATGATAGGCTGCTATTAGCATGTTGATATTTTAATTGTTTTTTGTCTGATTGGTTATAGAAACTTACGTTTTTCTCACAGTTGTTTTGGGGGTTTTTTTTTGGGTGGGTTTGTTTTTCGTCTGTCCAGTAAGATGGGCAAAACTCACCCTCCAGCTCCCTGTCAGATCCATTGCAAATGCTGCTCGTTGGGAAGGGAGGAGTCAGCCAGGACTATAGGTTACAGTATGTTGGTATCTTGATTGAGGTGTTATGTGAGCCCACACCTTCAGCTTGGCTAAGAGAATCCTGGTATGTAGTAAAAGACCAATATTTCCACGTTGGAGACAAAACCAATCAGATACCGTAATGTAGACAGTGCTAGTGAATGGAGTGACTGGTTTTATTTTGGGTGGTGTTACTCAAGGGTGGGTAAATTAAAACTTACAGGTAAACTGGACTCTTAAATGATTACTAGAAACCATAGGAGAAGTTTTTTATATGTGAAATAAGATGCACATCATCAGTGTTAGTGGGTTCATCTATTTCAGACAGCACTTCAAATGTATTGGAAAGTCTTTTCCATCTGCTGGTTAAGTGCTCAGGAGTGATTCTGCAATAGAGTTCTGGGAATGGCCTGGAAACAGCAGCAGCACACGCTGTGCAGTGCTCAGTTCTGGAAAACAGAGAGGGGGGGTTCTCCAGTTAAGTGGCAATTGGAGTAATCACATTTCTGAAAAGAAACTCACAGAAAGGATCATTTTGCATGGGAAAGATGGCTTGAGGATATGTTAGAGTGTATTAGCAATCTATTAGCTGATTACAGGGAAATTGCTGGTTAAATTGAGGATCATTACAGTCCATTTTTCTAGTGTACTGGCAAGCATGTTAAGCGACCTTGGGCATATCTTTTGCTGAGTGATGATACTGATTGTTCTTGTTCTTCCAGGATGCAGTGAGGAATTCTGTGTGTCATACAGCAACTGTTATAGCAAACTCCTTTATGCATTGTGGGACAACCAGTGACCAGTTCCTCAGGTAAATCTATGGCAAGGAAGCTCCAATGTCATTTCGAGGTGTTTGAACAACATTGTTGCCCTCCTTTAACTTGATACTTCCAGAGTGGTAGCTGCAGACTTCTAATGCTCTGAGAGAATTGTTTCCTTTTCTCTATCCTCACAAACTGGCTTTGTTTGACTGATAGCTATATGAGCAGCTTGGAGGGTGAAGATCTGGAGTTTCTCTTCTCTTTGTTTACCAGTTAGAGAGTTTCTGAGATGATGTATCTTTTTATGGTAGAGACTGACAGTACTGAATGACTCTTGTAAGGGAAATCCTAGGGCTGACCTTACCAGGATCTTAAGGAAAGCTGCAGAAACTCTTCTAAGTTTCTCCCAGAGTGTTGGTGGGCTGCATATTGAGCAGTTGTTCTCTCTCTTTCACTGAGATCACCCATGTCTAGAAGCTTGACTACAACCAGGCAAAAGTCAGGACTAATGAAGGGGAGAGAAATGTAAAGTGGAAATGTGTTTAGCTGCCTTCCTTTCTGGAGCTGCTTTCTAGTTTGAAGCAGTCTTCAGTGCTCTTAAATCCTGCTTGCAGGATGAGGAACAGGCTGTGTGAAAAACTTTGTATAACCTTTCTCTTTTCATCTAGAGACAATTTGGAATGGCTGGCCAGGGCCACTAACTGGGCTAAGTTTACTGCTACTGCCAGCTTGGGTGTTATACACAAGGTAACATTTCATTCATTTGCCTCTGCTCACTGTAAATGCTTGACTTGTGAACTCTGAAAACATGGAAATGGGAATTCTGAATGGTGCCTGCACTTCAGTGTGCCTGGCACAGCTATAACATATTTTGTGGTTTTGCACTAAAAAGCTGTGCTTATATTATTTTGTCTGACATCCAATATAATTTATGGTACATTCTGCTGAGAATCAAAAAGGTGCTAGAATAACATGGCTCAAGGAGAGAGTATTTTTTCTAACTCTTCCTTTGTGAGTTGAACAGATTTTATAACTTCTAGCTATTAAAATTGCAGGTGTTTCTTAAGTGATTTTGGGACATAGCAAAGTTCCCTACTGTAGTACATTTCAGTAAGTGTGAAAGGTGGCCTGTGTGGCACTGAAACGCAGATTTTTTTGGAGAAAGTAATTGCTATAACACATTTAAATATTATTTTGCTGTTTTTTCACCTTTCCCTTCCCACTGTCTTCCCTTCCTGCTGGACACTGGACATCCAGGGCCATGAGAAAGAAGCATTACAGCTAATGGCAACTTACCTGCCCAAGGACACCTCTCCAGGGTCAGCCTACCAGGAGGGAGGAGGTCTCTACGCTTTGGGTCTCATCCATGCCAACCATGGCGGGGACATCATTGACTACTTACTGAACCAGCTGAAGAATGCCAGTAATGATGTGTGTACTGAGCTCAGCAATGAGCCTTTGTTTTGCTGGGGATATACAGGAGGATGCTGGCTGGTTTAGAAGTGGGGGGTAGAGATAATTAAGGTCATGGCAGCAGTGTGATACTTAGACCTCCTCTGGGCCTTAAAGATTGATTAAAGGTTGGTTTTAATAACCTGTTGCTCAAGGTTTAGGTAAGGTTTTTAGGAAATTCTTACATACTTGACAGTGACTGTAGCGTCATCATGTTTACTACTTGTTATATCTACTTTGTTTTGCTAGTGGACCTGCAGTATTCAGGCACTGTTATTGTTTACAGCTTAACTGTCAAGGAAATAAGCCACAAAATGTTTCTGCTGACCTGTAGTTTTAATGCATCTTGCACAATAAGAAGTGTTTTTACTTCACCACCTAGTGTTTGTAGACCTCTATGAAAAATACGGTTTTAAGTTGGGAATAGATCATTGTCCCAGCGTGTTCCCTCTTTCTCCTTGTGGAAACTCAGATTACTTTTATTTAAAATTCTGTGAACAGATCCCACTTACCTTACTGCAAATGTATCCGTTGTTAGAGCAAAAGAGGTTATAGACTGTTTTTAAGTGGGTACTGATTTACCTTTTAAATAAAAAGCTGTTACTAGCCACCAGTTTTTACACATGGCACAGATTTATGGTTTTACATAAATCATTCAGTGGGCGAAAAGATCTTGAAGTTACTAGGAAGTCTTCTGTGCTATGTGTAAAGCTTCTGTTACTTATTGGTTATGGGCTTTTGAACTGTTTCTCTTCTATTTTCTGCCTTTTTCATTGGACCTGCTGCTTGAGACTGTGAAAGTGGTATTTCTAACAGATCAGGAGATCATTTTGGGTTGGTTTGGGGCTAAAAGTCTGCAGATTTGTATTGATGGAAAGATGTCTACTTCACCTGAAGCCATACTGTTCCCTGTTGTATGATGACTGAGCTTGCATATGCTTCTCTAGATTGTGCGACATGGTGGCAGCCTGGGCTTGGGGCTGGCTGCCATGGGGACGGCACGTCAAGATGTGTACGATCTGCTGAAAACAAATCTATACCAGGATGATGCAGTGACAGGTAAATGCTCTGCTTTCAAAGCAAATAACTATCTGAGGCCTTATCAGGCACCTGGAGGTTTTTGTTGTGGTTTTTTTCCCCAGGTTTTCTGTTAGCAGCATAGATTGTTTCTAGCTGTGTTTTATTTGCTGAGCTTCTCCTGATCATTATGGTTCTTTAGTTGTGTCAGTAATGTTCAGAGGTCCTGTCATGACTGGCACTGTACCAAGTTTTGATAAGACTAGGTCTTTAAACAACCCCTTATTTTGCTCTGTTCTTTTCTTTGTCATGTGCTTTTTATTTAGTGTGGCTGACCTCCAGAGCCATGTGCTTTTTTGAGCTGAGAGATAGGTTTGGAGAAGCTTGTGGGAGCCACTGCTGCATTGGTAGGAGCTCGTAGGAAATGATCTCAGCAGCTCTTGGCCCAAGGAAGTGATAATTGAACTTGGTAGAGAAAAGCACTAAATTGTGGTTACAAGCACATTTGGCCGTGAATAATGGAGTTGCTGGGCATGGTGACGTCCAGAAGTGATCTATTGGCCTACATCTGGCATGATTCTCTAGATACAGTATTTACTACTTTTGGGAACAGAGTCGAGTTGACTTTTTTGCTTGTCTGTGCTTTTCAGGTGAGGCAGCTGGCTTGGCACTGGGGTTGGTTATGTTGGGATCTAAAAATGCCCAGGCTATTGAGGACATGGTTGGCTACGCACAGGAAACCCAGCATGAAAAGATCCTGCGAGGCCTTGCAGTTGGAATTGCTCTGGTCATGTATGGGAGGATGGAGGAGGCAGATGCTCTCATTGAGAGTCTCTGCAGAGATAAGGTAAATTGAGCTGTGACTTAATCCCTGACTCTTGTGTTACGTGGCTGACCTTTCTGTCTGTTTTTGGATCTCCAGCTATGGTGGGTTGGCTGTTTTGAACCAGAGAAGTTCTTACATAACTCTGAAGTGGGACTGTTTCACAAATACGAATCAAAAATGCAAGAACAACAGTGCTTAGTTGTGTATTTCTTTAGCCTTACACTTGGTCTTCGTAGTCATGTGAGCAGCAACAGGGACTAGAACAGAGCATAGTGTTTAAAACCAGATGAGGCTTGCTGTAGGTGGATCATCTCTAGGCTCTAGTCGTGGTCACAGCAGATAGCAAGTAAGAAGCAGAATGACACCTCTGCCCTATATCTTTGGCAGCCTGCAGCATAGCAACGGTGTCCCCCTGAAATTGGTAATGACAACCCTGCTTTGGTGGTTGTCCTGTTACTTGTCCCAAATAAACGATTAAGCAGTGAGGCTGACCTGTGACCTGTTTGCAGATTCAAGACACAAGTGTGGAACAAATTTAAAGCTAGAATTACTGAATCACTGTTTGGATGGATGTTAAATATTGATGATTTCTCTTCCAGGATCCTATTCTCCGTCGTTCTGGCATGTACACTGTGGCTATGGCATACTGTGGCTCAGGGAACAACAAGGCTATCAGGCGCCTACTGCATGTGGCTGTGAGTACTGTGGCCTTAGGAGCACATAGAAATTTGTGGTGAGGAAGCAAGCACGTCATTTTGCCGGGCTTTGTGTCTGCAGTGTTAATATTCTGGTCCAAATCAGAGATTGTGAAGTGAAGAAAGCTTTTCTTAGTATTATGAATAGAACTAACAGGCCCTTCCGACATTAGGGTAAGTAGACTTTCAGACTTTCAACCTGGTATCACAGAAAAGGACCCTATTAAAAATTAAAATGTGAACCTTAACTACCTGGGTAACAGGTTTGCAGTGAGTAGTCTGTGTAATGATGGGCTGGAGAAAAAATAAATTAAGCTCTAAAGGATGAGGTCTGTCTGGTCAGTGTGTGAACACAAGTGAGGCTGTTTGGGCTAAGGCTGAACATGGTTTTAACTAACTTTCTCTATAATCCTGTCTTCTTGATTAACTGACACCTAGCCTGAAACATTGCAGAGTCGTCAAGTGCTTTAACTATATTCTTCTGAATGTCCTGTTTGCCTTTTTGTAGGTGAGTGATGTGAATGATGATGTGAGGCGGGCAGCTGTGGAGTCACTTGGTTTCATTCTGTTCAGGTAAGGTGTCTTCCTTGGTCACTGCTGCAGCCTTCAAATTAATGTCTGTTACTTTTTCAGAAAATGAGTATGCTACTGCTTTCGCAAAGTGACTGAACTGCTAATTGAACAGATTTTGAAAAGTTAAAAAACTGAGAGATTGGTTTAGAATTAGAAGCCTTCCTTAATTTTCAGCAGATGTTTAATGAGTCTTTCTGTTGGTTTCCGGACTTGTGGCTTAATTGTCTGAACAGAGCTAGAAGAAGTTGACAAATAGAATGAAAAATTAATATTTGTAGGATTGAGAGTTAATTAAAAATTAAATATATTGTGCTTGTGCCAAGCCTCTTAAGGGCAGCAGTACTCAGGCATGATACACCTGCCTAATGGCTGTGTAAAATGTTGTGACTTGGATTAAAAAAAAAGACTGAAGGAGGATCTTGAAATAATCTTTGTTTCTTAAGTATCCACTGTTAAACCCTGAGAAGTTACTGGGCTTACATTGTAACAGGAGTTAATCACAAGACCCTCACAATGTTTCCTTTGGGTGTCTAAAGTGAAACCTATGGCTGAAATGATATTTTGTAGTGCCCCACAGTTCCTTGGCTAAGGGATGTTTGTGGTGGTTTTTTTCTTTTTAATTAGGTTGGGGCTTTAGAAGGCTCCCCAAGGACTACACCTGCATCTGTTAATACAATAATCTGTGTAATCTAAGCACTGAGCCAAACTGCAGCCTTTGCGTGTGGCTGAGAGAGGAGCTGGTGCATACTTGGGTCCATAACTGTAATTTAAAAATCGTTGTTCACATCTTCTTTGGGTTGGTAGCTGTCCTTAAAAGCAGGATGAGAGGTTCTTAAAGATGGTGTTAAAACTTGGGTTACTGATATGAGTGGTCAGCTCTTCTGTAACCGAGTTGTTCCCCACGTGAAAGTGACTCTGTGCTGTTCCACTCTATCTGAAGGATAATTGAATGTGGTTTGCAAAGAGGACAGATTCTCACGGTGGGCAGCAGGCGTCTCCCAAGTGCTTCTGCTCTGTTACTTCCAAGCAGCACAGCTTGTTCCTTGCTGCATGGGGAGGGATCTGTGCCTCTCCTGAAGCCAAGGGGTCTGTTTAACTGACTTCTGTATATGTATACATAACAAAAATTCCATGCACGCCTTCCATAGTTACAGGCATCTTTTTTCAAAACAGGTTGTGACAAAGCCCTTTTGTCTCAGATTTCAGTGTAATTTTTCTTTTCAACAAATGCAAAACACAATTGCACATGAATAGCTCCTACCAAAATGAGAAACTTTCAAGGCTCTGAGCTAAACCATTTACCATGTGCTGGCATCTTGCTGGAGCAGCATAGTTCAGGGCTTGTTTTCTCCATGTCCAGCAATGAGGAAATGAGTGACACCATCTTGGACTCTTTCACCTGCTGTGCAGTGGTTCAGATGTTATCCTGCCTCTTCCCTTCCCTTTCTGGAGACTTGCAGTCCAGAACCTACTTGTGCAATAAGGAGGAGCATTTCTTTGTAAATTCCAGTGTCCACCTTACTTGGTATACCAATCAAGGACTAAAACTTCTTAGCTGATTATCACTGGCTTCTGGAGGCAAAAGGTTTGTGTTAGGCTGTGGTAGTTGCCAGCACTTTTCACTTGATAACTAGTTGTGTGCTCTGGCCTAGCTCAACAATGCTGATGTACAGAGACACAAAGACCAAGTGGGCTGTGAGTTTGTCAGATTTCACGGCTAAAATGACATTTCTTAGGACTGTTGTTTGTTGGTCTAACTGGATTTACTTGTAAAGGCCACTAACACAGCATTGAATACTGGCAAGAGTCAGTGATTTGTCAGCTGCTGGGTATACAGAGCTTTTGAATGAAGTGTTTTGTGATGGGAGGTGGGCAGGTCTGGGACACAGTGGGCTAAACCCCAGAAATTAATCTCCTCTGAAATGAAGGAAACATGACTGAAGGTCCTATGAGAAGAGTTCTCATTGAATTCTTTGTATGTGGTTCCAGAAAGGGAACTGTGAAGTCAGGATTGAAATAAGAGAATACATTTGTTTAATGCAGTCTATGTTTTTCTTGGGGAGTTCATGGCATTCATGTAAGGTTGAATATGCTGGAGGTGTGAGTTTGTCTGCTGGATTGTACACTTTAGCAGGAGTATGCTCAGACTTGTGCTTCTGTCTGTTCCTCCTATAGGAATAGTAAAATCCAAATAAGGATGGAGGTTACAGTCAGAGGATGGTAATTTCCTTAAAAGCACCATTGTTTGAACATGACAGAACTATAACCCACAAACTCAAGTTGTGTCATAAATATCCAGTTTGTTTTCTCCTGTTGTTACAACTATCTGTGAATAAATGTTCTTTTTCTTGGATTTGAACTAAAAGTGTCATAAACGTCACAAAACTGCTAATTTTAGGTAATGCATCTGCATAGCAGAACATTCTGTAAGGCTTTGCTGTCCTTGTTTTCCTCTGTGAGTCTTCCTTGCTATCACATACATACAACCCTGCATACACTCACTGAAGAGCACATCTTGACTTTTATAGCTGGTTAATGAAAACAGCACAGTATCAAAGTAAAATGTGATAGAACATCATGTAATAAAACATGACATTTAATTTTTAGACCAATAACATTTTGCTTGAATTTGAAGATTACCGCTTTTATATTTTTTTAAGCATGGAAATTCTTTTTTTTTTTTTAATTGCTCTTTTGAACATTGCAAAAATCTACAAAAGAATATACGTGCCTTTTTTCATTATTCAGGATTCATGAATCAAGGTTTAGATAGAATGTTCTAGTCTTAAGTTCTTAAGTTTTACCTAAGAATTGCAAGATTAAATTTTCCAGTGTGTTATGAAAGATACTAAATCACCCAGTTATTATCCCCCAAGGGATTGGGGGAGCAGGGGTTAGTGCTCCTGTAACAGTTTCACTCTGGGATGTTGGATGCACACTCGCCTGGCTGTGGGAATGTCTGCAGCCAAGCCACCCAAGGGAGCAGAGTAGTAGCAATCATACTGCTTGAGTGCAGAATACACTGCAGGTCCTATTCATATAGCACAAAACTTCCTTGTCCTGTTCTTGGGCTCCCCAAAGCTTTCCAGGGGACCCTGTATGTAGAACTGAACCTTGATCAGCAGTGTTGCTGCTGTTAATTCTGGTTTTGCTGACTGTTAAAAGCAGTCCACAGGTTCAGACAGGGGATGGAAAGCACAGCCTGCTGGCTATAGGGCTTGGTGTGGCTGTTTTCCCCTCTTGGCTTAGTGCTGTACAAAAATTAGGCACTAGTTAAGTATTTTGGAGCAGATCATTTTCATGCCACTACATTAAATGATAAGAAAATGCTCCTGTGCAAGAGAATTGTTTCAAAACTGCCTTCTCTTTTCTCCCTTTTCCCATCTAAAAAAACCAGTCAAAATTATGTGTGGTGCAAAAACCTGAGATTTACATCTTCTCTCTTTCTAAAAATGGCCACCTCTTACAGGAGGCACTTCTAAGTAAAATGTTGATTGTAAAGTGTTACAGAGGCATGAATAAAGCTTGGGATGTTTGGAGCTTGCAGTGTGGGTGCAGATACAGAAGCTGTATTGTGAAATAGGAAGAAGAGAAATGATGTGTTGACTTGGCTACTGTAAGGTGTCTCTGTTTTCCCAGTCCTGATCCTTTTGCCAGTGATCACAGATAGCAAACTTACCTTATTGTTGATGTTTATATACTGGTGGTTCTTTATGCTGAAGTGGCTTATGAAATATTTATGACTGTTGGAAAACAGCATTTAAGGCGCTTGTGATTTCTGGTCAGCTTTTTTTAAAGACTATTATGATGAGATGGAAAACATGATAAATTTAAAGTGTTTTACTTTATAAAAATGGAAAGACTTTATTTTAATCATCATTTTTACCACTTTAGATGATGAATTGATCTTTGTTGGTATTGCAGAGTGAGATGTGATTGGATTATGTAGTCAGCCTTATTTTTATATTGTTAGAGCAGTGCTGCAGGGTATCTAAACACTTTATTTTATATACAAAATAAGGAGGTGGATGTTTTATGGATAGAATAAATCTGGTTAGGGAGAAAGCTTCAATGTGGGATGCAGCAGTGCTTGCAAGCATGAACTAAAAAGGTTTAATGCTCTCATAGCAGTTGTTACATCCAGGGGAATGGGAGTCAGCGGGAAGTGGGACTTGAGTTGTAGGATGCTGTTTTTGTCTTCATGCAATACTGTTGGGAAAAGGCTGAGGGCAGGACAGGGAACAGTGCAGCCTCTAGAGAGTCCCAAAAGGAAGATGTAGTCTCAGCTGATAAGTGTAGGCTACCCAAACATGAAGAACTCTGCATGGCTTCTGTTCAGTTTGTCATTTTAGGGTGATGCAAGTGAAATAGTAATGTTTCCTGCTTTTGTATTCTTTGTGTTTTCATAGCCTTTGGTATTTTAAGGCTATGTATTTGTTTTAAGGCAAACAGATCAGATACTTGGATTTTATTCCAGGAAGGCTCAGACAGTTTGTTTCCTTAACATCCTCTAGCCTACCTTTATCCAGAAGGCAGATGGCAGATGATCTGGGTAATTGAGTATGAGGACAGTCACTCTAATGAGATCTGCGCTAGTGACTTTTTCAATGTTTTAACTGAAGAGGAATTTAGTGAAACATATCTGCTTGTTAATTGTTGCATAGGAAAGATTAAAAGGGTTTTGTTTACAATCCAATACATATATCTTTGTCTCACTCAGTCTTCCTGGGAGAGGAGAGTGAAGGTACCTTTCAAAGAAATAGTAGCAGAAGTCTTACTATAATCAGGAGAAGCCTTAGACTTTCACTGAAGTTGTACAGGGTTTAGTGAATTCGAAAATGAGTTGCCATTATCTGTGTAGAGCTTTTGTAAAGAGGATCCTTTAGGGAGTAAAAAGCTCTTCATTTTTAAGAGCATGGTGTTGTTTTTCAGAGGTTGGAAAGGACCTGAATACCTGGATGCAAGGAATCGTAGCTGTGGCTTGACAAATAGGATTGACATGAATTATAAAAAATAAGAGTAAAAATGGACACATCTTTCCTATTTTTGTACATAGATTCCCATTGCAAAATGAAAGGGCTTCTTCTCCTCTGCAGGGCAAAAGTCTTCCTTTTCCACTGGAGAAAACATTGTTTCTCATGGGAATGGAACTGATAGTAAACACCACGTTGTTATACCAAGGCAAAATTATGGAAGTTACTTCTCTCCTGACTGTTGTTTCTGCCATGTTAATGGTTGCCTAGAGAGCCGAAGGGGAAGCGAAACAAAGAAGGGCTTCTGAGCAGTTGTACATAGGCATCTTTTTCAATATGAAGAAAAAATCTAGTGCTTCATGGTAATATTAAGTTAGTGCTGAGAACTGGCCAGAATTCTGGGACTCCTGGCTCCAGCTTGCAAGGCAAAAAGCCAGAAGAGCTCTGGCAAATGTTCTGCCTCATTGGGCTCCAGTGTCCCAGGTTGGTGAGTGTGCCTTTACCAGGTTTACTGTGCTTACATTGGTTTACTTTTTAAGTCTGATGTTACATACAGCAGCCTAGAAAAAGATTTAGGGGAATAATGCTTTTGTTTTCCTATACCAGCTTGCAGTGATGTGGATTTTTCCACAGTATGAAAACAGTGTAGAAAAGCAACACTTTCTGTGAAGCACTATAAAAAAATTCTGTGTGCCTCTTGTGTGCACAGCACCAGTTTATAGCATCAGCCTCTCTACTCAGTGCCTTCTGTTTAACTCTTGATTTTAACTGTATTTGCATTTGAAAATTGATACTAGTACAGCCTAGTGTAATATAGTTAGGAATATAACTATATTTTATACTTGTAGGATACAAGATAACTGAATAATACATTTTTCTAGCTGCCTGTAAGTTTCTTGATAGCTAAAGGCTTGCAGCTTACAGAACCTCAGGTGGTTTAGGACTGGCTTTACAAAAAGCATTCTATATCACATCACTATAGCTGGGATTAGCTGAATTTCTTGCTTCTCGGTTTCTCAGAGTGACTTAAAGGTTGGGACTTTGGTTGATTTTTCTGGTTTTGTCTGTTTTGTGTGGGTTTTGTTGTTGTTTTGTTTCATTTTTTGTAAGGTAATCCCTTTATTTGCATTTCAAGACACTTGTTCTATTAGGCTTTGAACTCCATTATTTTCTTCTCTGCAAGACTGCTGAGTCCTTATGTCCATGTCTGTGCTGTAATTTTTAATTAGATAGGCAGACAGAGCACTGACTAAATATCTCCTAATGTATTTTAAATAATTAAACAACTAAACAACCACCATACTTGTCCATTGTTCTTCTAAAGTGTTCTTCCCATAGTGCTTGGATGTTATGGATCAGCTTTGACTTTTATCTTGCTTTTTGGTAGTTTAAAAAGAAATTAAATATGCCAGGTAAAGGTCTTTGTCATAATGAAAAAAGTTGAACTAGGTAACTCTTAAGTTATTATTTTATGGAGATTTTATTATTTTATGTGCAGAGACTATAGAGCTGGCCAGGTGGCTGATTTGGTGTGGGTCAGATTCTGAAAGAATTGGGAATGTTTTGCTCCAGAGAAAGGAATCCCTCTATTTTTGTTTTGTGTGTTAAATGGGAAGTGCATGACCCCTTCCTTCTGTAAAAATGTCTTGTGTTCTACAGCCAAGTGACTGCAAAGCTTTATCAGTTATTATTTATGCTGCTATCTTTATGAAAAAGGTGGTAAAATATTATAATGCTATGAAAATACTCTCACTTTGCAGACAGCATATAAAAATATATTTTATAAATTTGTGTTACCTAAAGACAATGCTCAGGATATAGTCCTGAGTCTCCTGTCATGCCTGTTGATAGCTGACGAGCAGTGTTGTCCTTAGTAACCATACAACAAACTGGTGCTTTCTTACAGGAGCTTGCAGTGACTCTCTCCTCATGTCTTACTAATGAAGGTGATGTCTTTGTTCAGATCTTGTTCTTGTAGATACAGTTGCTAAAACAAGAGCTCTGCTGTTCATGTTTTTTTATTTCATAGTTCTGCATCTTCATCTTTTTTCTTGCTCTGTCCTGCTTTCCAAGGCTGTTACCTGAATTCTCAGCTTTTTTGCTTTGTAAGTGGACAAGCAATGAGCAATGTCTTCTTACACTTAGCATGCTAAGTGGAATGTTTTCCACTTGGAAAGTGGAAGCATGGAATGTGCATGCTTTCTTGCTGGTATGTTTCTGTCCATGGAGAAATTTTCTTTCCCTGTAGGAAGACTGGACTTTTGGTTAGTCACTAGTCCTTTAGATTGAGGTTTCTTGTTGCTGACTGAACTCAGTAACTGGAACATGCTGAGCTTCTGTTTACAGTTACTAAAATTCAGAAACCTGCATATTGGCTTGAGAAAATACATCTCTGTTGGGTGAGACTTTTTCAAGGACTATTTCCTGTTGGTGGAGGTCTAAGTACTGATTACAAAGAGGCCTTGGAATCTTTCTTTGTGGGACATTTAGGGCAAATTACTTCTTGAGTAAGACAGATTGCAGACTTGACAGCTATACAAGAACAGGATCAGACAGAAAAGAACTAAGTTACCTCTCAGTTTTTCTAGATGCTCTGAACCAGCTGTGATGTTTCTGATGGAAAGGGAAAATTTAAATTGTGGCTGAAAGTAGATGATTGCTGCCTGCTGTATGAACATTTTTTTGTTTAATTAATATGGATTTTCAAAGATGACTGCTTCTTGCTTTCTGACTGCTGGGCAATAACCCCTCAGGAATGGTGTTTGCCTTTTGGTGTTACTCCTTGTGAATGCCAGTTCCTGCATTGCAAGAGATGCTTTTAAGTTTTTTTGCTGTGATCACTCTGTGCATGGGTGTGATTGCACCTTCACCTGGTTCCAGAGCTCTGGGTTAAATAAGGCACTGCTCTGGGATGATTTCAGTGACATAAATGGAAGTTTTTAGGGGGCTTGGGGTTTTTTTTATTCCTATTCCCTTCCTGTTTGAGCTTTGAAGTAATCCAGGTCTTATTTAAAAGCATTTGATTCTCAAATATTTTTTAGTGTAGATGTCTTTCACAGCTATTGCAGTCCATCCATTCTGACTTTTAACTACAGAATCCTCTTAAACAAATTTTGGTTAAGGGAAGAGGAAGGAGAGCTGTTAGAATTTGCTCTGATTTAAGTGGCTAGTGATTATCACCAAAAAGGGGAGGAAGGAGACAACTTACTGCAACTTACCACAGATGTATTTTTAATGCTTTCTCTTGAAACTCTTTGGCAGTTGTTATAGTAAGCTCTGTTTTGAGCTTGCATATGTTTTAAATTAAATATAGATAGATAAATCTTGGAAGGACATGTTATCTTTAGTACTTTCTGTTCTGCAGATGAAAAAATCCTAAGCCCTTTGCTGTACATAATTTTAGTGTAACTGAAGAATGCTGAAAACATTAAAAATGAAAACAAAGCCCAAGCTGAAAATTTTACTGTAAATGGAAACTATGGAGGAAATGGTGATCTGGGTGCTTGCTGTAAGAACTCCAGTACTTTGGGGAAATACAGTTTCCTTTCCCGAAGAGTCTGGAGCTGTTGGAAGTTTCTAATTTCCCAAATGTCAGACTCTGATAGCTGTTATGGATTGTGAGGACCGATTCTTTCTGTTAATTTTGTGCTCGTATGGAAGTCTTGAGCATGTTTGAGAGAGTGTAAATTGGGACCTGTAATCGGCCATTAGTCCAATTAAATAATTTTGAGTTAAGATAAACAGTGAATATGTGCAGGTGTAGGCAGTACTGTTGTCTCTGCTGTCTCTTAAATATTTGCTCTTGTTTTCATGTGAAGTGGCTGTTCTATCTGTGATTTCTCTACTTTCTGTGAGCTACATTGGATAAGGGGAGGCTTTCACTGAAGTTCCCATGGTCATTAAAAAGGAAGCTTGTTCATATATATTACAGGGATGTTCCAGGCTTTGTGTATCCTGTTTTACTTATGATCATTGATTGTGTATTGTGCTATTTTGATTAAATAATTCATTTTCTTAGTATGAAAAGAAAAAAGGGCAGTTTTCTTTGAATAATCTGGCAACACTGGTCTTATGAGTATGTGAATGTAATGAAGTGAAATTCAGGTGGGTGAGATATTCTGCCCACCCCTACAGGAAAGACATCATTTCCATACATGGAATTTTTAATCATGCCTTATGGAATGGGCATGTACATTGGTCTCTGGAGCGAGTGATTCTGCTTGTGATTTACACACCCTCGGAGAGCAAGGAAAGCTCCTATGTGGGTACACAGTCTCAGCAGAGGAATGTGTCTGTAGGAGGGAAAGCAGTGAGCTTGTGTGCTGGTTCGTTTACAGAGATTTAAATTAAAACCAATGAGCTTATATCCCTCTGCTGCTTCCACTGTAGAGCATCAACCTACAAAGTTTTGTCTTCTTGCCAGAGTAAATTTTAGAGTAGTGTTTGTACAGAAATGCTTTTCTTATAAAGATGTGCTTTGAAGAGACTGAAGGTGATGAGAACTGAAGTCAGATACTTAAAATGATTTAGCTTTTATTTATTTCCCTCTTCCTTAGGCTACAGTTCTGCACGAGTCATTTGTCATGGAATGAAGTTGTATGCCACCATGGGGTTGGGGTTAAAGTAGAGGAGACTTTGAAGGAGAGGAATTAATATAAATTTATAAGATATTGCTTGCTTAAATAACAGAAAACAACAGTATTTATACCCTCTTACAGCACAGTTATCTGGAATAATACATACAGTAATGCTGTATGGACATGGCTGCCATTCCACTATACATAGCTGACTTGTTCTTCTGTTTTATCAACCTCGTTCTCGGTGAGCAGCAACGTATCCAGCAGAACGGCCGATGATGCTTGGATGGGTGAGCTCCTCAGCCTCATTGGGCTCTGGTACATAATGGGGTTAATCCCATTTCTCATCCCATTCATGACAAAGAGCTTGGAATTTTCTGCCACAGAGCTTCTGAAGGAGATCCTGCTGGAGCGCTGCCGAAGGGCCTTGATATGCTTTGTGGTCTGATAGTTGCAAGTGATGTACCTGCTGAAAGCCTCCCGAAATGTTTTGTTGAAGAGTGTATATACAAGAGGGTTCACTCCTGAGGATACATACCCTATCCAAACAAATATCTCCAAAAGCTTTTGAAAAACCTCCTGGTTGCAGGAGTTGCACAGAACTGAGCTGATGTTTGTTATGAAGAATGGGCACCACATCAACAAGAAAAGAAAAAATACAATCCCCAGAACTTTTGACGCCCTTTGTTCATTGGTTATCGTTTGCATGGACTTCCTCCCGATGGTGGATGTCCTGCAGATAGGCATGTCACTGGACAAAGTCTGGTCCTTTCTGGAGCCATTTAGCATGGCCACCTTTTCTGGTGAGGAGGCAGGTGTTGTGTCACGCTGAAAGACTGTGGACACTGTTGACCAGGTGAAGCGCTGGGGCGGCTTGTTGATCAAATAGGCCTTTTTGCGCAGCACTTGGATTGTCAGGAAATAAGTGACGATCATGATAGCGAGGGGAATGAAGAAGGAAGCCACTGATCCGTACAGAATGAAGTCATGAAAACGATCAGGCATCAGTGCACACGTGATGTTTTTAGAGTTGCCATTTCCATCCTCAATGCCTCTGATAGGGATCGGAATTGCAATGCCTGCAGGAAAAAAAACGTGCTTCAGCAAAGGGTAATCGCTTGCAATCGCTTCACTGGGCCTGAAGCCTCAGGGTTTCTAAAGGAAGGTAATTCCTGAGCTCTGGAGCACGCATGGGGTGACGGACACAATGTGAGTTGTTGAGAGCATCACGTGGCTAATTGGGCAAACAGTACTTTGTAAGACTTGGCAAGCTGAGCTTTAACAGAGTGCCCTTTCTAAGGAGATTGGGCCTAACCCATAGTGATTGAGGAAGCAGTATAAAGTTGCCAACTTTTCAAGTGTAAAACACATGAATTGCTTTGACTCTGGTTGTTAGAATTAGCATGGCTTTTCCTCCAGTGAAATGTGTTTCCCTAATGCCATCTGCCCTTTTTTTTTCTCTTCCCCAGGGTAACCTTTGCACTTTTTGAGGGGCAGTTTTGTAAATACCTAAGTCTTGTCTTTCCCTCTTCTATTAACCACATCAAGTGACTGGACACAGCTGATTTTTTTCACCCTGCTTGACTCTTCCATATATACAAGTAGCTAAATAGTTGCCAGAATTATGCAGTGTGTGTTTGAGATGGATGTGTTGTTTAAAGTCTCCTGCATATTTAGGAGTGTTTAAATGAGGCTGGCTAGCTCTGTAATTCACCACTCGTTTAAAAAAAATGTTAGCAGTCTTGTCTTTTAAATGAATTTTTTATAACCACTAAATTACAGTCAGGACTTCATTTGCCAGCAGTCTGACATTACAACAAAAACAACAGGTTCCTTGCTGTCTGGTGAAGGTGATTTGTGCTGTTTTCTGATACCACTTAATGAGATACAGGGATTTACTGTATTCCTCTGCTACTCTGCCTACAAGTTGGTTGAAAGCAGCAAGAGCAAAATGGGTTACCCTTCAGCAACTCGACCCCTTTTGTAATTAGAAGCGCACCTTCAGTTACAACAAGCATTTAAAATGAAGATTGAATCGAATTAACCTTTGATTTGGAGAACCTGGCTCAGCTGCAGAGTAGTCTTATATTAGATAGAAAGAAATTGAAAAGTACAGTGCTGGTTAATGGCAATAAATCACACATTAAAAGGTCAACTTTTAAGTGTCTTATCATGCTAAGTTTTTTTTTTTGGGGGGTGGGGGTGGTGATAGAATAGAGGTAGCATCTTTTCTCCTATCATCACAGCTCTTCCAAAATTTTTTTGAAGTTGGAAATCCGGGGTTTAGGCGCATTTGCTTCAGCCAAGAAGGTGGATGTACCCATTCTCCTATGCATAATGGTCTTAATAATGCAGAATAATTTTGTTTGGTCTTGCACACAATGCATACAGCACTATGGCTATCTGCAGCATGTATTAAGTTATTTGCATTAAATGTTTTCCTTTCCTTAGCTCATTTAACAGATTTATTTTTTTAAGCATTAAAGACAGCTGAGGTGCCACATGCACATCACAGAGATACTGATATCATAGAAGTTTGTATGTTGGTATCCTTTATATAAACTGTTCAGGGTTTGTTGTTTTGGTTGGGGGTTTTTTGGTTATATATTAGCCTTTCTATGTGCTGTCTTAGCCTTCAGTGTTAGCCTGGATGTTACCAGCCACTCATTTGTTTCTTTGCTATAAGTAATTAACTTTTTTATACTTCCTTCATGCAGCACAGAATTTACCAATATCTACTGAAGGCTTAAAATTGTGTTTGGGACAAAATATAGCACCACAGGAACATGAAATCTTGCTTTCCCAGGAGACATACTATGCATGCAGATACTGTCTTCTGATTTTTGAACTTTTAGGAGCATGAAGAAGAGTGATGATTATCAGTCTGACTCAATCCTTGGCCTTTCTAGTGGGCCTAATAAGGAGCAGTGGTTCGTGCAGATTTTTATGGTGTAGCTATGTATGATCCAAGAGGTGGACTTCAGCCAGCCTGAGTGTTACGGTCTTCCAATCAATAGTACTTGGCCAAATTTTCCATTTTCCCCACCTGTCACCTATTGTTTTGGACATAAAAAGCTTCTGTATTCCTTTTCTAGTCTCCAGGTCTCACATACCTATTGAAATGAGCCAAACCACGATGATTTTGATGATTGTTGTAGCCCATGAATTGTACTGACTGGCCTGGATTGGCTTTTTTATCGCAATGTAGCGGTCTAGTGAGATGGCACAGAGGTGCATGATGGAAGCTGTGGAAAAGAGGACATCAAGGAACAGCCACATAGGACACAAGGCAGTTGGTAAAGGCCAGGTATTGTCTGAAAGAGAACAAAAAATTCATTAGAATTTAAGCTTTTTGAGAACTTTCAGTGTGTGATTTTATTGTGGTGCCAGTATCTTTGAGAAATCCATAGTACTACAGGAGCTGAGCTTTGCCACTGCCTCAGATGGGTTCTGTTTTACATTTTAGTTAGCTCCTAACCACCATGGTTGCTGCCATCACATTGATCAGGCTATTTGTGTACTGTAAACCTTACCCTGTCTTTTTGTCCTTTTGTGGCAAGGACTCTGGATTAAAAAGTTATAAAAAATGGACCATGGCTGTTTGGTTCTTGCAAGCCTGCTGTTAAATGATTATTTTCAGCTGTTTCTCCTTGATAGTACTATGATTCAAGGTTATATTAAATGGAGGAGATAATGGGTCATAACCAAAGTATTAGTTTGTCATTGTAGAACCACTGTTGAATCTTAGGAGTGATTTTGAAGAATCTCGTTCACACATCTTTAAAATGAGTTTGCTGCATCATTTGGCCAGATACAGTTGAGCACTAATGTGACATAGGGCTGTTCTGTCTCAGTAAGGATTTTATAAAAATTGAAAATTTTTATGCATGACCTTTTTATTTTTGGTCTGTTTCCCCAGGAGCAATGGCTTGGATTTTAATTCTGGCATCCTGTTTCTTAGAGTAGTTACCTGTCCTTAATGTTAATCTTTATAGCAAACATAGGGCCTGTCAACTGCACTGTATCCAAGATGAAGGTTTTGTAGTGTTCAGATTTCCAAAAGGCTTGTATTTTTGGGAGCTGTGTCTCCCTTATCAATGTCTACAATACCAAATGAACATTAATGGAACTCTGATTATTTTTTTCTAACTGGTGTATTTTCACTCAGAAGTAGCTTGTACTACAATCCAGTATAAGCAGTGTTCAGTTTGAGGTGCACTTAAGTGTTGTGTGTCTATAAGGATGTTCTGTAGTCTCGGGGAAGAATGTGTGAATGAGGAAGATTTTTCTGTTTCTAATGGTAGAAGTCGATCTACTAAATGTATTTTCCTCCCTTGTAAAATTCAGCTGTGCTCTATCAGTAGGTACATTAATGGTATTGCCAGGGAGATCTGTTCTTTGTTGAGTGACGATTAGGGGGAAAAAGACGTTTCTAATAAATCAGATTGGTTTTAATTTCCTTCGTCAGCATAAATAGACCTGCATGCTGAGAGTGCCAAATGAGCTGGACTTTTGTAATGTCCAGTCTTATCAATGTGGTAACATTGCAGTCATTTGAGATTAAAACATTTTTTCATAACATGACTGAGAGATGGAAATGATAATGGTGCAGCTTTGACTTGAATTGTAAACTGCAGAGGATGGAAAATTTTATGAAGACAAACATAGCAAGTACTTGTCTGCACTCTTACCTATGCTGGGAAACCTTCCGTGTTAAACAAAGAGAACGGATGGATGGAGCCCTGAACTGAACTTCAGCCATCCCCAAAGCAGAGGACTCCAGGTGAGGATATGATGTAGGCAGTGAGGCAGAAGGAATAGAGGCAGTCTGTTTTCAATTTATTAACCAGTAAATTTTAGTATCTACCATAATTATTTCCTAAAATAGGTTCTATGGTTGAAATTATGCTTCAAAAAAATTAGTCTGTCAGGCAGGTATGAAAAAGTTGTAATTAGTAGATTATGAAACATTTACTCATCTTTAATTTTCGTGCCTAGACTTTTAGCTGGCAGCAAGGTATGGTGCATTACTGAAATGGATCAGAAAAACCAAAATGTATTGTGGCTCATGTAACCAGCTGTAATTAAAAAAAGGTATAGTAAAAGAAGTAATTGATTTGATGGGCTTGAAATGTTTTTGCTCAGTCCAGAAAACTGACAGCTCCTTTTGACTTCATGATGAAGGATTAGTTCAGATAAAACTTGAACAATAGAAAGTGTGTTCTACAACTTAAAGGATGGCAGATAACACAGCTGGATTTCAAGTGAGCAGCTAATACTTCTTTTGGATAGTACTCACATGCCATTCCCTGGATTATAACTGCTTTGCGTCCTGGAGAACCCTAGTGTAAAAAGTCTTTCCTTTTTTAGTTAATTTACTGTTGGCAGAAGAAAATATTTTGCAACAAAAGGCCCTTTTGCTTCTTTGAAATAAAGATACATTTAAACAGCGGCCTGATACAAAGCAATCTTGTACATTTTTGAGTTGTAAGAGCTTTTGTGAGTTGACAAGTGCAACTGAACAGAGAAAGCTTTATATTTTCTTTATTTTTGTCTAGCTTTGAACTGGGTGCAGAAGGCAGTAGGTTATCACATTCATGATTGTAGCATTATGTCCTGCTGCATTTGTGTGGAAGAGATGCTGGGTTTTGTCCAAACAAAATCAAAGTAAACTTTAAATGCAGTAACTGATAAGAACTGAATATGATGGTTATTATTTAAATGAAACAAATATCATGAAACTGATACTTTAAAGTCCAGAAGAGTCACACAGTTGTCTAGGATTCATTCTGTAGTGTATTCTGCTATAACTTGGTGACCTGACAAAGGTGCCTGACTGAAAATTTGTCTGGTTTCTCCAGCTGTCAGGTGGTATAAGTTAAAAAGAAATTCTTTCTTCCTACAAACCTTGCCTCGGGTCCTCCCAGCACTGCAGCAGTGCTGCTGTTGCAGATTTTGCTTATTTTGAGTCTAAACAAGACAGAGTACATGCTTTAAGATTTGTCTTCAACCTTAAGAGAAGTAAAATGAGCTTTTACTGCAACTGTCTACCTTTGATTAATCTTTATTTAAGAAAAGCTTTATTTATAGGAAATACCTTGGAAATGTGTAATTCTTATAACAAAGTACAGTATAGAAGAGCTGCTCTTGCTGTAAGCCAAAATGGTTTTGGAAAGCTTAAGAGAAAGCACTGCTTGGGTACATGTCTAAGTATGATTGAGAGAAATCTTTAAATAGACTTGGAAACCATTTGTTCTTCTGCTGTAAGGGCCGCAGAATGTGTTACCTGTAAAGGGCTTTGTTGCTGTTATATAATGATGTTTTTGCTGAGATGGAAATGGATATTTTCAGTCACCAGCCCATTTAACCCTGAGTTTCAGTCTTCACACTGATGTGTGTGTCTGTAGCTGCATGTGGGGTGTTCACCCTCATGGCAGTACTTGGCTCTCTGGGCTGCCAAGGCCTGGTGTCTCCAGGCTGTTCTCTAGTTTTTTTTATTTAATCAAAGTTGGGTTTTTTTTTTAATTAGGCTTGCCTTCTGATAAATAAACCTTTGTTTTCTTACTTATCTTTAGATTTGAGATTTTGGAAGTAGTCCTTGATTAAAGTTTTCTCTGGCAGTTTGCACAGGCAAGAAGTGAAGATTTGTTGTGATTCATCATCACTAATGGGAGAAGATTAAGACTGGTGGTTTGTGATAGGTTAAGATAATGGTTTGCAGCCTAGGATGATCAGCATTACTTTCTGATTTTAAGTGGATGATTATCCAGAGTAGAGAATATGTTTTAAAAGATAGTACATGGGTTGTCTTCAAGTAGGCCATTGCCCACCAAGCTATGGACATCAGACTTCTTCCTGCTGCAGGCTTTGCAAATGGGAGGATTACTCAAGTGTGTTTGCTAATTTCACAATCCAATGAATTTCAGTAGTTCTGAGTGTTAGAAATTTGGGTAACTGTTTTGAAAGCTAGATTTCAGAGAATGCAGTTATCTCTTAGTGGGCCCTCCTTGGCTTTTTTTAAGAAATGAGAAGAATTTAGTAAGCTATAAAAGCTACAAAATGTTTATGTATTCTGACACACACTCCTAAATCAAAATTGCTGTGTATGCTTGTACCAGAGTACATTTTGGTTGCTCTGCTGAGAAAAAATCATGTGCTGCTCGTGGCATTACACCTGCAAATGAGTTTACAGATTCATTTATTTACTTACATTTAAAAGGGGCAGCTCTTTATTACAGAAGCAGTCCATTTCTGAAGATTTTTTGGTGAGTGTTCTGTCAGGGTGTGGAGCCAATGTCTGTAGCAGGTTTTGATTTTGAACACCCTGTGACACATTAGTTTGTACAGTCAGGATCTTAATGTGACTGCACTTCAGTTCACACCTTTTCCTCCAAATCTTCTCCGCATAATTAGATATCAATCCCAAATCGGAAGCATAATATTTGTACTCTGTATCTAGAAGCTGCACCCAGCTCTTTCATTATTATGGAAACATTCCTGTGTGGAAGTGCCAGAAGGCTGGATTTAGTTTGCTGTTTGGCTGTCAATGACTATTCTTTGTTCAAGTAGTTATCTGGCTAATGTAGCTTCAAGATTTAGACTTATGTATTTAAATGTCTGTTCTATATTCATTCCAGTAACTCCTCATGTTTTGCTCATTCTTTGAACTTCTATAAACACCTCAGCATCTTCTCTCAGTCAGTGAAGAGGCAAAGCAGTTTTTCTGGTTGGCTGCCAAAGAGAGTAGTTGTATGCAAGAAATTTCAGTTTTAACCACTGTTGTGTGGAAGGCGGGTTGTGGTCTTACTTAATTAATTATAGCTGAATTTACTACTTTCTGGTAAATTTCCTGCACCATGAAAGATGTTTTTGTTTGATTTTTGAATTAAGATTCCTAGCATGCTTTAAACTGTTGTAACCAGGGTTTAGCTGTGGATTAATTGCGAGATTAAGGAGCAATAGACTCTTTATGAAGTTATAAAGAAAAGATTTGTTAGTCTAGTAGAATGAAAATAATAAAAAAAAAAAAACTCAAAACAGGAAAACTCCATCACTGCACAAAACCTACTCCACAAAATCCAGAATTTGCCTTCCCTTTATATTAGTTGCTAGTCAGTACTAGTACTTTTTATGGCTAGTAGTTTTTATTGTTGTTATTAATGAAGCCTTTGGTAGGAACTAAGCAGTTACAGCATCTGTGTGTAAGTATGGAGATGCATATCTGTTTCTTGCCTCCACACACACATGTGCACATACATGACATACCAATGTATTCTATAATTGACTAGTTTTTTGAGTTAGAAATCACTGTCTCAGTTACGTATTCAGTTTTCTTTCTACAAACTGTTGCTTGGAAAAAAAAGCCCTATTCTGTGATCTCAATGCTGAATTCTGACCTCCAGTTCACACTTCTGTATAGGGAGAAGTCTGTAACACACAGAAATTCACAAGGCATTTAATGAATAAACACATTTGTTAATAAAGTGATACCAGTTTTCTGCAGCAAACAGAAGCTACTGATGGCCTTTCTGAAATAAAGTTTATGATTGTGTTTGCTTGTTGCTCAGGCAACTTCTAGAGTCTAGCCTAGGAAAAGTGAAGTCCTGCAGCCCTTCATAATACCCAGTGGTATCTGTACCTTAAAGATAATTATATAAATCTTTAAGTTTATTGAAAGATCTGTATCATTGATTTTTTCCATTTATGAGATGAAAATAAACAATTTAAAGTGTATTCTTAGGAGTAAAAGAGACTTTCCCATGGAGTTGCCTCTAATTAGTTGTCAGAAGCAGTATCTGAAATAAAGCTGGGCGTGAGAGACTGTGGAAAAATCCTGCTTGTTCTGTAAGGACTAATGAGACAGAAAATGTCACATCCAATGTTTGTTCATGTGAAAAAGGCCTATTTTATTTCATATGAAGCAGACTAAATGACAAATCTGTATCTCAAACATGAGGTACATGGATTGAGGCTTCCTTGGCTTACAGATGATTTAATTCTTTGTGATGCATTATGAACCTGTGGCTTTCCCCAGGTGGGAGAAAATCAGTTTCTCTGAAACCAGTACTGGTAAAGTTTGTTGTCTCTGATGGTGCCAGGGACCAATTCTGACTGACCATGTAAATATATGACTGCTCATGGAGTCAATACTCAGGTAAAATCAGGTGCACTAATCATAGGAAGTTCAAAAGCTGTTCAGTGTACTGAACAGATATCTAGCCTTGATTTCAAGTTCTTTAAGAGAATACTGCTTGCAATTGGTGTAATATAATACAATAAATACCAGCATTGTGCTGAGGTTGTTAAAAATTGTATTACACTGTACAAAATGTAATTCCCTGTGCTTCAGCTCCTATTTGAATATTTTTGAGTCTTGGATGTTTTTTGAATGGTTTGTTTCAAAGGAAAGAATATCCACATGGTTGTACTTCCCATAAAGACATTAAGCTGTATTAAGATGAGAGGGAGTGAAGATTTAGCAGCCCTGATCCAAGTGATTTTTAAAATTATAATGATGGAAAGCAAACAACTTTTCTGTTTAAATTAGACCTCCCAGAATTGTACCCCATATGCAAACCTGACGAAACAAACATGCTGCACTTACCAAATAATATTATGAGAAGGGCAATTGGCATCACAAACAGACCCACGAGCAAATCTGCCACCGCCAAGGATGTCAGAAAGTAGTTGGTAGCATATTGCAACTTTTTCTCCAGGGACACCGCCAGAATGACAAGTATGTTCCCCCCAATGGTGGGGATTATCACCAGGAGGATCAGCAATGCTGCCCAGTGCACTTTGCTTCCTTGTTCCTCACTTGGGTAGTCCTGCTTGGGTGCTCCTGTTACTGAGAGAGGCGACAAAGATCCATTGCCAGCTCCAGACCCGTTCAAGGACTGTAAAGGATGGGACATTTTTGTGTGCAGCGGAATGTATTCAGGAGCTGTGTTTTGCTCAGGAGTTGCGTACGGCGTAAGAGTTCTCTGTTCCTCTCTGGTCCAGAATGGTCCTGAAGAAAGGCCAGCATGGTCAGTATAGTGAACTGGTCATCTGCTATTTTGAGATACTGTAACCATGTCCGAGCTGGTATCCAATTTTTTTATCCTGTGCCTTGCTGGGCGCAAAATAGTTTTAAAAATGAAAGTCCTGTCTTGTGTCCATCTCTCGTTGGTAGCGTTCAGTGGTCTGGTCTCCTCTTTATAGCGACGTTCAGATTTCAGAAGATTATAAGAAAAAAATCAGTAGCTGTCAAAAATAAGCAGTGCGTTAGCTTCCTTTTATTTTTTTTTGCTACAGCAGTAAAGAGTGATAGACAAATCTGAATGCCAAACGATTCCCTTTAGGTACAGTCTATGTAGATTTGCTCCTTCTGAGTACAAACTGATGCAGAGGCAGATGCTCGAGTTGTGTATGTGCAACTCCTCCTCTCCCGAGTGTCTAGTCTCCAGCAGTGTGTGCGTAGGCAGACAGCAGTTCCCATATTTCCCCTTATTAAGAATCCTACTTCTCCACAGAGGGTAACCCCAAAAATATCTTCAGAAATTATGTATGAGGTTTCCGTTTTAATCTCAGCACTTCCTAATTTATCAGGTGAGGGTCAGGAAGCTGCAGACAATAAAACACTGGTGACAGTCTCAAGGGGACTGTAGAGATTTATCGAACTGAGACATCTAAATTTACCCATTACTTGAAGGGGTAGGAGTGAGTAAAACGCTTGTTTTTGTAATCTGAGCAATGCTTTTAGTAAGCACAGCCTGTTCTCTCTCTCTTTCTTTCTCTGTCAACTCTGCTAAAGACTTAATGCTTGCATTTCCCACTTCAAGCAGAGACTCAAACAGCTGTCCCGGCATTAAGCTGATCAAATGCTCAGTTACTGAGAAGATTTGATGTGTTGCAGTTTTCAGGTGAAGAAAGCCTTACCTCTTTCTCGTGCATTTTGGTAGAGTTCACTTTGCATCCAGGAAGATCCTTTGTAATTTTCTTTTTGGTCACTTGGTGAATGTTGAGATTTTTCACTACTTTCTGGAAAACAAGTTGTTCATTTGCTTTTGACTTTTAAAATATTTCTGAAGCTTGTCTCTTTGCGTGCTTTTGTTTAGCACATTTCTTCTATCAACAAGATTAAGAATTTCTGTTTTGGGAAAACTGTATTTCTTCTCACCCCGGTATTTTCTCCAACTCTGAAATGAAGAATAATTCTCACCACATGTGAAAAAGGATAGAAATAAGGTTGTATTCTCTTTTGCTGTCCTTTCTCTTCCATTCTTTGTTGATTCCACTTAGGTGATCAGAGTCTATATGCAGTTCTCTCTTTGTTCATAAGCAAAGCTCGCAGTTTGCTGCTACCCTTGTTCGTTGATCGACTCATTCCAGCATATTCAGCTCCAGTGTTTGAAAAGCAGAGAAGTGAGTGGGTGGGGGGTTTGGCTGGAAAAGAGACAGAGAGGGTTAATTGACTCACTGCTCCAGCACTATAAAGTGCACTCCCTGTAGCTGTATCAGGATGTGCGGGTCCTGGAAATGACCCTTCACGCTACAACGTTGTGTCTCTGTGCACCGTAGCGTGTCTGTCTGTCTGTCTGTCTGCTGCTCGCTCTCTGGGCTCTTTTGCTCACTTGCTTTCTGGACGGAAGCATAGTTAACCCTAAAAAGTTCTACAGCCCTGTAAACACTCCAGGTTTTTTCTTGCCTAACTTTATAAAAGTATTGTTTAGCACACTTATTTGAAGTGTGTGCACTGTTACTTTAAAACTTTTCTTCTGCAGCTGCTTTTTATTATCCTGAGTGTTCTCTTTTGTTACCTTCCAACTTTCAGTCAGATGTGTGTATAGCCTCAGTGTCATCTTATAGTTCTGCATTAAAATGGAAATAGAGTTCACTTCCAAGGACATTAGCTGCAAAATTGTGTAATAAGTCCTTGAGTAAAGCCCAGAAGAAACCATGAGATCATGGTCTGACCCTCTGTATGACACATTCCATGAATTGCTTCTGCTCACCAGCCTTGAGCTGGAAATCAGGTCCTCACTGAACTGTGCATCAATTTATATTTCTTTAAAAAAGAAAAAAAATCGTCTCTCTAGAATGCCAGTAATGTGGGGCCAAAGAGAGAAGGCTGCTGTCAGAAATTAACAGAAATACTCGAAGTGGATTCAGATCATACAATAGAATTTTCAGTAGTTTTCACTTGTTTCTTATTTTTCCTGTTTAAAGGAAACCTTCAATAAGATTCCATGCTGTATTCATTTACAATCGAGTGTTGATATCTTTATTCATCAGAGAAGTATATATTACAAAAATAGAGATTAATCCAGGTATGGTTATACTGTTTCCTTATCTGGCCACCTTCCTATTGTCACCCCTGATAGTACTGAGAAAGTAGAGCACATGAAAACATACAGTTGAGACAAGACAATACTTTATTTGGTTAATGAGCATTTGGATTCACTTTTTCTTAAGATCCACTAAGTCTAATCAACTTCTGGTTTATATTTTATAAATCTTGAAGGATGTCCTGGCATTAATCTAGCTGTACTTGAAGTTTTTTCTGCAGATTGTTCTGATGAAAGCTAATGAATACATTTTTAACTAATTGAAAAGGAAATTATTTTTAAAATACAGATAAAACCAGTTATCTTAGGAACTTGCAGAAGATGATACAAGTTTAGTGGTATGTTGGCTTGCAAGTATTTTTACCTCTTTGGTGCATTTTTTAATTTCAGAGAGATAAAAAACATATCTGCCCTTTGTGTTGTTTTCTGAGCTTTGCCAGGTTTGAATCATTTGAGAAACACATCCTCCTCTGTATCTGTTACAGATCTGCAGCAGGTTCTTCACTGTATCTTGTGGCCAGGCTTTTTCTGCAGGCCACTGTCCTGTCCCCACCTCCAGCTCTTCTCCTGTGTAAATGATGGTAAACCTTAAATATTGCTAGACCCCACTCCTGGTCCACTGTAAACAGAATATTTGAGCCATACAAAGATATTATTTTTATTTCCCATCCCTTGCTGTTACTTCTGTTTTCAAATTGCCGGTGCTATTTTATAGAGCCGTGTCTCTGTCAGATCTGAGCTGTCTCTGGTGAGTGCTACTCAGTCAGTACATTTCCCTCAAGTTCACTTGCTATGCTCTACATGACTTAGTTGCAGGAAATTCCTGGTTTGGGAATAGCTGGGATCATTTTTTTGTCCAGAGAGAGAGATGGGATGTTTAGTCTACACTGAATATATTGGTAAGTTGCATTTTTCTCTGCAGGTTTTCTGTTTTTTATATATTCCCCTTTTTGCTACACACCCCCCTCCTCCAGAAATGACTGGAAATTGTGCAGTTAATACCTGCATTTCTCCTTTGTTAACTAATTCATGGATGAAATGAAACTTCTGTTAAACTTGGGGGGTTTTTTTAATTGCCACTACACTGCTGGAACAACTTGTGGAAATAGTTCTGTATAAAATGATGAATTCATGACCAATAGTTTAAAAAAGTTATAAATATTTAGAATAATTTGAAATATGACTGGGGACACTTAATGAGGAATTTAGAAGATGTATTTGACATTGTTCTTCCATTCTCTGACGTTTCGGTGAGTTGTATAGTCCTTAAATATTTAGACTGAAAAATAAGTGCAAATTAGTGATGCTTCAGATGCTTCCATTTTTAGTCTCAATCATGAGACCAAAGTGATGGGGTTTTTTCATGTATATTCTGTATATTTACTTACTGAAGTTACCATATATATATATATATATATAAATGTGGGGTTTCATGTTTAAAAATTGCTGAAATATAAAGAAAAATGTCAGTAATGCATTAACCTTGAAAATGTGCAGCTTACAGGACTGGAGATAAACTGCTCAAAGGATGTGGTTTTAGCTGGTCTGTGATATAAGACACTTGACGTGGAATGTGCTCCAAAATATGGCAGTCTGAGTTTTTAGTTTATCTTGTTGCATGCCTCTTGGGGAAAAAAGATTACAGTGGATTGTTAAGAGCCAATGTACCTGTGATCCTCAACTTTCAGTAGCCCAATAAGGCTCTTGCAGGCAAAGCCTGCTAAGAACTATGATATCTGCAGATGTTGCAATTGTAATGACCTTCAGGAAAAAAAAAACAGTTTAGGTCAACACCATGGATAGAAAGGGAATCTGGCCACCTTCGGTGTCCAGCTGACCTGGGCGGTTTTTTTCGTATTAGTCTGGTCTGTGTTAACAATCAATATCCTGGTTTTCATTCTGTTAATTTTTGCACTGGAGGCTTAAGAAAAATTTTCTTTCCTCTCTCTTTGGAAGTAGTGAAGAATTCAAAATTATCTTTGGTTTCTCAGAAACTCTAGGCTACTTACAAGCTATGTATCAGCTTTTAATGGAGAGAATATGACATTTAGATATATCTATCTCTATCTATAAATGCCACGTATATTTAATTATATCCAATAAATGAACAGTCCCAGGAAGGAGTTCAGAGTTGAGGATAAGGCAAATGGGCAGGAGTCAGGCAGCTCCTCTCTGTTTTCCCTGGTTCTGGTTTCTGGGAAGATTCAAAATCCACAGTGCTGGGTGTTTGTTTCTTGTGGAGGTTTCAAGAGCAACCAGTTGGTGAGTAAAACTAATAAAATGCCAGCTATTATGTTTTGCTGAGAATCTCTTATTGCTGTCTTGCTGCATCTTTATTTTTCTTTATGATTTTGTTTGACTTCTGAAACAAACCAAACTGGATCTTGGAGGAAGTCCTTTATCTGCAGCCCATTTATCACAACAGTAAAACTTATCCTGATGTAGGGTGGAAACAAAGCTGTAGCTGACTACACTGTTGAACTTCCATGGAAGAAACTTTCAGAGGTTTTTGGCTTCTTTATTAATTTAGTTTCCTTGTAACAGAACAAAGTTGAAGCTAGTTGTGATGTTGGGTTTTTTTGTGTACAGGTCTGGGTTCACTGACGTCTGTGGTTTCATGGCTTATGTAGGAGCAGCTGAGCAGTTTTCAGATGAAAATGAAGGAAATAATTGGGCCATTTTTTTGTCATCATTTTGCTGTTGTAGTAAAGTGTAATTGCAAAAGCAAACTGCTTGAGTAAAACCAGTGTTAGGAAAAAAGGAAGGAACCAGTGCATTAAAGATAATTTGGTTTTCAAAAACAGACATTGCCTAACTTTCTAAGATACACAGCCCAGTTTAGAGACATGCCTTAGGCTTTAATGTATGAATTTTAAGATGAAATTACTGGATTGTGTTATGGGAAGGTCATGCTAGAGGACTATGGTACATTGCTTCTGTCCTCAAAATACATTAAATCTACTCCAGGTTTAGAATTTTTACTGTGACTTTAAAGAGGGGAGGAAAACTTTGTGTCTGGAGATAAAACTTCTGCCCACTGAATCTCCAAATGTTATTTTGGTATTTCATGTGATGTTGTTTTCTGTGTTTAACTTGCAATAATGACAGATATCTGTATTAGGACTGAGTAGGAGTAGCCGGTTGCTGAGTGTGAATTGTGACAAACCACTTCTCTTTTTTAGTACTGTTTTTAAGTTTTCTCGCACTCTTCATTATTTCTCTCCATCTCCCACCAGAGGTTTCTACTCTGTCACCACATTGATTCAGCCATCAGCAGTCAACAGAGTGGAGGAGGTCTCCAGCAGGGAGACAGAGGGGTGGACTTGGTTTGGGAGCCTGTGTGGGTCTTGGTACCAGTGAAGTGGAACCTTCCTCCATCAGCAGGAGGACTGTCCCTCTGGATTGTGCTGAATGTCAAGTCAGCAGCTCGAGGGGCTGTGCTCTCAGTGAAGCGCCAGGGGAAGGAGGACATGGTCATGTTTTAAACATATTCCCCAGCTGGAGTACCAGATGGAAGTAGTGCCATGGGAGCATGATTACAGCCTGTGACTGCTTATGAGGGCTTTTTAACTTCTCTTTTGATCACTTGACAGAATTGTTTTGGGTTTTATAAATTTTATGGAGTGTGGATTTGAGTTTATACTGACCTTTGGCAACACCATGTAGGACTTTGTAAAACATCTCAGCAATAAAGGAGTAAGCAAATGTTACTGCTTCAGCATTGATGCCAACAGTGCTCTTGTGCACTGAGGTCCTGTTCCTCTGATACACGCTTTAGCAAGACTTGTTGATCTGCCTTCTGGATCTCTGTTATGTGAGAAGACACTTTTTGAAGATTAAGGGGTTGAGAGAACTGCATTACTGAGGAAAGTAGTGGGACCCGTTAAGTTGCTTCAACTCCCAAAGTGAATTAATGGAAGGCCTGCTGTCAAAATGTTTGACCATTTTATGGATAGATTTGAGATAAAAGTATTTCAAATAATGGCCACAAATAACTTAAATCTGGCCAAGAATTCCAAAATCAATTAATGTACATTCATCCTGATTTTATAATAAAAACTGTGGTATAACTTCTGAGCCTGCAGACACAAATACGTGTCCAAGTTAATGATTCTATAAAATCCAGCTTTCTGAACAGGAATTTAATGATTAATGCTTCAGAGTGCCTAATCACATCTTTGCCAGAAAGTGTTTTTCTCTTCTTTGGCTCACAATCTGCCTGTTTAACATTATCTGAAGTAAAGCAAACACAAAGGTGTTAAGGGTCTTTGTGCAAGAGCTGAAGTCTTCTGTGCAGCTGAATGCTTGGGCTCATTTATTATGGGATTTGTGTCTCCTAGGCTCCACATCAGTTCATTTTTAAAAAAACATTGTCAGCATCTAAGCTGTTAGTTGAGCAACAGACTGATAGGTAGTTTTAAATGTGTCTTTTAGTTTGCCGTATTCACTCATAGGGCACGACAGAATTGTTCTGTTGCCCAGCTTGTCTCCCTTTCTTAACATTTGTTATCATGGCTGCATCTTGGAGGCAGCAGTTCCCAGCAGCTTTGTGTTTCCTTCTCTCTTGTGGTTTTTTTCTTTTGCTGCTGTTGAAGGCCAGGGGGGGTTGTAAAATCATGTTGGTAGGTGGGATTCATTCCCCATGTGGCTGCTTTGGGAAGACTCAGATGGAAGTGGTGTGGGGGGAGGAGGGCAGTGTGGGTGCTTGCTGCCATTACTGCTGAGGCGTTGAGTAGCCTCTGAAGCCTGGGTGCCTTTGGGTCCCTTCAGCAGTTCTGGAGGAGGACTGGAGCCTGTGTGGTCGTGGTGCCTGTCTGTGATCAGCTGGAGTAGGAGAGAGGAATGCAAAGAAGAGTTCAGGACTAGTTATCGGAGGAGAGCGTGGGAAAGTGTTGAAACGGGAATAGCTGGAGTAGAAATTAATTGATTATGTGTGTAGAGTATAACTGAAGTATGAGTGTGTCATTATATGAACATGTCTTCTGTCCCCTGTCACAATGAAAGAAGAGAATGAACTAGATTATTGCTAAAGTCTTTTTTATTACTATTTTCTATGATTCAGCTATTCATTTAAATAAAACCCATGCTGGAGTATACTCCGTAGTGTTTTTTCTCTCTTGAGTTGTTGAGTGCCTTGGCAGACAATGATCCTACATAATTCCTGTGTACAAAGAGGTACTGCTGCCACCCTCCAACTTCCATCTTTCAGTGTAGCAAATGTAAGAAAGGAAGCTAAAACTAACATGCTCTTGGCTTCTTCCAAGAAGATTTTAGTCTGAAATCAGTTTATAGTAGAAGTAAATGGCTTGCAAGACTGCTTCTAGGATTGTGAACGTGACAATTAAAATGCTAGTCTGGGCTGCAAGACACCATGAGATGGCATGAAGAGCCAGATGATGTTCACTCTATAAACAGATATAATGAAATCACAGTTTATAGTTTTACATCTTTCTTCTTCGTGAGCATGTACTTACCAGCTGCATTTTTTTTTTCCTGCATTGCTCTTGTGTTCGTGGTGTCATGAGACTGGATATGCTGAAACTGGCAGTGCTTGATATTATGAAGTGGTTTGTGTGGCATCAAAATTAAAGGAGGGATAAATATGACCATGAAGACAGGAAGGAAATTAATATATCAACACCTGTGAGTTCTGTCCTACTTCAGAAATACTCAATATTGACAAAGCTGTTTGCATTAGCACCATGTGCTTCTGTCTGTGGGAAATTAAGGCTCTCTTTCATCTTCCAGCACTGGGCTGGAAGCTTTGTTGCTGTAATGAGCAGGACACTAGTTCCCAGCTGGCAAGGCATGGAGCATATACACCCATCTCAGATCTCTTAGAAGGCAGCAACAGTCACAGTATGACGCTGTAAGGAGGCAGCAGTAGACATTGCTCATAAACTGATTGGAAGTGTGTGTTGTGTCAGCATTTCCTCTCATGCTGTGATTTACAGCAGGAGATGGGGGTGAGGAGGAGTTGGCAGAAGCCATGATTGCAAAGGGGAGTTTGGGACCCACCAGCCTTGAAGGTTGATTGAGTACTGGTGGTGGGTTTTGTGTCTGCTGATGGGAAATTTAGTACTCTGTGTCTTGTGGAGGGTAAACCTCTACTAGTGGAAAGCCTGTCAAAAAAGCGTGATTTCTAGATATAAAGACCTCAGCCTCAATAGATTTATCATTCTGCTGGGTGATCTTTTAAAGGCAGAAAATAAGCACTAAAAAGGAAGACTTTAGTAGTGGGAACTGTGTGTGATTATCTGCAGTGATAGGAAAGTTTATTAATTTGTGCACATCGCTGTTCTCTTAGCCCATTTGTTCCTCCCATCTGGTTAAGTTTTGAGAAATGCAAAAACATACAGCGTGGAAGAACAATTTGAAATTTTCAGGTATGAACAGAGTGAAGTCTCCACATTTTGAAGCACAATACCATGTTTTGAAGAACAATATTAATAATAAGCAACATTCTTTTTTTGCCTTTCTCTAGGACTCCAGAGCAGTGTCCGAGTGTGGTTTCTCTGCTGTCAGAGAGCTACAATCCCCACGTGCGTTATGGGGCTGCCATGGCTTTGGGGATCTGCTGTGCAGGCACTGGAAACAAGGTGAGGGCCAGAAGCATCTGTGGCCAAGACTGTTCCTGCTCCTTCCTGCCACAGACACGTTTGTGTGCGAACAGCACACGTGCAGATGGGTTTCTCACACATGTACACTGCTGGCCAGCTGGAGTACAGCACTACTTTAAATTCTTTAACTGTTCTGGGCGTAGAGTTTCTTTTCCTGCTTGTACAGAATAGATAAAATAAAAGAATGTTTTTATACATTATTGCCACATTCTTGGAATTTTGTCTTCAAAACTTTTCTTAGAGTTTTCTTACTGTCAAGTTGCTACTGAACTTCAAATGTATGTTCAGGACTCCAAAATCAATACTCCTTTGCCCTTGGAGTGCCAGTGACAGGAAAACAGCAGGTGTTTTGCTTAGCTTCTAGCTCTTTTCATCTTTCCTGTGCTACATGATTCATGGAAGATCCATGTAGTAAAGCCAAGTGCAATGAAATTTAATTAAATTTATTGTAGTTTCAGGAGTGTAAGTAACAACCAGTAAATTTTATTCTCACTTTACAAGTATCAGTGAAGGTTAATTCTCATGGATGGTAACAGACCTTTTATAGTAGAAGGATTCCCACTTCTTGCCATGGGAAGTGAGCACTCACTGGAACAAGCAGCAAGTAAACTTGGGAATAAGCTCCCTCTGCCTCTCCCACATGTGTATAATAATCTGTAGTGGTACAGAATTGCAGTTTCAGAACAGGTGTACAGACAAATATGTCATGCTTCTGAGTCTATGATAAATCTCTTGCTTATCTGTCTCATTTCTTCCAGTATTAAACACTTCGTGGCTCTTGCGTGAGCACTCCTGAGTGTCACTTGTGCTGCCAAAAGCACAGAATGCTGACGTGCACTGCCTGCCATCTTTAGTAGCTAAAGCATGCAGATATGAAAGCAAATCTGAGAGTCCTATTTTTATCCAGGTCGCTTTATTCTCAAGTGGAAGGTGGAATCAAGGAGTTAGTTATTTTTAATCTGCTGCATCTGACAAGTTAATTTAAGTGGAAATGCTTTTAGTCGCAAAAATTAGTCTTGTTTTATTTCCAGATGCATTGTGTGATGACCTAAACCATCTGATTACACAGACACATGCCTTCCAGAGCTTCTATTAGCAGGTTTTGAAGGCCCAAATATATTCAATTTTGGAGATCAAAAAGTTCAGCTTTTTGTCATAATGCGTGTTTCATCCATGGTACTGAATGCTTGCCAAAGAGTGAATGAGTCACCTTCAGGTGAAGAAGCACAGCCTCCAACTTAGCTCAGATGACAAAAGCAGTCTTAGTGAAGGCATAATGCTATTTTAGAAGTGGTTCTTTGAAATAATGTTCTGTATAAAATGAACTTGTTTTTAAAAGCCTCACCATAATGGAAGTAACACCAAGAGGGGTCTGAACTGGGAGTCTCTTGCACTCGGCACTCAACTGCATTTGCTCATGTCCTCAGTTTAAGTATGGACACGAGAGCACTCCGAACAAGAGATTACCTAAATGATGCTAAATGCTACAGGTTCTAACAATTAAGGCCAAGAATTTGGAATCTAATGTGATGAATGCATCTGTTGCTTATACCTATTGTTTAGCTGTTGCCCTATTTCTGCAGGTAGATCTTGTTCCACCCATTCATCACTTGTTTTTAGTGTTTATTTTCTTTTTCTTCCCAATTTTTAGATTAAAATCTACAGAAATACAGGTTTCTGCTTCATTTGCCAAGATTAGGCAAAACATTATAAAAAGTATATCTGATAGCATCAATCTGATAACCTTCCACTGGAGAATTGAAACCTGGCATACTAAAAATAGTAGTATTAACTGTGACTTTGTATTTCTTCATTTCTCTTAGGAAGCAATCAATTTGCTTGAGCCAATGACAAATGATCCCGTGAACTATGTGCGTCAAGGAGCTCTCATTGCATCTGCCCTTATCATGATCCAGCAGACTGAGATCACGTGCCCAAAGGTAGTGTGTCACACCTCACATACCAGCCTGTTAGGTGGGAAAATTGTCTTGGATGCCAAATCTTAGTGCTTGGCACTGCATTTAAGCATTGGCAAGAGACTGCACATGTCTTGTAAAGAGCCAGAGCTGAATGTGCAGTGGAAAGCTCCTGCTTGGATCAGAGCATGTGCTCTGAATGATGGGAACATGCCTGGTGGATGGCAGCATTCTAACCCTGGGCACTACAAGAATAAATGCTCTTCCTTGAAAGCCCTCAAAGCATCTTGTAATGATAGGAAAGTGACTGTGAAGAGATTGGTTTTGATGATAGTAAGCTTAGATTTGGATGTGGTCACCATGCAGAGAGGTCCTGTAAGAACAATGTTTCCTTTGTAGTTAGTCTTACATTTTTCAGGTGAAACAGCTTCAGAGCTGGCTTAGTGAGTTTATAGCAAATACTCCATTTTTAATGGAGTTTTCTGCTCATAAGGCGAAAAGGTTTGCATATGCTGTGTTTAGCTTTTAAAAGGAGGTTCCCTGTGAATGTGTGACAGGTGATGATATGCAAACATTTGTACAGACTAAAAGTCCGCATTAGGAGAAGCTCTGAGGTTCCACATTTCACCTGCTCTGGTGAGTGGTGAGGCACAGCAGTAGCTGGTACTTTGCTGCTCATCTGCTGTATATGGGTTGCTTTTATTGATGTCATTTTAGAAATTGAACTGTGATAAAAACAGCCACTTTTTACTTCATTTAGATGAGAAGAAGGAAAAAACCCTCTGTGTCCAGTGGAAAATTTTACTTGGGAAAGTCAGAGAAGGAAATCTACAAATACAGGTGTTTGGCTATTTCCAAGTCATGGAACATGAAAATTTGCTGGCAGACAGTTTGTTCCTTCAAATTATTTAAAAAAAAAAATAGGAAGAAAAATGTTAGTTTTCACTGAGCAGATTCTGGGAATGTTGTTTATATTATCAGAATTGTAGTTCAAGTGAATAAGCCAAGAATAGTAGTTCACTTGAATAAGCCAGTGGAGGACACTAGACTTTTGTTGGATCCCCTTGTCTTCCAAAATACAGAGTTTCTGTAATGTGAAGTTGAATTTCATCTCTCTGTGGAAAGAAATTAATTGTTGTTTTTATTGTTTGTTCCTTGGTCAGGTGATTGGAATGCCAGGCCTCAATACAGAAGATCAGATTTAATTATTCTGTGTCGCTCTAATACTGGACAAACTGTATAGCTCTGCCATGCCTCAGTTTCCTACCTGAAAGAATTAAGGATGATACTTCTATATATGAAAGAACATTATGAGAATCCATTCATTTTAGTTTTCAAAGCACCCTAATCCTCTTGGAATGGGCATTGCAATCTGCTCTGAATCAGTCAGACATCCTAAAATGTGGATCACTTGCTGAGGCTGCCTGTTGGAGTTTCTGGCTTTTTGAGATAATAGGTGAAAGACTCTGTTTGTCCTAAAGAAATATGTGAGTAGGAAAACAGCTAGTGAAAACACAGATTATTTGAGGTGTGTAATAAGGCAGATCTCTTTCCCCAAAGAGGCCTGGAAACCTTGGCTTCCAAGTTATGTGTGATGCTTCTGCTTGATAAAAGGGTAGTTAAAATAGTTGGCCAGCAAATACAGGAGGAGATGTATAGTGTGGGGGTCAGTGGCTTGTTTAAAAATGGGGCCAGAAACTGAAACGGCTTGATGCCAAATTGTTACCTGATATAGATACAGAAGGCAATTCATTGTCTAGTCATAGAAGCACTACAGATATTAAAAACCAAACAGAAACAACCCCCAGAATTCCAGATTACAAAATAATAAATAAAACCTGAAATATTCTGCCAATTTAGGAACTAAGCACAGAATATACAAATTTTGCTTGTTATAAATACCCCAAAAGTTGATTATAACCATTATGGTTTCTTGCTCAAAAGTAAAAGGAATATTTTGGGGGATATGCTGCCAATTAAGTTGTTTATTATCCATGGGAAACTTTTTTTGGAGCTCTCTGCCAGTCTGAAAAAAAAATTACTCAACTCTGATGTGAAAGGGTGGAGTTCAGAAAAGGAGCCATTTTTGGATTGCAGGGACATATTTTGATCGGATTAGATTCCTGAGTGACACATTGGACACTGTGCCAAAGGGTCTAATGTGATGGATGTGGGTATTTGCATTGCTGAATAAGCAGCTAGGAAGAGGAGTGTGATGATTTTTGTATCCCACAAGCTGTATGGTCTTGATGGGTTACAAAGAAGCTAAATTACATGTATCATCATCTCACTGCTTGTAAATCTTTGGAGATGCTTTGCGTGTGAAAGATGGTGATTTTAATAAAGAGTGGGTCATAGAGCCTGGCCAGCTTTCTGTCATTGCTGCTCAGTTTTGTCTGTTCTGGGATTTTATATTTTTTTTTCAGTAAACTTCTTACTTGTGAGCTTTGGGTTAGAAATACTTTCAATCCTCTGCTGATCATTTGGGGTGAAGACAGTAGCAAACAATCTTCCTTAAACAGTTTAGGATTTTTTCGGGAATTAACTGCTATCAGGGTTTTGAGCATTGCAATGCTGAAATGCCAGGAATAAACAGAGATTTAAGAATCAAAGTATTTTGGTTTTAAAATAGCCATTTTTGTTGTGAGAAAAGGGTAAAAGTATGCCTTTGAAATAACTTCACTGTGATCTTCTCAATGTGTTTGTCCTCCTCTTTGTTGTGCTCAATCTTGTTTAAATGAATAATTCAAAGAGTTTAAATTTAAATAAAAAGTTTAAATAAAGAATTGTGAAATAAGGAATTGTAATTACATGAACGCTCCTTGAACTTGAAAGTTGTTTAAAGTCCATAAAGGGGTAGCAGGTGTTGAGTAAAGGTGGTTTGGTCTCTTTGGAGTTGAAACAATTCCTCCATGTGCAGCCAACAAGATTTTTCTTGGCCTCTGTTGATACATTTAAGAACTGTATTAGTGCTGGATATAAAATATTAACAAGTTTATTTTGTGAAATGGAATCCTAAATTACAGATGTGATGAAGTCATCATAACAGAAATCAATGACAACTTCATTAAGTGTTTGTGACCTGCAGGGCAATTAAGTCAGCAGTTTTGGAGACAAAACTAAGTGTCGAACTACTTGAAAAAGTAAATTCAATTCCTGGTTTTGTGTTAGGATAGTCATCTTGGCAAAATGAGAAAATAATAAACAAGGTCAAGCCTTTTCTTCCATCCTCCTTCAGTCATATTGGCCTATTGTCTTCAAGATGTGAAGAAACCAGGACCAGATTGTTGTTGAGAATTTGTTTCTGTGGTTTAGATGAAATGCTAGGTCTTGCTAGGGTGCAAGAATGATTTTTGCAATATTCTAGTTGCACCTTTACTTTACGAAAGCCTGATACTGTGAGATGTTTCTGCACACTCCTTCAAGAGGGCAAGTGTATGCAGAATAACTTCATCTTTTGAAGAAGATAGATAGAACATGCAAACAGTTTAAAACCTGTTTTATTAGATTTTATTAATGCTCTTATTCTTAAGAGCTTGCATTTGCCAGAAGCATTGTGCACATCACCTGCCAATATTTCCTGTAATTAACTGTTTATAAAATCTTGTTCTTGACAATCTCCTGGGCTTTATGTGCATGAATATTGACTGGTGGAGGGAGAAGTGGTAAACAGCCTGATAAATGACAGGCTTTGAGGTAGGAAATGGTGTTGTATCGTTCTTATATCTCAAAGTCTCTGTTGTTTCCTCACTGTTTCCAAGGTTCTGTGTTTGGCTTCATTTGAACTCAGTGCCATGTCATTTTGGCCAGCACTAATTATCAGAATGGGTTGTGTATTTTGTTAGAAAGATGAAATTAATCATTGTCTATATTTTAGTGTTCCTCCTGGAAGTTGCCCAAATAAATTTCTTGGTAGCATTTCCAAATGCTGTAGAATTTTTGAAGTGCTTGAAGATTTCAAGGGAGAAACAAAGCTTGTGGGTTTCATAGCATATGAAATAAACTTACACAGTACTTTGGGTTGTGCTTGTTGCTGTGGTTTGAAGGAAAAATAATAGGGGACAAAAGGGCTTTACTAGACAAACTCTGGCAGGTTTTGCTTCAACAGCTTAAGAAATGGCTGGCTGTTGACATCTTGCTCCATTTTGTAGGAGATGAGTTGCCCCATCACTTTCTCCAAAGAGATGGAGCATTGGCTCCATATGAGGTTAATACCTTCCTGAACCACTCAAGCCATAAGCAAAGATTTAGCAGTTTCCTTTACTGTGTACTTAAGATATTGCGGTGAACATACCATGGCATAAACTGTTACTGTATTAAATATTTTCTTTAATGATTCTCAGTTAAAAGGTAGGAGTACAGTAGCAAAATTTGCTGATGATGCATCATAGGGGCGTTATCAATACAGCAGAAATATTGTACAGAAATAATGGAATAAGTTGGAGGATTTCAGCAATAGGAAATGGAGGAAATTTATTAAAGTGCAGTGTCAGTCACCTAAGAACACAGAGTAGTTCTTGCTACAAACTCATCAATTGGTCTTTTATTCCAGTGACACTCCAGAGATTCTCAGGGTAGTCCTATAAGGTTTGCAAAATATGGTTTGGAAATGCACGTCCATCCTGAATATTTTAAAATCAGTATATGGATATCTTCAAGTGGGGAAAATCTCTGTAATTAATTATTAATGGGGTGACTTGTAACACCAGTGACTAAAGCTATTGAAAATGCAAACGTCATCGTAGGATGCAGAAATCGAGGATGCTTCCCTTAAAGATGGAATATTTGACTCATGCAGTCAGTTTTATAATCTCTCTCTCTTTTTCCTCCTTTTCATTATTTTTATCCAGGTCAGCCAGTTCAGGCAGCTCTATTCCAAAGTGATCAATGATAAGCATGATGATGTTATGGCAAAGTTTGGAGCAATCCTGGCACAAGGCATTTTGGATGCAGGTAATTCCCCAAACATTTAAAGCTGTCAAAATTTCTTAAACTTGTTTGGTTGCAATCACTGTAACAGCAAATTTCGTTTGGGAGATGAGGTGCTGGTTTTATGCCTCTCATGTCATAGCAGCAAGAAATCTCAGATTTCAAGGAATTTCAGCTAATTAAAGAAATAAACCCTGTTTTGTAGTTTCAGCTTATATCAGCATGTTTCTGTTAGGAGAGACTCAGCCCAGTCATTGGGGCAGAATTCATGTCCAGAAGTCTGGACAAATACAATAGTTTTTCTTTAAGTTGTTTTGTCACCCTGAATGTTGATTTATTATAGCATGATAGGTTGCTTCTTTATTTTTTTAAATCATCACCTGCTCCAGAAATTTGGAAATCTGCTGAGGTAACACCTGCACAATGCTGTGTCTGTCAATGGCACCTCTTTTCCAAGTTTCCAATCACAGTTTTTCCCATCTGGTCTCTTGTGCTGAGGCCTTCTCTTGCCATGCACATCCTTATCCTCTGTGATAGGCAGAAACAAGCTGTTTTTTCCTGTACTCCTGAGATCAAGATTAGTCCTGCAGTCCATAAGCAAAGGAGCCCCAAATTTGTCTCTGTGGCGTGGCTTAGGCGCAGCGCCCTGCAGTGTGGGTACAGTGTCTGTATGAAATCTCTGCATCTCCAGGCTGTGTGGTGGGGGAGAACGGAGTGCTGCCTGCACCTGTCTGCATGAAAGCAGGTTCAAAAAGCTTTCCTGGTGGGCCTGTGACTGTCAGGCTGCTCTGTCACAGATGACCAGGCCTGCTCAGAGAGGAAAGTAACAGGCACTGCGTTCTTGCCTCCTGGGTGCCTCTCCTGGAGCTCAGACTGAGCAATGTTCTTGGCATGAGACTGTTAGAATAATTTTGGTCATTCCCATACTCATACTCTTTTGCTGGGAAGGCAGACACTAGCTGCCTCTGGGATTTTTCTCAGCAGTGCAGACCTGTTCTGAGCTCTGACCCTTAAGATTAAATCATAAAAATGCAACTAAAATCTTATTTGCTTTCTGTGTCACTCATGTATTGTATAATGACTGGGAAACCAGAAATGTCCAGTTTTAATAAACTTCATGGGAATTTGTGCCAACTTTAACCTCTTTATTTCTTGCTGAGAGACTCCAGGAAGGCTGTGAACTCCTTTTCTTAACCTATTGCCACTTTCATTAGAGCCTCCTAAAAGAAAAAATTCTTTTTATCTTTCCTATACAACTGGAAGTGCTTATCTGAAACAATGAGTTATAGAATTTAATTATCACTACCAGGAAGAAAAGGTTCTTTGTGTTATCTGCCACAGTTGGGGCAATTGAATTTAGTTTTTTGTTGGGTCTTTTTTTGGGGGGTAGGGGGGAAGGAAAAAAGTCCAGTTCTCTTCCAATGACAGGGTTTTATTAGAAGTGCAAGATTTCCAGTACATGACTGGGAAATGAGGCACTGGAAGTGGGATTTTTGCTCTGACAATGAGGCAACCATTTATGCTGGTAGTTTAATGGAAGGAGTGGGGTACCCTGGGAGCACTGAAGTGGAAATGAAGAACTTGGTCATTGCCTAATTGATAAGCTTCAGCAGCTACATTTTTACTTTAATAAAATAAGAAAAAAGTAGACACAAAATTTAACTTAGGGATTGGGGGGTTTCCCCAACCCCCCCTTGCCCCAGTGGCAGTGTGAATTTTGGGAGATTGACCTTATAGTACTACCCAAAGATCCCTGCATTTTTTCTTTTGTGCTTTTTGAATTTTTTTTTCCAGGCATCATGTCACAGCTTTTATTCATCCAGCCAAAGATCTGGAATGTGTTCCCTTCCAGGCAGTCAGGGGTGTTATTTAATCATGAAGATAAATCACAATTGTGCAGTATTATGTCTCCCCACCTTTCCTGCTCCCTGCAAAATCCTGGGAGTGAGGGTGGGCTGTTTGTGGGTATAAAACAGCAGAAAGAAGTAGCATGACAGCATCTTTTGAATATTAAATCTGTTGCTTGTTCAGGAAATACCAGAGATTGGATAATTATAGGTTCTAATTCTGAATTATAGGTTAAAATTCTGAAAATTAAAGTACAAAAGTTTGATAAAGCCCAGTTAAGCTGCTTGTGCAACATTCAGTCAGCTGCTTGATTCAGAATATCTGCAGATAATCAAGGCCTGGTCCTTAAACAGTGATGCAGTAAAATAAATTTCAAAGTGAAGATGGGGGAGAAGACCAGAAATTTGAGTGTGCTCGCCATGTTTAAGGATAGCACAAGACCTCAGGCAATCCCTCCACAGTGCTGTGGCAAATTCAGGTGAAAGGGCAAGAGATTGCTATCAGCAGCAGAGCAGAGTAGCAGTAGAAAAAGACAAGACCTTATCTTTGTCTTTCTTCAAAGAAATAGCAGGAAGGAGTTTTCCTGTCAAACAGCAGGAGATCTATTGCTACCACAAAAGGAGGAGGAAGGAGGTAGAATATATGCAGAACATCCTACAGACTGGCATCAAAATGTCCCACCTTCCACTGCCTCTCCTGGGACTAACCCTGACAGATACCCAAGATGACAGTACTGCTTCAGTCAGGGCTTTCATTAGTTTTGGCAGGAAAAGAGAATTCTGTTTGTTTTTAAAACTCAGACAGCTCCATTGCTGCGTGGCCCTGCTGAGGTGGCTGTTTGTGTGAGGCAGGGAAAAGCTACTCCAGTTTGGGATTTTCAGCTACAAAGTGGCCTGACTTTGCAACCAGTGGGTGTTTGTATTTTAACAAAGTTAACCTCCCTGCCCCGGGTCTTGTCAGCGGTAATGGACTTGCCTGGTGCCCTCTTCAACTCAATTCACTGTGTTCATCAGAAGATGGAAGATCAGATTAACACTTTCTCAGTCTGTCTGCAAGTCCAGTCTTTCAATTTTGTTTCTAGCTGGATGTTTCTGCATTACATCAACATATGGAGCTGTTTTGGTCTCTGCTTTGCAAGTACAAATCTAAGACTTGGTTGTCTGGCAGAGATGTAATTTTGCTGCAAATGCTGCAGGAGCTTGTCTCTGTGCAGCTTAGATTGATAATGTCTAGAAACAACTTCTGAAGTTGCTGCTGTTTACATTTTTTTCTACTGAGATGGTGTAGAATAAAAACCTAGGCATATTTCTTCTGCATAACTGATAGTTCAGGGAGGCAGTCACAGAAAGAAAAATCTCTATACGTTCTGCTGTATATGTACTGTGTTCCTCCTGAGCCTTGTCTTGAGCATCATTTATATGCCGTGTTTTAAAACCGTTGATGGCAAAGGTTTGCCTTTTTCTCCCCCACTCACTGCCTGTACTTCTGTCTAACCTGTGTCCTGGCAAAATGAGTGTGGAAGAAAGATTGTGTTTGGGTACTGTAGAGCACTGTGGTCTCTGTGCTGTACATCTGTTTTACTGAGTAAGCTGAGCTCACAATAAAGGAGGGAGGTGTGTTCCAGAGGAGGAAACTGGCAGCATTGTGGCCTGGCTTGCCACCCTTTGACAGCAACTGTTTGAGATGCATTGCTCAGGTATCTTTGTGGAGCACCCAGGAATGAATTCACTAACTTTTATGATTCCTTACAGGAGGCCATAACGTAACCATTTCACTGCAGTCAAGGACAGGACATACTCACATGCCTTCTGTGGTGGGGGTTCTGGTCTTCACCCAGTTTTGGTTTTGGTTCCCCCTGTCACACTTTTTGTCACTGGCGTTCACCCCAACTTGTGTCATTGGCCTTAACAAGGATCTTAAGGTACGTAACAAGAAGAGAGAAGAGACACTGAAAAGCTGCTTGGACTCCTTGAGTGGTCTGCAAGGCGTGTGCATGGATTTGTTGGTTTTCTTTGCATTTTCCACTTACTTGTGCCAGAAAAGGTACTAAATAGAAGAAATCTGAAAAACAGGCTTAAATTGCAGAGCTGATGGTGGGAATGGGGACAAGAAAAATGTAGAGAGCAGACACTGACCTCTTTACTTCAAAGTAGCTTAAAAAGAAAGGAACTCTGTTCAGAGTATTTGGGCAGAGACTGCCCCATTATCACTCTTGAAGGTCAGGGTTATTTAAAAAAAAAAAGCTTGTTGCTCCCCGGCCTCCCAGATAAATTATGTGATGTTCTCCCCTAGGAAAGCTAGCAGTGGGAAAAGAGGATTTGTTTGGATTCCTTGGGGAGTAAACATTAAACTGAGCAGCCATGGGTACTGGCACTTCTCTTACGCATCTGTTCTTCCAGCTGTCAGCTGTGGTACAGCCCCTCTAAGCTGTGTACTATGCTGGGTCTCCTGTGCTGAACAACTAAGATAGGAAGTTCCACAAAAAATCTTCTGGGTGTGGCAGCATGGGGGTGTTTAAGAACTTAGGTTGGCTGTCAAAAGATGCTTTCTACTCTTGCTTAAGTAGCTAAGAGTAAGAGAATATGTGACACTGGTAACTCACCCCAAATGTACAGTCCTTTGGCAGGAAGGGAATGTCACTGCTTGGTTTGCCCTCGCGTGCATGGACAGGGCAGATCTTCACTTAGATCTTAAACCAATTTTGTGTTGATACACACAAACACAGCAACAACATCAAAACCACAAAAGCTTTGAAGCAATGGAAACAAAGCATGGTGTGAATAGGATGGAGTGTATGGAGAGGGCTAGGAGAGCTTGCCAGAATCAAATTATAGAATAATTAAATAACATTGTTCTAGCTGAACCACTGCCACTGATAACAGTTTCTCAGCTTCCGGAGAGGGAGAAGGGGAAGCTTGTATTCTTTAGAGGATCTGTGTTTGTCTCTGCTGGAAGGAAAATTAAGCTGAAGTAATTATTCTGCTGTGGATTTTTCCCCACTTTTCTAACATCATTTTAAACTCTTTGTCTTAGATGCCAAAAGTCCAGTACAAGTCCAACTGTAAACCGTCCACATTTGCCTACCCCCCGCCTCTTGAGGTACCAAAGGAAAAGGAGAAAGAAAAGGTATTTGAGCTGGCTTTCTGTGTAAAGACTAACCCCTTCTCCCTCCTAGTATAAACACTGACTTTGGTGGTACTACCAGGGAATCTAAAGAGCAAAGGAAAAATTGGCAGGTGCTGTAGTCTCTGAAAGAGAATTCTAAGTAAATTTTCCTGCTGTGCCTGGGACTGTTGCTGATTGTGGCATACAAGTGATTTGCTACTGAATTGCTGCAACCTCCCTTGTCTGAAGTGGTCAAGCAGACGTATTGAATAAAAAACCGCTTTCCATGCCCTACTGACTTGTATGTGCAGCACTCAGAACAGCAGGGTCCTTGTCTGTGACTTGAGCTCCAAAGTGCTGCTCCAGTGCAACCATTGAGAATATTAGGTGGGACACCTCTCAAATAGTCCCATATGGAAGGAGCAGTGGGCCCATGTGCTAGAATAATAGCTGTCAGCTCCATGGATTGCAAAAAGGTAAGTGTGGCACTGGGAATATCTTGGTATTGAAAAGGAGAAGATAAGACCTGTGGGATCACAAGCAGGACAATAGTGGAAGCAATTTGTCTCCTGGCACAGGATGGTAAAAGCTGTTGAGCAGAGCGCAGCAGCAGGCAGAGCAGCCTTTAGGGAGCAATTGCAGCAGTGGGGACCTCAGGCATGTCATGCTGATGAATGACAGGGTGTGAAAACTGTAAAACATTTTACCAGAATTGAGTGCTGGGCAGGACAGATTTCCAAGCCACTGGGGAATCCAGAAATTAACTCTGATGAAAGGCAAAGCTCACTGCTCATAGCTGTTTTCTTGCCTTTGAATGGGATGTGAATTGGGCAAATCTTTTCTCTTTAAACTTCCCTGGCCAAAAGTTAAAATGTGCCAAGAACCCACATTTATTCTCACCAGCAACGTGACAAATGCTCTTGCTCCCTGACCCTCTCAGAAAGCTGCTGCCATTTGTTCCCAAAAGTCTCCAGCCTGGGGGGCTGAAGCTCAGTATACAGTGTTGGGTCACACTGAATGCCTCATCTCTTGCCATATCCAGGTTTCCACTGCTGTGCTGTCCATCACTGCAAAAGCCAAGAAGAAGGAAAAGGAAAAGGAGAAAGAGAAGAAAGAAGAGGAAAAGATGGAAGTGGTGGGTGCACACATTGAAACTTAAATTTCCTCTTCCCCCCCACCCTTATAAATGTGGAAGGTGTCTCATGAAAGTTGGCACCCACTCATCTCTATCCTCTCGCCACCTGTGTTACGAGCAAAGCACTGACACACATTGCTGCAGACACTGGTTAGCACCTTTATTCTGTGTGTGTGCACTGTTAAAAGCAAGAGGTGCTACTAATTGTGAATCTGTTATTTCTGAGAAATAAATCTTCCTCAGTGTTGTTAAGTAACTGACTTCCTTAATGGCAAAAGCTTGTTTTGACAAGTTTTTGTGCCTTTAACTGCATGAACCTTATGAGTATTATTTCATTACTTGCTGTTTTTAGACCCAGAGGAATTTTATCTCTTATCCATGTAATTTTCTTACTAATGTAGAAAAAGTTGTAGTAATTTCATGTCCTTGGGACCTCTGGCCTTTTAAAAAGGAGTGTTGTAGCAGTTGCTTGATCATGTCTAATTCACCTCGAGAGCACTGGAGAGTTTAAACTTTCTGTTTTTGCACATGCTTAACCTCCTATTCTGAAATGTTCACCATTTGGCAGCAGTCTCTTATGTGCTTTGGCCATCTATCAAAATGCCAAACATTTATCCACACCCAGCTCAGAAGCAACTGAGGTTTGAGCACAGGTTCCATATGCTGCTCAGTAGTTCTGGTGATTGCTTTGGTCTTCTGATGATTTCTTTCAGCTCATAGACCTGACACTGGAAGTTGTCATCCTCATCTGCGAATAATGTGGCAACCTGGAGCAAGCTGAGTAATGGAGAAATGAATTTTTGGTGGTTGCTGTAATTTGGAAAACATATGCCAGCTAAAATTCTTTCAGTACTAAGAGAAGACTCTTTCTTTTGTGCCCTGCTCATAAATGCAAATATTCCAAAAACAACTGTAAGCTGAAAGTGCATTATGGACCCATAGAATTCTTCAGGTTGGAAAGACCTCTAAGTCAAACTTAACCCCAGCAATGCCAAGGTCACCACCAAACCATGTCCCCGAGTGCCACATCTACACATCTTTTAAATACCACCAGGGATGGTGACTCCACCACTCCCCTGGGAAGCCTCTTCAAGTGCCTGACAACCTTTTTGGAGAAGAAATTTTTTCTAATATTCAATCTAAACCTTCCCTGGCACGACTTGAGGTCATTTCCTCTTGTCCTGTGTCTTGTTACCTGGGAGAATGACCCCCACCTATCTCCACCCTCCTATCAGGGAGTTGTAGAGAGTGATAAAGTCCCCGTTGAGCTGCCTTTTCTCCAGGCTGAGCCCCTCCAGCTCCCTCAGCTGCTCCTCACAGGACTTGTGCTCCAGACCCTTCCCCAGTTCTGTTGCCCTTTCCTGGACATGCTCCAGCACCTCAATGTCTGTCTTGTAGTGAGGGGCCCAAAACTGAACACAGGCTTTGAGGTGTGACCTCACCAGTCCCAAGTACAGGGGACAGTCACTGCCCTGGTCCTGATGGCCACACTATTGCTGACACAAGGCAGGATGCCACTGACTTTCTTGGCCACCTGAGTACACGCGGGCTCATGGTCAGCCAGCACCCCCAGGTCCTTTCCCTTCTGGCCTCTTCAATTTAAAGTTTAGTCTAACAAACCCCACACATGTTGTGTAAGATCAAAGGTTTATGTGTAAAATAACCTTCCTAGACCTACATAGGTGTGGCCATGTTGTAGGCACTGAGTGTCATGCAGCTGGCCCAGAAAATTAATCATCTCATGCAAGCAAGGTATAATCTCTGGGTTTTGGGGTTTTTCTCCTTTGTCAAGTTTCCTTGTCACCAAACATTGCCTTTTCTTTGAATTATTCTTACAGTTCTATGTACTAAGCAAAATGTGTTGAACATATGCATATTTCTTCTAAAATTGCTACAAACTATAGTTAAATGCAGGTGTTGAAGCAATATATTAGAAGGGGTTCACGTGTTGTGTCCATGTGTGTCCAGACTTTTAAAAAGTTTCCTTGGCTGAATCAAGCAGAAAAACAAGGATAGCAAAAAAGGAGCTTGCTGCCACCTGCTGTGGTTGAATTGAGTGTTTTGTCATTGTCCTTATGTTTTAGAGGTATCATTGCTTTCCTGTTTTTCTCTTATGGCTGTTATATGACTAGTAATCCATAGCTTCCAAGGGATCTGCACAGCAACAAGCAGCTGCTGTGCCAGACAAAGTCCTGTCTGCTGTTACAGGATGTGCCATGCATTCAGTGGTGTTCCCGATAGTTTCCTGTTGGTGGTTCCCATCTTTTCTGTGGTTTTTTTTGTTTGTTACTCAGATGTTTCTGAGCAAGAGGGAAGACATGATCCACCTTCTTAAGTATGTAAAGGATACTGGTTTTTTTCCTTCTGTTTTTTCCCTCTAGCTGCTGAGTCATTGGTAAGGGAGGGATTCACTGCAATTCCCTAGGGAGATGCTGAGGTCAAGGCATTTTGGGTGAACTGCTGTCACTACCAGTAGTGTGAAATGTCAGTGATAGCTTTATAGCTGCAAAAATACAAGGGCAGCTTTTGGCAATTTTCATATGCTCGGTAATGATATTAAAGAATCTTCAGTTGTTACAAAAAGTGGTGAGTGAGTTTACAGAAAATGTATGAGAAAGGGAAAGCAGAGGTTAAACTGTTCCACTGCCACCTCTCGCTGAACTTGCTTTCATCTGCAGCTGAGAGTGAGGCACTGCCTTGCTGAGAGCACTTAGATCCACGCTGGCATTTTCTGTGCCAGCTGATAGATAAATATTAGCATGTTCCTCAGCAGAAGAATGGTTTCTCACCACACTTTGGAATTGCTGCCTGACTGTACCTTACCCTACTAACTGTGAAAGGTTAGAGGTTACTGCTAAAATCAGGTTGATCTTCTCTTCTCCCTCCACAGGATGAGAATGAAAAGAAGGATGAAAAAGAAAAGAAAAAAGAGCCTGAACCCAACTTCCAGCTTTTGGACAACCCAGCCAGAGTCATGCCTGCTCAGCTCAAAGTTCTCACTATGACAGAGAGCTGCCGGTACCAGCCTTTCAAACCAGTAAGTGTCACCTTCCCAGTCCATATGCTTGGCAGAGCCTTCCTAGTGCTGGGCTTGTGTGTAAGGGCCCAGAAGTTCTGTGTGTTCATGAGAACTCACAGCTGGTGCAGCACTGGAATGTGTTGCAGAGATTTGCAGCTTTGCTGTTGTCATATTTCCTTTTTTAATGTCCCTCTCTCCAAATGATCCCATGCAGTTCTAGTTGGGGGAAAGTCAGAGCCACTGCTAACCTTTTCACCATGTTAATGCTGCTTTAATTTTGTTTCTTCTTGTACATATGTCAAATGCACAGCATGAAAACCAATCAGACATACTCTGTGTATTAATGACGTTGCTGGGAACATAAAGACTGAGCCATGATCTTTAAAATAGGCTGAGAAGTTGTATAGCTTCATTGTCAAAGCAGTGAAATACATTAGGGCTTGTGCTGTAGCTTTATTATCCTGCAGTGGGATTTATACCTAAATAGAGGGGTTTTTCATTGAACGTATTTCCTATTAAGTTACATCTGGCCTTAGAAAAGTGCCTTCAGCTGTGATTGTCAGATGGAAAATGAAGAAGTTCTGTTAGCACTAAGCCCAAGGGGTAACTAACTTCTTGGTGAGATGCTCAGATATATTGCAGATCTGATCAGCTGGCTCCTGAACTGTAAATCTCCTGAGTCAAAGTCTTCTGCCTTTTATTTTTGTTCAAGAAATAACACCCTTGACTTTTCCCATTTCCAGGATTATGCATGGGAAAATGCTGTTCAGTAGTTGTAATACTTTTTCCAGGAAAATAGTAATGTTTTTAATAAATGGATTTCCTGGAATTCCATCAGCACATTGGAATTCTCTGTGCACCGTTGCTTTTGAAACATCTCCTTTAGCAAAGCTGTGGAAGGGTTTTTTAGTTTCTATCCTTCAAAAGGGGGTGACCCAACTGCTGTTTGGGTTGGGACGATCTGCTGTGTGTTCCAGAAGTGTCCACTCACTGAAATGTGGACATACACAGCTCTTTGCCTCGGTTTCAAAAGAAGCTGAGTCCTTGGGGGGGTTCAGTTTCCTGCCTTAAGCCCCATAAATAGGTTTTGAAGAGAACAGAACAGTGCAGTTTTTGCTGGGATTAGGGTGTGAACCACGGAACCTCTTGGAATGGAGCCGTTCTGGACCTTTGCTCTGCTTTGGGGAATGCCAGAGTAAAAGACCTCTTTGAAATGCTGTTTATAGCCTGAAATCCTGCTGTGGCCAAAGCCCTGATCCCAGCCAGGCGTGACACAGCACTGCCTCTTTGCGCCTTGTGTTTCAGTCCCAGAGGTGCTTCAGCCTGCCGAGATGTTTGGTTGTGATCTTTGTAATTAATTCCCCTTTGTTTTTGTGAGGTTCTGCTAATGGGATTCCTCACTCGGTGGAAGCTGGTGATCAGATTAGTCTCTGTTTCAGAGAATCTCCTGGGAGGCAGCTACACAGAGAGGCTTCACTAAGCATTGTAAACCTGAAAAGATGAGCCTTAGAAAGCAATTACAGTTCAATTAGTTTTCATGTGGAAAGCCCCAGAATGGCACTGGGGTAAAGCTGTGAATCCAGATGTCACCTTCTATTGAACTGAGACCTAGACAGAAGAAATAAAAAAAGTAACCTGGATAGACTCTGCCTGTTCCATGCCCTTATCAGACAGAGATCCAGGTGAGTGTCAGATGCTTTGCTCTCTGACACTCATTCCTGCCAAGGAGTCTCATATGGCCTAGGATAGACTCTGTGGCCACAAACACTCCACCATGAGGCAGAGACAAGCAGATCGAAATGCTCATGGCACTTGTCTTGCAGCTTTCCATTGGAGGCATCATCATCCTGAAGGACACCAGTGAGGATATGGAGGAGCTGGTTGAACCCGTGGCAGCTCATGGTCCGAAGATCGAGGAAGAGGAGCAAGAACCTGAACCACCAGAGCCCTTTGAGTACATTGATGATTAAGACCTGAGGTACAGTGTAGTGTGCAGAATCACCTTTTTTAATCCCAATAAAGGAATAGCCTCTTTGTACCAACTGAAGCAGTTATCAGCACCCAGCACTCTTGGTTTAGCTCTTTGACAGCTTGTGTGTTAGATTTAGAAACATACTCTGTTCTAATTTTAAGCGTTTGGCAGCTTAGGAGAAGTTCACAAGTTCACTCTTTTGGGTCAGGCCTGACCCAGTTGTTCTGGATCTACTCTCTAATCTGGCAGGCTTGACTACTCTTGAGTAGAGCTTGGCTGGGCAGAGAGCAGTGCAGGGGTCACAGGGACTAGTCAGCTCCTGAAAGATGGTTCCAGAGGGGCAAGTAGTTTACATAACAAAGCTATCATCTACTTGACCTCAGGGTGCCAGGATTTGTCAAAACAGAGCTACTGCTCTGCTTCCTAAAGTTGTCTTGTCTTCCCAGCAGCTCTTAGCAGAATTTAAAGACACTCTAGTCATGGGCTCTGTGGTGCCCTCTGAGCCCAACGCAATGATAGTAGTAGATCTGTTCCAGGCAATAAATGGTGAAGTTCTCAGGTTCCTTGGCTAAAGTGCCTGAATGGATGTACAAGTTTCTCACTGAGAGGCAGAAATCCAGTTGCTGTATTTCCAAATATGGCCTGGCATGTCCCAGGGCTCCCACGAGCAAAGATTATGCACTTGAATTGGTGGATGGGCAGGAAAACAAACTCCTTGCTGAAAACTATAAATGTTGCGTCAGTGACAGGCTCGGGTGAGTGTGTGGGGCCAGCCACAGGAAGCCCTCGTTAAACACCATTGATTTTCTGGTTTCT